>NC_088855.1:992000-1306000 GCF_963853765.1 Magallana gigas | reverse complement strand
AGAAGCGAATCTAGGGCCCGTTCTAACCATAATAACTTTCAATCACAATTTTCATTAACATGCTTCTTCACCAAACGCTAAATTTATAACTACCGGCCGTCAACATCATTTTGATTATTTTCCAGGTGACCATTTTCTTTAAATGATACATGTTTTCGTTTTTATAAGCGATCATTCTAACATGCTCAATGATCGATTTTATTTTTACAGAACTAAGAGGAGGGGGTTACGGATCAGTAAGGTCCGGACTCTTCCTATTCATAGGAAACTCACATAGTCAGTTTACTTGATATAAACCAGATCCCCTGTTCCATACTAGATTTTTTTGGCAACTGTGCATGTGCAAATGTCAGGCATTTAGCATCAGTGGGAGGGGGGCCTGCCCAATTTTTCTCGCAGCAAACATTTTTCTTAAAACTACATATAAAAAATTAAATAAGTGAGAGTCCGAGAAGATTTGGAAGAACCGCTACAGAACAAAATTGGGCCTCTGTGTTGCACACTGACTTATTCCTTTGTGCATGAAGTCTCTCCTCAGTCTCCTGTCGAAAAAAGTGCCCGGGTTAATTAAACTCAATCTCAAATGATCCGGAATATGTGCACGTTTGATTTATGAATTATTTGTATATACTGCACCCTCACTCTTTTTTCGTAACTATCTTGCCGTTTCCGGTTCCATTATTGTAATTCACTCAATTCGTACCCAAAAGGCATGTGGAAAGAAAAGAACTCAATAATATTTTAAACAGGAAAACATCTTTATTTTTCAATTGATCAGACTAAGTCAAAGTGTTTTCATATGTCAGTGGACTGTCAAAAATGATTTCGATAATATATATATTTGTACAAGTGTCAACATCATAAAATCTATCGTTTTGCGTTTCATCAAATATAGTATAAACTGCGTTTTCGAGAAACAATATCTTAGTACAGATTCAAGTGCCGAATAGAGAGGATGCATGGTTAAGTGGGGATTACGCATGATGGTATATATGCATTATAAACAGGCCTGCTTTTCCTAGAGAAGACAATACTAGTAACCAGGGCGATGTTTATGCTACAGTAACTAGTCCTTTAAGGCGTTGCATACGTCGTGTTATTCACAAGAACTAAACCATCTCTCAAAAGGACCGTTAAAGTGGGTAAACGGGGAAAAAAAACCGGAACTTGGAATCTGCGTGGTGGAAACAGTAACTGCGTATGCAATGGATATGACTTACCTGTTCGATGAAGGGTTGCCGTGTGAAAAACGCTCATGTAGATTTACGTAAACATACACAGAAGTGCACTGGTAGTAATTGACAATCTCGTGATATATGTGAATATATATGATCAGGCAAATGGAAAAGGTAAAAGACTGCAATTGTTCAACCTTTTTATTCCCCCTTTTGAGTGAAAATTGCGCGTTTGAAAGAAGTGATTAATGCGAACAGTTTAAAAACAATTTGTAACTACCGACCAATTGTAACTACAAGGACCATATGCCAATATTCGGAGGTCGGACTGCTGCATGTATTTAGCCTCCGTGTGTATACTATACTCTGTCCCGAGCTTCCTTCGATAATCATAAATGTACCTTTGTGCTCAAACTACGTTTATCCACTAAAATGAATCAAAGTACTCAAAGTACTGGAAAGCGCTAAGCCAGCCTCAAAGCTACTTTTTTTTTCAAATCATTGTTAATTGTTTATATTTTTAAATCATAATTATACAGAAAGAAAAAACAGTTTCACAAAAATGTATCATATGTATGTGATCCTGACCATACCATTTCAATCAATTTGAAGAGAGGAGTTTTTAATTTACATGTATGTTAACTGATTAGACAACCCACGGACTTACTAATTAAGTTGGGATGAAAATTCGATTGCGCTTGTGTACATTGGAATTCTGGGAAGGAATTAGACAGTCCTCGTTCAATTTTAGAAATTCGGAGTTATGGAACTGGCTGTCCTTGGGTTCCGGAGTCCGCATATGTACATTTCTCGAATTTGAGAGGATATGTGGTTTAAAATTCATAGAGCGATCTTTACAATTTTAAAAGTCTAATTATAAATAACTTAAGTTGATGCACAGTCATACACTGTAACGCTGCACGGCTGTCTCCTACCTTACAGTTATAAAAGTAAAGCGTGCAAACTCAATGTACACCCGCATAATATTATTGTTCTATACATTATATATCTTGTATTTTTATAGGTTGTATATTCACTTTTGCTCTAAAATTAATTTTCCGCTGGCTGACTTTATTTCCTTTTTTAAATGCTAACCTTGTTGATACATATAGTGTACGGCAAGTTTTGAATACACTTACTCAGTGAGTGAAAACAAGACTAACCGTACTTTTTCACCAATTGAGACCGTAAAATTTGACTAAATGTAATTGAATTTAATATCGACAAATTGCACGAGAAAATCACGACATAAATCAAAAGATAAAAGTTACACGACAAATACTTTTAAAAACATCAAGTTGATAAATTTGTCGGCCTTTGAGGGTCTCAAATTTTTTCAATGTAAACTTTTGGTATAGCAACAAGACAAGGGAATATCTCTGATCGCATGCTTTGACACTCCGAGATCCGCACCACTGGCCATGTTTTTTTTTAATAGCACAGCGGTCACCCAACATGCATCTCATAATCATGATAATAGCAGCATGGAATGTCTCGTGGCAAAAAAAAAATATTTAGATATTTTACCCCAGAAATTCAGAAAAAATTCTTGGTAAATTTTCGTACTTCAAATCATCATCTACCAGTTGAACTGGGAAGATAAGAGGGTATCCCTTTAAATGAAAGATTTTGTCCTCTCTGTAACACAAAACGTATAATTGTGTATATTTATTACAAAGATATACGAGGTAGGCTGTCCTCCATGAGGTTCATTTTATATAACTTTTCCTAGCTCTATAACCCTTATATTTATATATGTTTACCTCTGACCATGTTATATGTATATTATAATGTTTTTTTTGTCCTCATGTACCATATGTTTGAAATGGTTTTGAGCGAATAAATGAACTGAACTGGCATGTTTAGTTGTGTAATCGCCAATGCACCCTCAGACTTCACTGATATCGTGAAATTTTGCCATTTGATCTGATCTTGACTAAATAAACCCACAACTCTATGGTCTTTTGCAAAACCTGGGATCTAAATAGAAACTTCAGGATACCATGATCTTGCTATTTTAAGAATTCGATTGTCGGTCAGTATGATCACTAGGTGGCGCTTATGAAAAGATCATGAGATTTGGTGCATCCCTAATAAGCGCTAGCGCTTAGCGCTTAAAAATGTCCAGAT
The DNA here is from genome assembly GCF_963853765.1 of Magallana gigas. Lineage (NCBI taxonomy): Eukaryota > Metazoa > Mollusca > Bivalvia > Ostreida > Ostreidae > Magallana > Magallana gigas. The sequence continues at coordinate 1,302,695 of NC_088855.1, read as the reverse complement.
TATCTGTTTTGAAACGCCCCCTCTACCGCTTCAGGTTTCAATACTCATCCAAAATTAGAAAGTTTATGGGTCGGGATTTTGCATTGCATCAGCTATTATTAAGGTTGAAAAATTGCGCGAGGTATCCCGAGTACTTTCGAATGGAGAAAAGATGTAAACATTTCCGTAAGAAATTTGTTTTCGTTCTGAGTGAAAAATGATAATTATTCACGAATGGAGAAAAGATGTAAACATTTCCGTAAGAAATTAGTTTTCGTTCGTGAACTTTAATGAGTGAAAATGATAATTGTTCAATGAAGATATCTTGGATATATTGCTTTTTTCGATTTCAACTGTATTTCTTTCACATGTATGTGTATTTTTATTAAAAATCATCAAAAAGTGAGGGAAACAATAACTTAAAATTGGGAGAGACTATAATATGTAGGTTGCAGATCAATTGTTAGCGATCAATGTGCTGAAAAAAATAACGTTCCATGCGTATTAATACCATACCATTTGACATTCTGACCTCCACTCTCACCCTTATACAAAACTGTTTACCTTCAAATTATTTCTCAATACACTAAGTAAAACCTTAATGCGAAATAAGGACACTGCTATGATGCTTTCTGGATGCAGTGCGATTGCATTTGTGGTACTATATATAGGCACTGCCAGTTGTAATATATAAAGTAAGCTGTCGGCGTGTGAACATAATACAATGCAGACAGAATTCATTCAATTATAATGGTGACCATAGTTTAATTAGCAAATGAAACACTTTCGGTTGAAAAAAAATCAAGGACACTGGTTTAAATCCGTTTTGTGTGTGAAGGTAACTATATGTAAATTAATATAACATAGATGTTGTAAGTTATATGTGTGTTAAAGAGTGTAGTACAAGTAAGTGCCGATGTCGGGGCATAAAATGCGGACAGGATTCATACATGTACGATTTGTCATGCTGACCTTCACTTTATTCTGTTTTCAATAAATAATATTTCTTTTCAAAAATTTCACAAGACATTGTTTTAAGTCCGTATTGCAAGTGAAAGGAACTATATATATATTTATTTTAACATAGATGAAGTACTACTCGGTAGCTGTAAATATTAATGAATGAACGAAATTATTTTGACAAGAATTAGCAAACACACATTTTCAATTACATTAAGTAATACGGTAGCTATCATTAGACAATGAATTTCTTTCTTAAGCGATTATTGTAATCAGCTGGATGTTTAAAGATATGCAGCATGCACGGATCTAATGGGAGGGCCTGGGGTAGGTAAGGTACGAACTCTCCAAACATATAAAACATAATAAACTCACACAGTCCTCACCATGGATTTCCTCACACAGTCCTCACCATGTACCTCCTCACACAGTCCTCACAATGGACTTCCTCACACAGTCCTCACCATGGACTTCCTCAAACAGTCCCCATCATGGACTTCCTAACACAGTCTTCAGCATGGACTTCCTCACATAGTCTTCACCATGGACTTCCTCACACAGTCCTCACCATGGACTTCCTCACACAGTCTTTAACATGGACTTCCTCACACAGTCCTCACCATGGACTTCCTCACACAGTCTTCACTTCCTCACACAGTCTTCACCATGGACTTCCTCAGCATGGTCTTCTTCACACAGTCTTCACCATGGACTTTCTCACACAGTCTTCACTTCCTCACACAGTCTTCAGCATGGACTTCCTCATAGTCCTCACCATGGACATCCTGACACAGTCCTCATCATGGACTTCCTCACACAGTCCTCACCATGGACTTCCTAACACATTACTCAATATGGACTTCCTCACACAGTCCTCAGCTTGGACTTCCTCACACAGTCCTCAGCATGGACTTCCTCACACAGTCCTCACCATGGACTTCCTCACACAGTCTACATTTCCTCACACAGTACTCACCAGGTACTTCCTCACACAGTCCTCACAATGGACTTCCTCACACAGTCCTCACCATGGACTTCCTCACACAGTCCTCAGCATGGACTTCCTCACACAGTCCTCACCATGGACTTCCTAACACATTACTCAATATGGACTTCCTCACACAGTCCTCAGCTTGGACTTCCTCACACAGTCCTCAGCATGGACTTCCTCACACAGTCCTCACCATGGACTTCCTCACACAGTCTACATTTCCTCACACAGTACTCACCAGGTACTTCCTCACACAGTCCTCACCATGGACTTCCTCACACAGTCCTCACCATGGACTTCCTCACACAGTCCCCACCATGGACTTCCTCACACAGTCTTCACCATGGACTTCCTCACAGTCTTCAATTCCTCACACAGTACTCACCATGGAATTCCTCACACAGTCCTCACCATGGACTTCATCATACAGTCCCCACCATGGACTTCCTCACACAGTCCTCACCATAGACTTCCTCACCATGGACTTCCTCACACAGTCCTCAGCATTGACTTTCTCACACAGTCCTCACCATGTACTTCCTCACACAGTCTTACCATGGACTTCCTCACCATGGACTTCCTCACACAGTCTTCAGCATGGACTTCCTCACACAGTCCTCACCATGGACTTCCTCACCATGGACTTCCTCACACAGTCCTCAGCATGGACTTCCTCACACAGTCCTCACCATGAACTTCCTCACACAGTCTTCACTTCCTCACACAGTCTTCACCATGGACTTCCTCACACAGTCCTCACCATGGACTTCCTCACATAGTCTTCACTTCCTCACACAGTCCTCACCATGGACATTCTCACACAGTCCTCACCATGGACTTCCTCATACAGTCCCCACCATGGACCTCCTCACACAGTCCTCACCATGGACTTCCTGACACAGTCTTCACCATGGACTTCCTCACACAGTACTCACCATGGACTTCCTCACACAGTCCTCACCATGGACTTCCTCACACAGTCCTCACCATGAAATTCCTCCCTTTTTGGAAAAATTTATCAGAGTCGTTGTACCGTCCATTAGCAGAATTGTCCTTTGCGCATGAGCAGATGAAGACTCATGATTTCTGATTAAATAAATATAGAGAGATTAAAGTTCGACGGAACTATGAAAAAAATCATGTAATACACATTGATTTTTTTTTGAAAGGAAACGACATGCTACATAGACTGACATTACTGAAGCCCCAGGAACTCCGAGTTGACATGGAGAGATTTAATGGAGAGAAAGCCTATGCTGTATACTCTAGTTTTTCTGTCGGGGACGAGGCCAGTAAATATCAGCTACAGGTGACTGGATACAGTGGAAATGCAGGTATGTATACTTTAATACTTTTCTGCACTTTGACAGACCAAGTAAAATTAAAACAAAATAAGTCGATCGGCAATTAATCATGATAAGTAATTTTTCATAAGTCATTTTCTTTAGCAATTCAAATTGTCAAGTATAGTTATTGATGACAACTATTTTCATTTGAGATCCATGTATACGTTTTATGATGATATTTTTTAAATTGATAAGTCTATTGACATAAATCACTCATCATAACCAGTGTAACTGTAGGGATTAGCCTGGATTACAACAATAACAGCTGTCATAATAACGACAATGATCAGTAATGGTTCGATTCGATATTGAGATTATTTTCTTAAATCATACAAAGTGTTAGAGAAGAGTGTTTGTTGAACAAAACTTCAATATGATATATTAGTATACATCTATGTATAGGTATTTTAATACCATTCATACTGATTGTTCTATCTATTGAAATAATTCACACAATGATGTACAACCAATGTGATTGTAGGGGATAGCCTGGATTACCACAACAACATGAAGTTCTCTACACCGGACCAGGACAACGACAGGAACAGTAGTAACTGTGCCACTGATTGGAGATCGGGATGGTGGTTCAATAGATGTTTCTACGCCAACCCTAATGGACAGTACACCGACTCTGAGATAACTGGTGGTAGATACATGACATGGTATCACTGGAAAAACTCGTGGATATCTCCGAAATCAATACAGCTGATGATCCGTCCCCGAGCCTGACACCGAAATGTAACTTTATCCTCATTATGTTGCTAAATGTAGCAGTTTTCTCTCTCTGTGTATTTACTTTATTTACCTGCATGTTTTTGTTTGTCAATTGACTATCAGATACGTTTGCACCATATGTAAATATTTAAACTACTGTTTATTATTTATAAATATATGTATTTTAAATTAATTGTATTTTGCTTTGATTTATAATTATCATGATGTAAAAGAAATGTTTGAATCATTTCGTTTAGTTTGTATATATTATTGAACATTACGATGACACTTCTAATATTGAATGTTACCGGATTTTTTTTTTGCAAAATTACGAACAAATTTAGCACTAATCAGAGTATTTATATTCATTTGAAATTAGAGATCACTTTTGTACAAACAATTACAAATAAAATAGACAGTTTTCCATATTTAGGTTGAATCTGATAATACATATTCGACAATCCCCTTCATATTTTTTTTATTTAGGTTCAATGTCTTTAACCGTAATTTGCTTCTTCGTGTATTCTGGCATAAATCTTTGTCCAGTAATAAACTGTTTGTTAATATTACTTCGTGTGTTTGAGTTACTCTACTCATTACCAGAATGGTTGTCTGCTATAGTTTATGTTTATTTCAAAACTTATACCACACAATATTTAAATATTTTGTTGAAATCTATTGTAAGATTTTGCTGACATTTCTTATCATATTTACATACAGTAACTAGTTATAATAATGTAGCACTGAGCAAGTATTCATGATATATTGAGATGCTCACTTTACATTTAACTCGGGGCCGAGTTTCACAAAAAATCTTAATATATCGTATAATATAATTAGTATTAGTTATATCTAAAGATTTTCCTATGATGAAACATGTAAAATTTGAATACGAACATCCAAGCTTAACAGAACAGAGATGGGTCTTTTAAGTTAACTTTAATAAAAAAAAACGTGTTTTGTACAATAGTTGACCTGAAAAAAATATCACAAACAAATGAATTTCAGATGATACAGGCAAACAATAGCAATAGGCGATAAAATGGATTCAAAATGCAATGGAGGATCCAGGATTTTTTTTTCTCCGGAAACAGAGATGTTCCATCACTAGCCCCCCCCCCCCCCCCCATCCCCATTAAAAAAAACGACCCTTTTCTTCAATAATACACAACATCTTATTTTTCTTTTAAAAACCCATATATTGTTGAAGGATAAGGGAGATCATTCAGTCATTTTATTATTGAGGAATCATTACCTATTCACTTTTTATTTACTTAAGAAAGGATCCCTTGATTCTCAGGCAGTTCAATGTCTATAAAAAAAAATCACACAGGGTGTTAGCTAGATATGTATGACTATGACAGACCTGATAAGCGCATGATCGAAAGTAAATAAAACATGAGGATGTCCAAGTACATGTAGAATAGTAGGCAGATCAATCGCTTCTCAACAATACATGTAGAATAGTGGACAATTCACCCGCTTCTCAACAATACATGTAGAAAAGTGGACAATTCACTCGCTTCTTAACAATACATGTAGAAAAGTGGACAATTCACTCGCTTTTTAACAATACATGTAGAATAGTGGAAAATACGGTATTAAGGCATAAAAAGAGGCCCATGGGTCACATCGCTCACCTGAGCAACAATAGACATAATCAAATCAACTTTCTGGAGAAATATATACAAAATATCTAAACAATGTAGTATAATAGATCCTATATATATATAAATCCCGTTCATATTTTTATGTTTATCATTGCGCCCCTGTAAAGGATGATTTTACATTTCATATCACAAATTGAGCAATGTAGTTCTCGAGAAGATCTCAAACAACTGTTTATATATGGGTTATAAACCTACATCAAACTTTGAATCCCCTTGTGAGGCCTAAGAATTGTCCAGAGACCAGAGTCTAAGCAATTTTGAAGAATCAACAATATGTCAAAATGCCTGCATATAAGTAAAACCATACATATAAAATAACTCTTGAGTTTTTAGAAATAATTTAAATGTTTTTCTTAGTAAAACTGGATCCCCGATGTGGCCCCACCCTACTCTTCAAGATTTTGATTTGAACGACGAATCTGAATCTACTTTATCTGAGGTTGCCTTCACTAAATTACAGCTTTTCTAGACAATTGGCTTTCTCAGAAGGAGATGCTTCCCCAAAGTTTCAGCTTTCCCGGCTGATTAGTTCCTAAGAAGATTTACTCTATATATTTCTAGGTAAATATTTGAACCCCATTTTGGCCTCACCATTCGCCGTGGGTCTTTATTTTCACAGCATTGATTCTACCCTTCCTGAGAATCTACCCTTCCTGAGAATCTACCCTACCTGAGAATGCTTTTATACAAGTTCCAGCTTTCCCGGCTGACCAGTTTCTGAGAAGATTTTTAAAGAATTACTACATGTAGATATTCCTATGTAAAAATTCGATCCCCCATTATGGCCCTATCCTATCCCTGTGGGCCATGCTTTTCAAACCTTTAAATCTACACTACGTCATGATGCTACTACACAAATTTTAGCTTTCCTGGAATGTTAGTTTTTGACAAGATTTTTAGAGATTCCCTCTATATATTCTTATGTAAAAATTTGAATCCCTATTGTGACCCCACCGGTAGGAGTGTCATGAATTTCCCAACTTAAATCTACCCTACCTGATGATGCATCCACAACAGTCTCAGCTTTTCTGGTAATTATTTGGTGAGAAGAAGATATTTAAAGGATTTTCTCTATATTATATTCTTTTTTTTTAATTTTAACTCCCCATTGTGCCCCCACCCTACCCCCGGGGATCATGTTTTTCACAACTTTGAATTTAAACTACCTGGCAAATTAGTTTCTGGGAAAAGATTTTTTTAGTTTTCTTCTCTGTATTTCTATGCAAAAAGTCGACCCCCCCCCCCTCCCCCACAATGTGGCACCACCATAGCCCCAAAGGTCGTGATTTTCCCAACTTTGAATCTACACTACATGAGGATACTTAAAAATAATAATAATAATTATGTCTTTTATTTATACATGATAGCACAATTAGTTTTCAAAACTAGTTCACATTGTGGTCCTGAAAACGAATTTACAGACAGCAACTTTATACAGAAACTGATAAAGCATACAAACCATGTATTTCTGAGAGATAAATAAATATACATTATATGTGATTTAAAATAAATGTAATTGCCTAAAAATAAGTTTTAGCTTTTCCTGGTCATATGGCTCTTGAGAAGATTTTTGAAAATTTCTCAAATTTTTTTCAATAATTCCTAATTATTTCCCCTTGAAAAAGGTGTGATCCCTAGTTTTCACAACTTTGAGACATCCTTGCCTAAGGGTGCTTTATGCCATGTTTGGTTGAAATTGGCTCTGGAAAAGATGTTGAAAAGTAAAAAGTTTACAGATAGAAAGCTCACATGAGCTTTTAGTTCAGATGAGCTAAAAACAAGTCCATAATTTTATTGGTGAAAATGTAAAATGAATTTGTACCTATCTATCTACCGTATATCTTAAACCAGCTATAATATTGTATTAAGTGGGAACAAAATTACTTGTAGCACTAGTAATTTGGAAATAGTGGTACAGGTTACTTCTACCTGTCAGACAGGTAAATGTATGAGTCTCCTGTGGCAGAACCAGTGTTTGACACATACCTCTAATTATAAAATCAAGGAAGAAAGTCCTTATTAATAACCAAAAGTGTGTTTACGTAGGTACAAGTCAGTGTCCATTTATACATAATGTCCAATTAAATATAAGTAAATGAAGACAAAATTACGGGGATCTAGATACAAACATGTATATTTTGTATATACAAAACATGTTTAGACATGAACAGGTATTAGAAATATGTCATATTGAACATACATTTTTAGAATCAATTACAGATAACAATAACAACTGCCTGCTAGATTCCAATTTACATTTTATTTAAACTTGACTACAAGATGTGACTAGAATTTAATAAAACACTCCATTTAAAACAAAATCTACTGATCAACAAAATACAGCAAACAAATAATGATTTGTCATTGCAATGCAAGGCACATTAAAAAAACCATTCCATTGAAAGAATTATCTAGCTGTTAAGAGGGTAGGGGTGCAAAGATCAATACAGCTGTAAATGGTTTTATAATTAGCCAAAGGAGATAAGGGGATATTCAACATTTTCCAAAAAATATATAATAAACCCTTTAAACCCCCCCCCCCCACATCTGTGTAAGAAAACAGGAATGGAAAGATTAATACAACTGTATAAGGTTATATATTAATTAGCCAAACAAGATAAGGGATGCTCAGTTGAAAATTTTCTAAAAATGTATAATAAACATCTTCACCCTTTTCCCACCCACCTCACATCCATGTGGTGCTAATTTGCTACGCAAGAGCTGTTTTATGTTATTTAGTTAACCATTTTTTTATTTTTCCAAATCTGTTACATTTACGATGCTGTTTTGATTTGTGTTTTATTTGTAGTTACCCTGTACTGGACCTCTGATTGGATTACCCTTTCTGGTACCCCTCAATACCTGTATATATCCACCTGACTTTGGCCTTTTGGCTCTCTTTGGTCCACGTAAAATCACCTGCACGATCTTCCTGATATTATCAGTTTCTGTAGTTCAATTATTTAATTTTATTGATACAGACAGAGCTTCTGAGGTGAGTAAACCAACTTACTTAATTATTCTCATTATATTTGTTTATTTAATTGTGCTGTGATAACTTTGTTGTTTCAATGTGTTTTATTTGTAATTTGTATTGTTTGAATGTTCCTTTGTAAGTTATTCGTATGAAACATATAAGACACAGGGGCAACCAATGAAAATCCACTTCCGGTTACAGAAAGTTTGACCATGGAGGCAACCTCTGACTCCGTGAGCTGAAATTGAGTAGTAGCGACTAAATTCATATACTTTAAATGTTATTTATGATATACAAAAAATTGTTATGTTTTATTACTCACGAATTATTCATATACTGTATATGTCATTCTTTTTATATACATTATTGTTATATTACACATGAGTATCTATATTCTGTAAATAGTATTCTTTTGAAATAAAATTCATCGCCATTTTTAATTATTCTTTAATCTATATATATACTGTCAAGATACATAAAATAAAAATATACTATTTCTGAAGCAAAACATCATATACCTGTACATACTGTCAGTACTATAAATTTATTTATGTGAATGATATATGCTTAATGATATTTGCATGTACAACTCAAACTCAAATTCATACCTTGTCTTCACATACATGAGCATCATTAAGATTGCCTTATTTATGTTGATTTTTTAACGGGAACAAACCGTAGGATCGCCGAAGTCCATCAGAAATGTATTGGTGATATGACGTCACTTCCTCTATCAGAAAACCACTTCTGAATATATAGATTTTGTAGAATATGTATAGAAATATGATTCAAAGTAACATTTTCATTTATTTCTGTTTTCTTAAATCCGTTATCTGTGTGTATTTTTAAAAAAATAAATAAATCAGTTCACATTGTACACTTAAAAAAATTCTGAAAATTAGTTGTCTTGTCCATAGAAGCGTATGTATTAACAACTGTAGACGGGAACGTATGTTATGAAATATGATTATCAATTCAATTTCATTATAAGGTATAATGTAGTAGGTACAAAATTGCATCCCCTTTCTAAACTTTGTGACATGAATGATTGTATTCAATTATAAAAAAAAAATTCTCCCTTTAGTGCTCAAAACTTCCCCGGGGGTCATCTTGGATGGAATATACAAAAGTATTCCCTGACTGGAAACGGTTTTTATTTTGTATATACTGTTTGTGTTTAGTGTGTAAGATTACAGCCGTTGTTGTATAGATCGTCACTTCCAGTCCTGTGTTTTATATCGAGATATAAAGCATTGCTCCAAACTTCATCATATCAGTGTAAAGCCGGGGATTGAATCACAATACAAGGTATGACTGAATTATTGCTCTGGCAATTTTTTTGCATTTGACAATACAGAATGGCAGTCATCTTGATTCCTTATTTATTGATAGAACGGGAATGTTCACTATTCGCTTACATTAAAGGACATATCGTTTTAAATCAGCGCTTATTGAACAAGCTAGGTAAATGAGTTGATTTTTTAAAACACAACTGTGATTGAATAAATATAACAGTTTGAAAAATCACGATAATCTGTTACTACACGGTCACAGATTCCAAAAGACAAATTGGCGACTTAAAAGGAGTCGATTAAAGACTGTTTAATAGAATAGTCAAAACAAATAGTTCACTTCATGTCAATTCAGCCAACCATGGTGTGATAGAAACATTCGGAGACTCAGTAGAAGGAAACCTCGTGCACATAGGAGGGCCCGCATAACAAACACCCAGAATGATTGGAGAAAATATCGGGAGGCCCAGAGTACCAACAGAAAAGAGTGTAGAAAGTCATACCTCAAATATATTAACAACATGTTAGGCGAGGAGGGCCATTCAAACAAGAAGCTATACTCGTACATCAAGTGTAAGCGCTGTGACAGTTCAGGTGTCTCCCCCTTGCGGAATGAGGGTTTGCTTCACTCCAGTCCAAAAGAAAAGGCAGAGATTTTGAATCAACAGTTTTCATCTGTCTTCCATACGGAGTCACTTAGTAACCTGCCGGACCTTGGCCAATCAACCCATCCAGGGGTAAATAACATCAAAGTCACAGAAAAAGGTGTCCTCAAACTATTGCAAAGCCTGAACCCAAACAAGGCTAGTGGACCAGACAACATATCAGCCAGATTTTTGAAAGCAATGGCAACATCAGTGTCTCCTATACTAACCATCATATTCCAATCATCATTAGACCAAGGGAAAGTCCCAGATGATTGGAAAACTGCATATGTCACACCATTATTCAAGAAAGGAGACAAATCCAGAGCATCTAACTACCGTCCAGTGTCTCTCACATCTATATGCTGTAAGACCTTAGAGCATATTGTCCATAGCCATGTCATCAATCACCTGGAGAGAAATAACATCCTCTCAGACCAGCAACATGGTTTTAGGAAAAGAGGATCATGTGAAAGTCAACTGATAACAACTATCCATGATCTTGCAAGTAGCCTCCACCAACGCCAACAGGTAGATGCAGTCTTACTTGACTTCAGCAAAGCCTTTGATAAAGTCCCCCACCATCGACTAGCCCTCAAACTGGAGCACTATGATGTGAGAGGACAGACCCTGTAGTGGATCAGGAGCTTCTTATCTGACAAAAGCCAACAAGTGGTTGTTGATGGAGAGATGTCATCAGCTGCTCCTGTAACATCTGGAGTACCCCAGGGCACAGTGCTTGGTCCACTACTGTTCCTGGTATACATCAATGACCTACCATCCCGAGTCAAATCAACAGCAAGGCTCTTTGCTGATGACTGCTTGCTGTACCGCAGGATAGTTAATGAGGAGGACACAATCACTCTTCAAGAAGACTTTAACCAACTACAAGTATGGGAGTCTGAGTGGCTGATGAGCTTCAATCCAGAGAAATGTGAAGTAATACGCATCACCAACAAAAGGCGTATAATCGAGGCCAATTATACCATCCATGGCCAAACTTTGCAGTTCACCACCAAGCAAAGTACCTGGGTGTTACCATCGACAACAAGCTCAACTGGGGACCACATATTAACAACATTACCAGGAAAGCCAACAACACCACTGCTTTCCTGAGTCGCAACCTATCTGGTTGCCCACGGTCCATCAAGGCAACCAGCTATAAGACCCTAGTGAGACCTCAGGTGGAATATGCCTCTACAGTATGGGATCATACCAACAAGACCCACATCAATAAGATAGAGGCGGTACAACGAAGAGCTGCACGATACATCATCGGCGACTATAGCAGGGAGAGCAGCGTAACATCCATGCTCAATCATCTCCATCTTGATACCCTGCAGTCCAGGCGGATAACATCACGAGCCACCATGATGTACAGGATTGTGAATGGATACATCGACATACCATCTAGTCATTTACATCCTGTAAACAGCTGTAATACTAGAGGACATACTATGAGGTTCCTACAACCATTTTGCCACTTAAAATTTTATCAGAACTCCTTCTTTCCAGCCGGAGTAGTAATCTGAAACTCACTTCCACCGGCCATAGTGACAGCTGATTCACTCGAGGCCTTCAAAGCCCGAATCAGCCCCAGATCCTACCCATTGTAATAATTGAAGATTTTAACCAGATTTTAACGAGGCCTTCCTCAGCATGATTTTAACCTTTTAATCATGTGCGATAATGCCCAACCTTGGTGCCAGGCACATTACTGGAAGAAGAAGAAGAAGAAATAAAAAAAATGCTGTACCTCCTTTTCCTGTTTTATTAAAACTTTCATATACATGCTGAATATCAAACCTTTTTTGATATTTAAACAAATATTAAAACATCTTAAAAATAGCGCACAATGCCACACCTAAACTCCATTATGGCAGCAAATATATTATTTAAAGGCAGCAAATTATCTATCTTCTTCAATATCATTATCCTGAAATCGCCTGGTAAATTTTTAAACTAAATTTAAATTTATTTAGTTATTGAAATGTCACATTTCGGAAAAACCATACCAGGTAACTTTATAAATACAAAGCGTACATTCATTGTATTACTTTGATTTATACATTTATTTTGATTTTTAAATAAAATGTAAAAGTACATATTTTCTAAAGTTTAAATACCCGAGATTCAGAATATCCGCTTTTTTTTCTGGTACGTTACTATTTCACACCTTTGGACTACCACACCTTTTCTCGGCGCATCCCCAGTATCTGTAACGTCCGTTTTATGACCGACAGTTGCCATCAACCGGTCAGCTGATTGTCGGGGTGTGGACCTTAACTACATCAATACTTAATTACGATACACGGTAACCTCCGTTAGATACCCTTAATTACCAATAAGTCTCTCTGTTTCAGCGGAGAAGTTTTATTTCTGTATCATGGTCAGCATTTTATAGATTCATCTCCATGAGCCGTTTTTAAACCTTGAGGGATAAATGTTTGAGCAAAGCGAGTCAACTGAGAGTTATGTGAAGCGGATTGATGATGTAACAATTATTAATAAGATTTTTGACATATTGGTAAAAGGAGGTCAAACATTATCCATAACAACATGGAAAACATATGACAGCAGGGTAAGACTAATGGAGCTCTCATCATAAAAAAGTCAGCACAAATACAGAAAAATAGTTATGCCTTTTGTTTTTTTAATTAATAGAATAGTTCTTTAAACCACATCTTGTCTGTGTCTTTTTATTGGGGGGAGGGGGTAACAAATTATGTTTACTTGATAATTCTACGTGCTTGGCTTTGACTGTGTTTTATTTTACTATGCATCCATTTCAAATCCAGCAATTCGTAATGGGTGGGGTTAGGGTCGAGAGAGAATCTGTTAAGCCTATCGGATAAATGTTATGTCAACTATTAACCAATACTTATATTATTCAATGCTGTATACATTTATTGTAGGATGTTCAGGGTGATATGCTTTATCCCCCCCCCCCCCCCAACACAATCATAATAAAGAACTGCGAACGCTAACGCCCGTTTCCCGCCTACATTTTACATTCAAATATTTCGGAATTTCTGTCAGATATTCAAAAACTAAGTTTCTACTAAAAAGTATAACCAAATCCTAATCAATTCATATCAAAACAAAATTTGTAATAAAATCATTTATTTTTAAACAAAAGTTTTGCTCACACGGGGTCAAAAAAAATTTCATTGAAATAAATCTCTATGAGTGAAGAAAATTGTTTTCAGCGGCCAATATGTGCATAACAACTTAATAATCACATGTTTACGATTTATATTAAAGTAAAATTTTATTTTAATTCATATCTGTTAATTGGTTTTCGAAAATTTAGAAAGCAAAATTCTTTTCTTGGAATGTATTTCGGTCTGTAGACATATGTTCCCCCCGTGAAACAACAAACCATTTGGTAAAACTATGCTAAATAACAATAATTAAAACCCTTCAAAAGGAATTTTTGTTTCACGGGGGGGGGGGGGGATGTGTTAAAAACATTTCCGTTATTTTCTATTATGAAATGAGCTATTTTAACCCAAAATACAAAGTTATCTCGCTTTTTTTTTTACCAAATTATATATATTTAATGAAAATATACTTAAATGTTTACATTATTATAAAAAATTAGACATCTTTCAAAAAATTACTTTTAGTTAGGCGGCTAGACAATGCTATCGTTCGCAGTCCTTACTGTTCCTCGATCGTTATCTACAGAATTGTGATAATGAAGAATGCTATACTATGTCCTATAGTTCTAATTATTTTTTGCTTAAAATTTTGAAATACTTTCAGTAGATCCAGGGTTCTGTGATGTCATACTTTATTGTAAACTTTGAATTCTTTAAAATTTGTGCCAGATAGTTTTATATATTTTATGTTAATTGAATCAGATGGAAGTAACTAGAATTACTGTTAAGTCCAAGATATTTTCGCAGCTTGATTTTATCCTATTTTTATCCTAAATTTTAAATTTTTTATACATTTTATCTATGCTAAGGGGAAAAACTCTTTTTCTGACTTTTCTCTCAGTTGTATGTCTAAATGCTATAATTTTTCTTATCCCAACGATTTATTTTAAAATGTGTTTGTAGTTTTACTTTTCTGACACAGTTGCCAATAAAATTAAAAAAGATAAACAAGTTTCTGCCTACAAGTATTTTACTTTTAAGAAGAAAAATAAGGTTTTCTGATGCCATATTATTCTTTAGTTCACATGCATGTTTATCTGGCATCTTAAAAAAGTGTGATGACATGTATATTTTTTCTTATAATTGATGAAATTTAAGTCTATTAAATCGAAATCAGTTCCGTTTTTCAACTTTCATCAGATAGTTTTACGAGTATGGAGCTACCTGAAGCACTTTAATCTGTTTTCAATCAAACTGCACGAAAAAGAAAAAACTTAAGTATCAGATGTTTATGTTTATTCAGATACACTCTTTCTTTTAGTCAATTAGGACGTTACTTAAAGGTATATGTGGCGTATCTTAGTGAATAACAATAATAAGATCTGATTATTTGCTATATTTCTTTAGTTATGACTTTCACACAAATTACGCTTTATAAGTCAATCGCATAACAAAGATACAAGATATTAACAAAATATTCTTTTATTTTTTAGCGGGACGGTAAAAAATACAAAAGATTTGAATAACCCCGCCTTAAATAGGTCACATGACACCCATTTCGGTCTATCAACAAGAAAGGCGACAACGAGAAAGATAGGTATAACGTTAAGTTTGACAGATTAGGCAATGAAAGAAAAAAGAGACTGGCTGACAAAGATAGGGACAAGGGAAAATTGTCATCGAAGACCATGAACATTGATGGAATAGGAAGTAAAGCCGAATTAAACTTTCCTGAAGTTTCCATTATGAAGTTGTAGGGGTTTTGCTAGTCAGGATCGTGCTCCATGTGTTCCGTGTCTTAATTTATAAGGTATAAACCACAGGTGGATTTTCGTTTAGAGAGAATAAATCAACACTCTCAGAACAGACATCCATCAGGGAGAGGGTTATTTACTCTGTTAACCGTGTCGATGATGCTCAAGTCGTGTTTCATTTGTATTACACATAATTAATAATTAATATAGTTCTACATTATTGAATATCGGAATAATAATGCTTCCAGTATCACCTGAATTAAGAATTATAATTAAGACATGAAAAACGTGATTCTAATTTGTAAACGAACTGTTCTTCCATCATGTTTTCAATGCTAGGTTTTCCTGCTCTCATGCGCAGTAAGAAATAAATGGCGGACCACAATAATATTCATCAGACGTGTAGCAAAGTTTAGAGATAAATAACGAAAGACAGAGCATGTTTTATGGGCCAATAATTTGTGAAACGTCTAATTATAAGAAGCATGATGTTTATTTTTACTCAAACTCATGTAAAAAAAAAACACGTCACAAATACCTTTAAAATATTTAGTTTACAGAAATTTTGAATTATCTAGAAAGAAAAAATGTGCGAGTATTACACTTATTCCATAATGTTATGAATGGACCAGTGTGGAATGTAGTTTTTCTGTCACAAATCTTCTTATAGTGTCTGTTTCTTTATTGTCAATATCCATCCACTAGTATAAAGAAAGGGCGTATTATCAAAAACCTGATATTTGTTTTTCTGGCATGGGAACACGTTTTGATTATAAAAATGTTCGCGTTATTTGATAAATAAAAAGGTAAAATAAAATATAAAACCTTTAAACAACTAATAAACAAACCAAACGACCCCCCCCCCCCAAAAAAAACCCAAAAAACAAAAAACAAAACAAAACAAAAACAAAAACCCACCATGCCCCCTAAGAACCCATTAAGAAACTCAGAAAAAAAACTTGAGTAGTTAAACAATGCAAGTGCTAATGTCATATGAAGTCCTGACAGTTTGACAAGACACATATAGCCATCACTCTAAGATAGATAACTCCAGCAGAAAAAAAATTAATCACCAAAGCAACCGACCATCAACCTTTTCGTTTTGAAAAAATTTTCTCAGGCGTTTCTGACAAGCACAAACTGACACATATTCTTTTTAAAGACCTGAGAGATTGCGATTAATAAACATACACTTTGGTTTCGTTGGTTTTAACATTTTACGTTTTTTTTCTAAACAACTGAATTCGTCTCGAGTTCCAAAAACTAAACTGCTGGTTGTAAGCGAATGTATTAATTTGTGAATGTTATCGATATAAATAAAAATTTGAAAGATGGATCGAATACAATTGTATTATTCTCTGAGAGACCCTGTTCTGTATTGTCCTTTACAAATATTTAGATTAATAAAATATAAATAATTTGCAAGAAAAGTTAATTTCAAAAGTATATGACAGTTTTGTCAGGTCAAATTTCGGACAGTAAGCTTTAATATTGATATCTTATTTATTGTAGTTCGGCCACGTGTTTGAATTCCTGAAAGAGATAAGAAAAAAAAATGCGTTATAAAATTTAAATTCTACTAGTATTACTATCTTTATACAATGAATTTCCTTGGTTATGTTTTACTAGAAATGTCTGCGAAATTTCACACTTTGTCAAATCCTTTGTAACATATGACACAAGCGTAAGCAGTGAACACATAAACACCAGATTGAGTACGTTATGATATAGGGTTAAAGATTTTGTATCCTGACGCTGTCATTCTTGATATACATCCACTTTTTATCATAACTAGTATATGACTTCAGTGACGGATTTGAGAACTCATTTTAGTCACGCTACTCTTGTGTTTAATTTTGACTATTCGACTGCCTTTGAGAAAATGGTTAATAAACAAGCTAGTGTTTAAACAACTCTTCCCTGTTTATTATAATACAAGCTGGCCTGGTTATCTTTGTAAAATTTAATTTAATTTTCCCATACAACATCTCAAGAGTCTTGGCCCATAAAACATGTTCTGTCTTTAGTAAATTGTCTCTAAACTTTGCTACACGTCTGATGAATATTAATGTGGTCCGCCATTCAATTATAACGGCACTGCGCATGAGTGAGTGAAAACCTAGCAATGAAAACACGATGAAAAAACAGTTTGTTTACAAATTAGAATCACGTTTTTCATGTCTTAATTATAATTCTTATATCAGATGATACTTTAAGCATCATTATTCCGATATTCATTAATGACTATAACATAGCTTTGTACAAAAATAAAAGCTGTGTATTTTAACACGTTTTGTTTAGAAAATGTTTGCGTTATTTGATTAAAATAAAAAAAAGTAAAATAAAAATATAACACCATTAAACAAACTATCAAACAAAACAAAACGACCCCCCCCCAAAAAAAAACAAAAAACAAAAAACAAAACAAAAACGCACCCTACCCCTTAAGAATCCATAAAAAACTTTAAAAAAAAATCAATCACCAAAAATCAACTTTTCTCAACAAATTTGAAGCAACCGACTATCAACTTTTCCGTTATGAAAAAGTTTGTTCAAAAGCAACTTCTTAGACATTTCTCACAATAATTGCGTTATTTGATTAAAATAAAAAAAAGTAAAATAAAAATATAACACCATTAAACAAACTATCAAACAAAAGAATACGACCACCCCCCCCCCCCAAAAAAAAACAAAACAAAACAAAACAAAACAAAAACGCACCCCACCCCTTAAGAATCCATTAAAAAACTTTAAAAAAAATCAATCACCAAAAATCAACTTTTCTCAACAAATTTGAAGCAACCGACCATCAACGTTTCCGTTATGAAAAAGTTTGTTCAAAAGCGACTTCTTAGACATTTATCACAATAACAAAAAGAGACATCTTTTTTGAAAGTCACGAGAGATTGCGATTGATAAACTTATATTTTGGTTTCGTTGGTTTAAACATTTTATATTTCTTCTAAACACCAGTTCCAAAAACTAAACTACTGATTGTAAGCAAATTAAATGTATTAACTTGGGAATATTATCGAATTAAATGAAAAATTTGAAAGATCGATAAAATACAATCTTTATTTTATATATTCTTGGAGACCCTGTAATGTATTGACCTTTACAAATAATTAGATTATTTAGAAAGTAATAATTTGCGCAAGAAAAGTTCGATTATTGAAATCAAAAGTACATGACAGTTTTCTCATTTCAAACTTTGGACCGTATGCTTTAATATAAATATCTTATTCATTGTAGTTCGGCCACGTGTTTTAATATCTGAAAGAGATAAGAAAAAAAAATGCGTTATAAAATTTCTAAATTCTACTAATATTACCATCTTTATACAATGAATTTCGTTGTTTATGTTTTACCAGAAATGTCTGCGAAATTTTACACTTTGTCAAATCCATTGTAACATATGACACAAGCGTAAGCAGTGAACACATAAACACGAGACTGAGTACGTAATAATATAGGGTTAGAGATTTTGTATCCTGACGCTGTTATTGTTGATATATATCCACTTTTTATCATATATATGATTTTTGTTACGAATTGAGAACTCATTTTCGCCACGCTACTCTTGGGTTTAATTGTGACTATTCGACTGCCTTTGAGTACATGGTTAATAAACTAGCTAGCGTTTAAACGACTCTTCCATGTTTATTTAATTTTCCCATACAAAATCTCAAGAGTCCTGGAGCTTCAGGGGGTTTGCCTCTGGCCCCCATTAAGGCTCTGGACCCACTTGGGCCGCTTTGTCGCCTCCAGATCCCCTGCGTACAACTTGCGCCTTAAACGTCAAATCCTGGATCTGACCTTGGAATTAACTTATTTAAGTTATGAGACTATATCTTTCAAAAAATAATGATTCAATGGTTAAATATAACTTTATTCTATGATTGTTTCTCTCAATAAGCATTATGACGTCATATTATTATTGTTGACGATATCACAAGGTAACGTAATTACGTCATAGTTTTAATGACTGTAAAATGCCTGAAGATTTTTAACAATGAAAGCGCTTATGTTTTGCAGTTAGTGTTGCTCCCGCAGCACTTTTTTCACAATTCATAGATGAATGAAAAAAATCATTTGTATTTCCTACCTGAACTCAAATATTGTAGTTGTAGAGAACATAATTTAATCTAGCTGCAAATTGTGGTACAAACTTATGACTATAAAATATCTTTGTTGATATTTATATTATTTTGAATTATGATTATACCCACACTTTCTAAAGAAAGTTCGGGTATATTATTGTTACCCTGTTCCGTCCGTCCGTCCGGCTGTCCCGTTTTACTTTCTCAATCTGCTCTTACATCTTATAAACCAGCAAACTGAACTCTTAAAGTTTGATTTGGGGTATCATGTTGTTTTGAAAAAAGGTTTCAAAATTTCTCTGTTAGTCCTGGGGGTCAAATAATTGGTTTAAAAAATGACGTTTTTTCACAAAAAATCTTCTTCCTCGAACTCCTCCTACATTTTCAACAGTAGACAAATCATCTCTTGGAATATGTTTAAGGGTATCCTATTGATGCGCAATAAGGTTTCGGAATTTTTAATTTTGTCTTGGGGGTCATATAGTGGCTAAATGACGTTTTTTTAACAAAAAAAAACTGGTTTCAAAAAGTCATTGTTTTTGCAGTAGCCAAATGATTTCTAAAATATGATATGGGTGTCATATTGAAGTGTGATCAGGTTCCAGAATTTTTTGTTTAAACAAAGGGATCAGTAGGCAACAAAAAATGACGGTTTCTTTTGCAAAAAAGTATGGTTCCCAGAACTCCTCTTACAACTTTTGGAGTAGCTACGTTATCTCTTGGGATATAATTGGGGCTGTCCTATAGATGTGCAATAAGGTTAAAAAAAATTAAATTTCATCCAGGGAGTCAAATAGTAGCAGAAAATTGACGTTAATCACTAAAACAAAAACATAGAACTCCTCTTATGATATAATGGATAAACACATCATATCTTGGGATATGATAGGGACTGCTCTATAGATATGCAGTTACATGTAGGTTTTAAAAGTTAAAATTTCATCCAGGGAGTCAAATGTAGCAGAAAATTGACGTTTTCACTAAAAAAAAACATAGATCCTAGAATTTCCTTTGATTTAATGGATAGACCCATCATATCTTGGGATATGATAGGAACTGTTCCATAGATGCGCATTACGGTTTTGAAAAATTTAATTTAACTATGAGGCCCATTACTTACATACCGTTTGATGCCTTTTAAGGATCAAGAATATATATGGTTTAGGGGTGGGGATCTCAACCGTTTTCGAGATATTTGTGCACTTCATGCTCGAGGGGGGTCACGACCACCCTCGGAGCCCATGACCTATATACCGTTTGATGCCCCTTGACACAAGGAACAATATATATGGTTTAAAGCTGGGGATCTCAACTGTTTTGAAGATATTAAGGGACTTGCTGTTCGAGGAGGTCAGGACCACTCACAGGGCCCATGATCTACATAACATTTGATGCCCCTTGACATTAGAAACTTGAATATATATGATTAAGCGGTCAATATTGTAACAGTTTTTAAGATATATGGCAATTTCAAATTCCTGGGGGGATGACCCCAGGGGTCAGATCTAATAAACCCTATATATTGCCAGTAACAGTCAATATATGATCATGAAAACCCTATATTATTATCTGTGTCCGTTTTCAAGTTACCATTTAGAGTCTAGATTCTTTCTACAAGGTTCAACGTTAGACCCCACACTTTTTGACAACTCCCCCCCCCCCCTTCCCTCAGAAAAGTGGTTCTCCAACCCAAAATGAGAAAAATCACACGAGGGTGCACAACTAGATTTGCAGGCCTATCATATCCTAGAGTTTTGTACAATTCTTTTTAGCCATCTCTGAGAAACAAGTTCAAATCAGGAAAGAAGAAAAAGAAGACAAAGAATAATAATACATATATTAGGAAACGTACAAAAACAACAAGTCTCCAAATTTCTTCCGGGAGACTTAATAATAAAGATTAAATAGAGATAGGATCATCAAACATCAAAAATTTAAAGATAATTGACAATTTCTGATTCTAAGGGGGTCAGGGTGACCCCTTAGGGTCATGACTTACATGCCATAATGATCTGATGCGCCATGACTTAAAGAGGAATAATATATTTGGATTAAGGTGGGGATCAGAGTCAATGGTTTTCATGATATTTGATAATATCAGGAAGAGCACTTGGGATCATGACCTACATACCATCTGAAATACCTTGAACAAAGAAACAATAATATATGTACATGATATATGATTCAATTTAAGAACCCATGCAGATATAGATCAATCATCTATGTTTTGTAATACTTCCTATGTATATATATACATGTATTAGTTTGTGTTTTGTTCTATACTATTCATGTTCATGACTGTAGTATGGCTTAGTCTTATTTTGAATTACATTAAAAAATTGTCAAATATATGACTTGGAACCCCCACCCCCAAACAAACTCAAATATAAACTGTTCCCCTCCCCCCTCCCCCCAAATTGTCGAATGATCTATTAAAATCAAAATATAATTTGTGTGTCTAAACATTTTTATAAACTGGTAAAAAAATGTCATTCTTAAAAAAAATATACATTACCTATATGATCACAGGTCATATTTCTACCTTGCAATCAATAACTAATATTCATTGAAAAAATAAAATCAATAACTTTTAAGTTACAATAAATGATTCAAATTATACATGTTTATACTCCACCCCCCCCCCCCCCCATCTAACCTAGTTCTAAAGATTCAGTCTTCTTAATACATTCTTACATGTGTACAGTAACAAATTTTAAATCATTTCTTGATTGCTTTTTCTCTCCTGATGCACATTAACATTTTGGAAACTGCTTACCGGGTAATTCAATTTTTAATAGATTTTTAAACAAAATGTTATATGCATGTGTACATGTATATTCGCTTATTTTGGGCAATTGTAAAGTCTCTTAAACAAAGCAGTGTCTTCATTAGGCCAAGAATTACCCAAATGGATCAAACACTACATATGAATAAGATAAAATACTTTTATTTAAAATACTTTATTATTTCTAGCTCTAGAATGTCAGAGTGTCTCCAAGGGGGCATAAACTATATACAATTTGACGCGCAATGACACAAAGAACAAGAATGAATTACATGGTTTAGGGATGAGGATCTCAAAAGTTATCAAGATATACAGTGTATCATCATTTCCTATTTCATAAAGGGGGGGGGGGTTAAAGACAACACCTGGGGGTCATGTACTTTACACCATTTGATGCATCATAATGACATAAGAAGATATTTTGTATTTTCCTGTTTTGTGGGGTCAGAACAGTCCCAAAAGGTCATGACCTACATTGTATTTGATGCATTATAATACATTTAGAAAGAAATACTCCATCCTTTCTATTATAACTGATATAACAATGATAAGTGTCTACACTTACTTACATGTAATACACAAATTTAATACGAAATTGTTTATACAGGGTCAATAGGGGGTCAAATCAATAGTGTAAGTCTGACAAATGAAAAAAAAATCACTTTTGCTATTAAAATGACAACCTTTACAAATACGATAGGATAGGTAACGATGATGAGCTTATTTAAATATTAAAAGATGATGATGCAGTATGCTGTCAAAGGGAGATCACATTTAGAAAGTGAAAGGAAAACTTACGTATGCTAGCATCTCATTATATTGTGCTACTTCTACTACATGTATTATGCTTACCTATATTGGTCAACATCACAATGATAATCCAATTAAAGCACAATAATGAATTCCTTTAGCTGATCTTAACTAATCCTTTTCTGCACACTGGCGTCGGAAGCAAATTGAAAGTGTGTGTGTGTGGGGGGGGGGGGGGGGCTAGACTGATCCTCAGAAATATTGAGAGAAAAAACCTAATTCCCCAAATCCTGAAAATCCTAATCCGTGGGGGGGGGGGGGGGGGGGGGGGGGTAGACCTATTCTTCCAAAAACAAAAAATCTTTCCGGCCATAACATTTCTTTTTCCCCAAATCATGAAAATCCTAATCCGTCGGGCTTCCGGTTCCGACCCCTATGCTGCATCTTGAAAACACATACATGTATACATGTATACACGTGAATCCATCAAATCGAAGAGCTTGGTAAAACTGGTACCAGCTAATGAGACCTGCAGACCTGTGTTGTGTATGTAATTTCAGACAAAGATCAGTCATTTGTATCATTGCATGCATGTATTTTTATGACCTATTCTTCAAAACCCCTTGCACTATTATATTAGGTGAATAACAGCTTTAAGGTGGTGCAGGACACCTGCATATTGTAATGTATACTTCCTATTGAGATAAACAATAAAGTATAAATATCAATTTAATATTTACCCCAAAAATAATGTTACCGAACATTGAAGCGCAATGGGTTAGAGCGTTTACATGTCTGTAAGAGCATAGGGGTCCAAGGTGTATTTTTTGTAATTTTACTATTGATGTAAATGAATTTTCATGGGGGGGGGGGGGTCTGGACCCCTCACTCCCACCCTTCTCTAAATTGTGCACACGATGATGTACATGTAGTCACACAGAAGCAAATCTAAAACCGGCAACCGCCACGGGGAGGGGACATAATTTAATTTTTAATTTTGTTTGTAATAACTATTTAGACCATTATACTTTCTATGACATAAAATGTTAAGATTACTGATTAACTGAAAATTCACTGTAAACAGTTCAACCCAAATTACACATAAAGTGCTGCTCATGTGTATTCTCAAACGGAAAGGGATCTCATCCTTCAGTTATGAAAATTATAATTTTAAAATGTATTACCGGAGCTTGCATGAGGCCTTCATTTTGAATTAAACTGGTACAAAACAGTGTTATTTAAGGGGAAACACTTGGTGCGGGTATTACTGTCTAATGACAGCATCTAGTTTCCAATTATTTTAATTATACATGTAACTGTGAAGTTTTTTAATAGATTTATGATTTTCATTTATTTCGGAAGATAAGTGTCTATACATATTTAAAATTGGTCATATACAAAACATTTAAACATAACTCATTGAAACTCATATGTATTCGACAAATATTGGATTGGACAACGCATAGGTATGACAACTAAATGATACAAGTCATCAAATGGACAACGCATAGGTATGACAACTAAATGATACCACAAGACACTAAATGGACAACCCATATAGGTATGACAACTAAATGATACAACAAGACACTGAATGGACAACCCATAGGTAAGGCAACTTAATGATACAAGTCATCGTAATCAAATAGAAAACTCCTAGGTATGACAACTAAATAATACCACAAGTCATTGATATTCACAGGCACTCATCGAAAGTGTTTGAAAAAATTATAACACGTTTTACTTTTATTTTCAAAGACAAAATTGATGCTCTAAAAAAGATGTTATACGTCAAGCATCCAAGGCTATTCATATAACATATTAAAATAAATTTAGGTCGAAATGAATCTGAATAGCATAGATCACACAAACGAATGTGTAAATCCGAGTGAGTGGATATGGTGTTTTAGAAAATCTATTTTAGTTTTTGGATTTTTTATTTTAATAACTTTGAAGAATGCCATGATGTTTTCTATCTCAAAATGGAATTTAAAATCATTTTGAAAATCCTGCTTACAGAAAACTCTCAAGTCAAGTAGGCGGAATCTTATGAGTTAAAAAAAAACCAAAAGTTCTAATCGTAGTGCTTTTACGTCCTGTCAATTTACTTTTAGCAATACTCAAGATGTTAACCGATTGGCAAATTTTTTTTGGCACCAAATTTAGATAAGTTCCAGGACGGAATATGACATATAGTCAGGATAAACCTTGTCAGATGTTTTAAAAATTGATCACTTTAAAAAATGTTATGCGTCAAGTATTCAAGAATAATCAATTTATATAACATTTTAAAATAAATCTTGGTCGAAATAATAGTTCGCACAAATGCATGTGAAAATCTGAATTAGTGGACAGAGTGTTTTAGAAAATCCATTTTGATTCACTTGGCTTTTTTCATTTTAATAACTCTAAAGAACGCCATGATATATTCTATCTCAAAATGGAATTAATCATTTAGGAAAATCAGCTTACAGTAAACTATTTAGTCAAGTGGACGAAATCGATATAAGTTCATCCTCTAAAACCCCGAGTTTGTCAACATTTCGTAGAGCTCTAATCGACTGTTTGAGAGTGTTTAACTTCCTTGTGATACTCAAGATAAATTTTGTTAATTTTGCATCAAAATTAGATATCCGGACGAAATATGAAATATAATCAAGATAAACCTTGTGAGATATAAAGGGTGGTCTGCCAGTGTAGCTTCAGTGACAGGTGCTCACTTAGTTAGATCTAGTTGGATCTCTTCCGAACATATTGAAACAACTACCACACTAACATCCATTTGTTTTACAACACCTTATGGTTTTATGACTTGATATCGGTTTCGCTGCATCGTAAGCGGATCTGATGGATAACTCGGCAATGGGTAGACTGTTTGGAATTCTGATTTTGACTTCTTTGCTTGTATCACTTAATGGACAGGTGTTGTTTGACGATATGGGAGACAGACAGAGGTCAACAGACTTGGCCTTACAATGCATGAGAACGGAGCTTCAGCAATTTAGTCAAGGTATTGAAAAGATGGTAACGAAAAAACTTAAGGAAGTCGAAAACGTCATCGAGACAAAAGTCAGCAATATGATAGAGACAAAGACAACCAATTTGTCTAGAAAAGTTGAGAAAATCAGTGATCTTATTACCACAACTCAGACCGAGCAGCGACTCCTAAAGCAGGAAATGGAGTCTTTTACTTCTAAAACTGACACTATGTTAAACAATTGTGAGACAAAAATCAGTAATTTATCTAGGAAAGTTCAGGAAAACAGTGATCTTATTACCACAACTCAGACCGAACAGCGACTCCTAAAGCAGGAAATGGAGTCTTTAAATTTTAAAGCTGAAACAAACTGTGCCGACATTTTGAACAATTATCCACATACCAGAGGGAGGGATGGTGTGTATAATATCTTTGATTCAAATAAATCAAAGGCCGTGTTCTGTGATATGACCACTGACAATGGAGGATGGACGGTAAGTTCTCTCTCTCTCTCTCTCTCTCTCTCTCTCTCTCTCTCTCTCTCTCTCTCTCTCTCTCTCTCTCTCTCTCTTGAGAAAAGAAATAGCTTTTTTTTCATAGATGAATTTATTTTAAGTCGGTTCGTTAATGCCGACATTGTTTATGTACAAAAATATTTTAAGGTTTTCGATCCATATTAGGATTTAATTTTCTAACCTTGAATATCCATCACGTATTAAATACTCTGATATGGATTTAAAGCATTTTAGAGTAGAAAAAGATTTACAGAGAGAAATTATCAAAAATATTATTAACTAAGCAGTAATTAATTAATGAAGATTGTATTAAAATCTATGGGGACAAGCACATTTTTTAAATAAAATAATTAAATACCTAATATCAATAAATGCTTATGTGGAAAATATTTTTCATCATTAGAAGTTACTGTACATAAACTATTGAAAAAAAAATTTATATCGTATAAATATTTTTTTTTAAATATTTTTTTTATAAATTAAACGCTAAGGGGACAGCTCTTCAAGAAAAGGAAAAGGTCATTTATTAGGACACATTCTGCTTTTACATATTCATACTTAACCATCAAAATTATGTCTAAGTATACTGAGTATGAATGAATGAGTATTAAGCCCATTTCTACTTCAGTTATTGCCTAGATCAAAGAGATGCCGCGGACATTATTCTCCAATATACCACGAACGTCATCAGTAAATTATCAGATCAGAAATACCTATTTGTCTCGCACTGATCATGAAAGTACAACTTCAAACCGTAAAATGTTTTAAAATCATTTCAATTTCACGTGTTAATTCCAGTCAAAACGATGTGTATTGCCTCAAATGTTTATTTTTAAGATATCAATGCGACTGTTCCTAGGACCTCCCCAGCACATTTTCACTGCGTGTTTTTACATAAAATATATAACGTGTAGTAGTAATAATCGTATTAAATTGCCCTTAAAAATTAGGAATATAACTCAAAGATATTTTATAAATAAGCGAAGAGTATTAAAAATCCAAAGAAAAATTCTGTCGTCTGCATGTGATTCCTTTGATCGATACACATGTAAACATATTACTAACAAAACCGTTGGGGTCACACGGAACAGCCGTCAAAATGACCTAGATCGTCTCTCTATAGGAGAAACGAACTGTAGAAATACTGGGCTGTTAGTAAAATAGAAATAAAGTTCTTGTTTTCATGAATGTTGCAGGATAACCTCCTCGGTCTCGAAATGTTGTTTGAAATATAAAAGCCTCGGCTAACGCCTCGGCTTTTATATTTCAAAACAACATTTCTTAACCTCGGAGTTTATTCTGCAACATTCACGATAACTCGTACTTTATTTCTTAAACATATCTGTTATGTATCCAGAATCATTGAAAATATGGCTATTATAGATCGGATACCATAATTGATGTTGTCTTAATTCGGCAGGTGATTCAGCGAAGAGTGAATGGATCGGTGGACTTTTACCGTAACTGGACGGAATACAAGAACGGGTTTGGATTCGCTGATCACGAGTATTGGATAGGTAATTTATTCTCTCTCTCTCTCTCTCTCTCTCTCTCTCTCTCTCTCTCTCTCTCTCTCTCTCTCTCTCTCTCTTATACACACATCAATCATACATGCTGTTTTTAAGGTACATTATAATGAAAAAAAATACGAAATTACAGCAAGCTCAAAGTGTAACCACATTACGGCGTTTTGGTGACCATCTGTGTATGAATACATTGGGAAGACCAATATGCTGTATGAAAATACAGTTGATTAGGTGACGTGTTGGTTTTGATTTCATAAAAGATGTTCGTAATTGTACATACATTTCATGACGTAAATTTACACTGACCCCAAAATATGAATGTAGAAGTTTCAATGACGACGATGGGGGAAATGTATAAAGTGTCGTTATGTTTACTGTTAGTGTACCAACTGACACAATATATAAAAGAAAGCGGACCTATTGGCTAAACCCGTTCTCGCTTTTGTGTGTCCGCCCGGATTTTGATTGGTTCCACAAGGGCGGACCCCGAGCGAACCTCAGGCGGTCCATGAACGAACAAGGAAAGGGAGTCCGGTTTCAAGAGTAAACCAAGAAGCGAATCTAGGGCCCGTTCTAACCATAATAACTCTCAATCACAATTTTCATTAACATGCTTCTTCACCAAACGCCAAATTTATAATTACCGGCCGTCAACATCATTTTGATTATTTTCCAGGTGACCATTTCTTTTAATGATACATGTTTTCGTTTTTATAAGCTATCATCCTAACATGCTCAATGATCGATTTTATTTTTACAGAACTAAGAGGAGGGGGTTACGGATCAGTAAGGTCCGGACTCTTCCTAGGTAATTCAAACATATAAACATATTGATTCATAGGAAACTCACATAGTCAGTTTACTTGATATAAACCATATCCCCTGTTCCTTACTAGATTTTTTTTGGCAACTGTGCATGTGCAAATGTCAGGCATTTAGCATCAGTGGGAGGGGGCCTGCCCAATTTTTCTCGCAGCAAACAATTTTCTTAAAACTACATATAAAAAATTAAATAAGTGAGAGTCCGAGAAGATTTGGAAGAACCGCTACAGAACAAAATTGGGCCTCTGTGTTGCACACTGACTTATTCCTTTGTGCATGAAGTCTCTCCTCAGTCTCCCGTCGAAAAAAGTGCCCGGGTTAATTAAACTCAATCTCAAATGATCCGGAATATGTGCACGTTTGATTTATGAATTATTTTTATATACTGCACCCTCACTCTTTTTTCGTAAGTATCTTGCCGTTTCCGGTTCCATTATTGTAAGTCACTCAATTCGTACCCAAAAGGCATGTGGAAAGAAAAGAACTCAATAATATTTTAAACAGGAAAACATCTTTATTTTTCAATTGATCAGACTAGCTCAAAGTGTTTTCATATGTCAGTGGACTGTCAAAAATGATTTCGATAATATATATATTTGTACAAGTGTCAACATCATAAAATCTATCGTTTTGCGTTTCATCAAATATAGTATAAACTGCGTTTTCGAGAAACAATATCTTAGTACAGATTCAAGTGCCGAATAGAGAGGATGCATGGTTAAGTGGGGATTACGCATGATGGTATATGCATTATAAACAGGCCTGCTTTTCCTAGAGAAGACAATACTAGTAACCAGGGCGATGTTTATGCTACAGTAACTAGTCCTTTAAGGCGTTGCATACGTCGTGTTATTCACAAGAACTAAGCCATCTCTCAAACGGACCATTAAAGTGGGTAAACGGGGAAAAAACCCAGAACTTGGAATCTGCGTGGTGGAAACAGTAACTGCGTATGCAATGGATATGACTTGCCTGTTCGGTGAAGGGTTGCCGTGTGAAAAACGCTCATGTAGATTTACGTAAACATACACAGAAGTGCACTGGTAGTAATCGACAATCTCGTGATATATGTGAATATATATGATCCGGCAAAAGAAAAAAGGTAAAAGATTGCAATTGTCCAACCTTTTTATTCCCCTTTTCGAGTAAAAATTGCGCGTTTGAAAGAAGTGATTAATGCGAACAGTTTAAAAACAATTTGTAGCTACCGACCAATTGTAACTACAAGGACCATATGCCAATATTCGGAGGTCGGACTGCTGCATGTATTTAGCCTCCGTGTGTATACTATACTCTGTCCCGAGCTTCCTTCGATAATCATAAATGTACCTTTGTGCTCAAACTACGTTTATCCACTAATATGAATCAAAGTACTCAAAGTACTGGAAAGCGCTAAGCCAGCCTCAAAGCTACTTTTTTTTTCAAATCATTGTTAATTGTTAATATTTTTAAATCATAATTATACAGAAAGAAAAAACAGTTTCACAAAAATGTATCATATGTATGAGATCCTGACCATACCATTTCAATCAATTTGAAGA
Organism: Magallana gigas; assembly: GCF_963853765.1. NCBI lineage: Eukaryota > Metazoa > Mollusca > Bivalvia > Ostreida > Ostreidae > Magallana > Magallana gigas. Next base: position 1,272,248 of record NC_088855.1, on the reverse strand, counting down.
GAGGAGTTTTTAATTTACATGTATCTTAACTGATTAGACAGCCCACGGACTTACTAATTAAGTTGGGATGAAAATTCGATTGCGCTTGTGTACATTGGAATTCTGGGAAGGAATTAGACAGTCCTCGTTCAATTTAAGAAATTCGGAGTTATGGAACTGGCTGTCCTTGGGTTCCGGAGTCCGCATATGTACATTTCTCGAATTTGAGAGGATATGTGGTTTAAAATTCATAGAGCGATCTTTACAATTTTAAAAGTCTAATTATAAATAACTTAAGTTGGTGCACAGTCATACACTGTAACGCTGCATGGCTGTCTCCTACCTTACAGTTATAAAAGTAAAGCGTGCAAACTCAATGTACACCCGCATCATATTATTGTTCTATACATTATATATCTTGTATTTTTATAGGTTGTATATTCACTTTTGCTCTAAAATTAATTTTCCGCTGGCTGACTTTATTTCCTTTTTTAAATGCTAACCTTGTTGATATATATAGTGTACGGCAAGTTTTGAATACACTTACTCAGTAAGTGAAAACAAGACTAACCGTACCTTTTCACCAATTGAGACCGTAAAATTTGACTAAATGTAATTGAATTTAATATCGACAAATTGCACGAGAAAATCACGACATAAATCAAAAGATAAAAGTTACACGACAAATACTTTTAAAAACATCAAGTTGATAAATTTGTCGGCCTTTGAGGGTCCCAAATTTTTTCAATGTAAACTTTTGGTATAGCAACAAGACAAGGGAATATCTCTGATCGCATGCTTTGACACTCCGAGATCCGCACCACTGGCCATGTTTTTTTTTAATAGCACAGCGGTCACCCAACATGCATCTCATAATCATGATAATAGCAGCATGGAATGTCTCGTGGCAAAAAAAAAAATATTTAGATATTTTACCCCAGAAATTCAGAAAAAAATTTTTTGGTAAATTTTCGTACTTCAAATCATCATCTACCAGTTGAACTGGGAAGATAAGAGGGTATCCCTTTAAATGAAAGATTTTGTCCTCTCTGTAACACAAAACGTATAATTGTGTATAATTATTACAAAGATATACGAGGTAGGCTGTCCTCCATGAGGTTCATTTTATATAACTTTTCCTAGCTCTATAACCCTTATATTTATATATGTTTACCTCTGACCATGTTATATGTATATTATAATGTTGTTTTTTTTTGTCCTCATGTACCATATGTTTGAAATGGTTTTGAGCGAATAAATGAACTGAACTGGCATGTTTAGTTGTGTAATCGCCAATGCACCCTCAGACTTCACTGATATCGTGAAATTTTGCCATTTGATCTGATCTTGACTAAATAAACCCACAACTCTACGTTCTTTTGCAAAACCTGGGATCTAAATAGAAACTTAAGGATACCATGATCTTGCTATTTTAAGAATTCGATTGTCGGTCAGTATGATCACTAGGTGGCGCTTATGAAAAGATCATGAGATTTGGTGCATCCCTAATAAGCGCTAGCGCATGCGCTTAGCGCTTAAAAATGTCCAGATTATCTGTTTTGAAACGCCCCCTCTACCGCTTCAGGTTTCAATACTCATCCAAAATTAGAAAGTCTATGGGTCGGGATTTTGCATAGCATCAGCTATTATTAAGGTTGAAAAATTGCGCGAGGTATCCCGAGTACTTTCGAATGGAGAAAAGATGTAAACATTTCCGTAAGAAATTTGTTTTCGTTCTGAGTGAAAAATGATAATTGTTCACGAATGGAGAAAAGATGTAAACATTTTCGTAAGAAATTAGTTTTCGTTCGTGAACTTTAATGAGTGAAAATGATAATTGTTCAATGAAGATATCTTGGATATATTGCTTTTTTCGATTTCAACTGTATTTCTTTCACATGTATGTGTATTTTTATTAAAAATCATCAAAAAGTGATGGAAGCAATAACTTAAAATTGGGAGAGACTATAATATGTAGGTTGCAGATCAATTGTTAGCGATCAATGTGCTGAAAAAAATAACGTTCCATGCGTATTAATACCATACCATTTGACATTCTGACCTCCACTCTCACCCTTATACAAAACTGTTTACCTTCAAATTATTTCTCAATACACTAAGTAGAACCTTGATGCGGAATAAGGACACTGCTATGATGCTTTCTGGATGCAGTGCGATTGCATTTGTGGTACTATATATAGGCACTGCCAGTTGTAATATATAAAGTAAGCTGTCGGCGTGTGAACATAATACAATGCAGACAGAATTCATTCAATTATAATGGTGACCATAGTTTAATTAGCAAATGAAACACTTTCGGTTGAAAAAAAATCAAGGACACTGGTTTAAATCCGTTTTGTGTGTGAAGGTAACTATATGTAAATTAATATAACATAGATGTTGTAAGTTACATGTACATGTGTGTTAAAGAGTGTAGTACAAGTAAGTGCCGATGTCGGGGCATAAAATGCGGACAGGATTCATACATGTACGATTTGTCATGCTGACCTTCACTTTATTCTGTTTTCAATAAATAATATTTCTTTTCAAAAATTTCACAAGACATTGTTTTAAGTCCGTATTGCAAGTCAAAGGAACTATATATATATTTATTTTAACATAGATGAAGTACTACTCGGTAGCTGTAAATATTAATGAATGAACGAAATTATTTTGACAAGAATTAGCAAACACACATTTTCAATTACATTAAGTAATACGGTAGCTATCATTAGACAATGAATTTCTTTCTTAAGCGATTATTGTAATCAGCTGGATGTTTAAAGATATGCAGCATGCACGGATCTAATGGGAGGGGCCTGGGGTAGGTAAGGTACGAACTCTCCAAACATATAAAACATAATAAACTCACACAGTCCTCACCATGGATTTCCTCACACAGTCCTCACCATGTACCTCCTCACACAGTCCTCATAATGGACTTCCTCACACAGTCCTCACCATGGACTTCCTCAAACAGTCCCCATCATGGACTTCCTAACACAGTCCTTAGCATGGACTTCCTCACATAGTCTTCACCATGGACTTCCTAACACAGTCCTTAGCATGGACTTCCTCACATAGTCTTCACCATGGACTTCCTCACACAGTCTTCAACATGGACTTACTCACACAGTCCTTACCATGGACTTCCTCACACAGTCCTCACCATGGAATTCCTCACCCAGTCCTCACCATGGACTTCCTCACACAGTCCTCACCATGGACTTCCTCACACAGTCTTCACTTCCTCACACAGTCTTCACCATGGACTTCCTCAGCATGGACTTCCTCACACAGTCTTCCCCATGGACTTTCTCACACAGTCTTCACTTCCTCACACAGTCCTCAGCATGGACTTCCTCATAGTCCTCACCATGGACATCCTGACACAGTCCTCAGCATGGACTTCCTCACACAGTCCTCACCATGGACTTCCTAACACATTACTCAATATGGACTTTCTCACACAGTCCTCAGCTTGGACTTCCTCCCACAGTCCTTAGCATGGACTTCCTCACACAGTCCTCACCATGGACTTCCTAACACATTACTCAATATGGACTTTCTCACACAGTCCTCAGCTTGGACTTCCTCACACAGTCCTTAGCATGGACTTCCTCACACAGTCCTCACCATGGACTTCCTCACACAGTCTACATTTCCTCACACAGTACTCACCAGGTACTTCCTCACACAGTCCTCACAATGGACTTCCTCGCACAGTCCTCACCATGGACTTCCTCACACAGTCCCCACCATGGACTTCCTCACACAGTCTTCACCATGGACTTCCTCCAAGTCTTCAATTCCTCACACAGTACTCACCATGGAATTCCTCACACAGTCCTCACCATGGACTTCCTCATACAGTCCCCACCATGGACTTTCTCACACAGTCCTCACCATAGACTTCCTCACCATGGACTTCCTCACATAGTCCTCAGCATGGACTTTTTCACACAGTCCTCACCATGTACTTCCTCACACAGTCCCCACCATGGACTTCCTCACCATGGACTTCCTCACACAGTCTTCAGCATGGACTTCCTCACACAGTCCTCACCATGGACTTCCTCACCATGGACTTCCTCACACAGTCCTCAGCATGGACTTCCTCACACAGTCCTCACCATGAAGTTCCTCACACAGTCTTCACTTCCTCACACAGTCTTCACCATGGACTTCCTCACACAGTCCTCACCATGGACTTCCTCAGATAGTCTTCACTTCCTCACACAGTCCTCACCATGGACATTCTCACACAGTCCTCACCATGGACTTCCTCATACAGTCCCCACCATGGACTTCCTGACACAGTCCTCACCATGGACTTCCTGACACAGTCTTCACCATGGACTTCCTCACACAGTACTCACCATGGACTTCCTCACACAGTCCTCACCATGGACTTCCTCACACAGTCCTCACCATGGAATTCCTCCCTTTTTGGAAAAATTTATCAGAGTCGGTGTACCGTCCATTAGCAGAATTGTCCTTTGCGCATGAGCAGATTAAGACTCATGATTTCTGATTAAATAAATATAGAGAGATTAAAGTTCGACGGAACTATGAAAAAAATCATGTAATACACATTGAATTGTTTTTTAAAGGAAACGACATGCTACATAGACTGACATTACTGAAGCCCCAGGAACTGCGAGTTGACATGGAGAGATTTAATGGAGAGAAAGCCTATGCTGTATACTCTAGTTTTTCTGTCGGGGACGAGGCCAGTAAATATCAGCTACAGGTGACTGGATACAGTGGGAATGCAGGTAACAATTATACAGCGTGTCTATCGTTCAGAACTTTAATATTTTTGTGCACTTTGACAGACCAAGTAAAATTAAAACAAAATAAGTCGATCGGCAATTAATCATGATAAGTAATTTTTCATAAGTCATTTTCTTTAGCAATTCAAATTGTCAAGTATAGTTATTGATGACAACTATTTTCATTTGAGATCCATGTATACGTTTTATGATGACATTTTTTAAATTGATTGTTCTATTGACATAAATCACTCATCATAACCAGTGTAACTGTAGGGGATAGCCTGGATTACAGCAAGAACAGCTGTCATAATAACGACAATGATCAGTAATGGTTCGATTCGATATTGAGATTATTTTCTTAAATCATACAAAGTGTTAGAGAAGAGTGTTTGTTAAACAAAACTTCAATATGATATATTAGTATACATCTATGTATAGGTATTTTAATACCATTTATATTGATTGTTCTATCTATTGAAATAATTCACACAGTGATGTACAACCAACGTGATTGTAGGGGATAGCCTGGGTTACAGCAATAACATGAAGTTTACTACACTGGACCAGGATAACGACAGGGGCAGTGGTAACTGTGCCACCTTCCGTAGATCGGCAGGATGGTTCGACAGCTGTTTCCACGCCAACCCTAATGGAGAGTACGCCGACTCTGAGAAAACTGAAGCTAATTACATTACATGGTGGCACTGGAAAAACTCGTGGATATCTCTGAAATCAATACAACTGATGATCCGTCCTCGAGCCTGACACCGAAATGTAACTTTATCCTCATTATGTTGCCAAATGTAGCAGTTCTCTCTATCTCTGTATTTACTTTATTTACCTGCATGTTTTTGTTTGTCAATTGATAATCCGACATTTTTGCACCATTATGTAAATATTTAAACTACTGTTTATTATTTATAAATATATGTATTTTAAATGAATTGTATTTTGCTTTGATTTATAATTATCATGATGTAAAAGAAATGTTTGAATCATTTCGTTTAGTTTGTATATATTATTGAACATTACGATGACACTTCTAATATTGAATGTTACCGGATTTTTTTTTTGCAAAATTACGAACAAATTTAGCACTAATCAGAGTATTTATATTCATTTGAAATTAGAGATCACTTTTGTACAAACAATTACAAATGAAATAGACAGTTTTCCATATTTAGGTTGAATCTGATAATACATATTCGACAATCCCCTTCATATTTTTTTTAATTTAGGTTCAATGTCTTTAACCGTAATTTGCTTCTTCGTGTATTCTGGCATAAATCTTTGTCCAGTAATAAACTGTTTGTTAATATTACTTCGTGTTTGAGTTACTCTACTCATTACCAGAATGGTTGTCTGCTATAGTTTATGTTTATTTCAAAACTTATACCACACAATACTGAGCACTGAGCAAGTATTCATGATATATTGAGATGCTCACAAAAAATCTTAATATATCGTATAATATAATTAGTATTAATTATATCTAAAGATTTTCCTATGATGAAACATGTAAAATTTGAATACGAACATCCAAGCTTAACAGAACAGAGATGGGTCTTTTAACTTTAATAAAAAAAAACGTGTTTTGTACAATAGTTGACCTGAAAAAAATATCACAAACAAATGAATTTCAGATGATACAGGCAAACAATAGCAATAGGCGATAAAATGGATTCAAAATGCAATGGAGGATCCAGGATTTTTTTTCCGGAAACAGAGATGTTCATTACTAGCCCCCCCCCCCCACATTAAAAAACCGGCCCTTTTCTTCAATAATACACAACATCTTATTTTTCTTTTAAAAACCCATATATTGTTGAAGGATAAGGGAGATCATTCAGTCATTTTATTATTGGGGAGTCATTACCTATTCACTTTTTATTTACTTAAGAAAATGATCCCTTGATTCTCAGGCAGTTCAATGTCAATAAAAAAAATCACACAGGGTGTTAGCTAGATATGTATGACTATGACAGACCTGATAAGCGCATGATCGAAAGTAAATAAAACATGAGGATGTCCAAGTACATGTAGAATAGTGGACAGTTCACTAACTTCTCAACAATACATGTAGAAAAGTGGACAATTCACCCGCTTCTCAACAATACATGTAGAATAGTGGATAATTCACTCGCTTCTCAACAATACATGTAGAAAAGTGGACAATTCACTAGCTTCTCAACAATACATGTAGAATAGTGGAAAATACGGTATTAAGGCATAAAAAGAGGCCCATGGGTCACATCGCTCACCTGAGCAACAATAGACATAACCAAATCAACTTTCTGGAGAAATATATACAAAATATCTAAACAATGTAGTATAATGGATCCTATATATATATAAATCCCGTTCATATTTTTATGTTTATCATTGCGCCCCTGTAAAGGATGATTTTACATTTCATATCACAAATTGAGCAATGTAGTTCTCGAGAAGATCTTAAACAACTGTTTATATATGGGTTATAAACCTACATCAAACTTTGAACCCCTTGTGAGGCCTAAAAATTGTCCAGAGTCCAGAGTCTAAGCAATTTTGAAGAATCAACAATATGTCAAAATGCCTGCATATAAGTAAAACCACACATATAAAATAACTCTTGAATTTTTAGAAATAATTTAAATGTTTTTCATAGTAAAACTGGATCCCCGATGTGGCCCCACCCTACTCTTCAAGATTTTGATTTGAACGACGAATCTGAATCTACTTTATCTGAGGTTGCCTTCACTAAATTACAGCTTTTCTAGACAATTGGCTTTCTCAGAAGGAGATGCTTCCCCAAAGTTTCAGCTTTCCCGGCTGATTAGTTCCTAAGAAGATTTACTCTATATATTTCTAGGTAAATATTTGAACCCCATTTTGGCCTCACCATTCGCCGTGGGTCTTTATTTTCACAGCATTGAATCTACCCTTCCTGAGAATCTACCCTTCCTGAGAATCTACCCTACCTGAGAATGCTTTTATACAAGTTCCAGCTTTCCCGGCTGACCAGTTTCTGAGAAGATTTTTAAAGAATTACTACATGTAGATATTCCTACGTAAAAATTCGATCCCCCATTATGGCCCTATCCTATCCCTGTGGGCCATGCTTTTCAAACCTTTAAATCTACACTACGTCATGATGCTACTACACAAATTTTAGCTTTCCTGGCATGTTAGTTTTTGACAAGATTTTTAGAGATTCCCTCTATATATTCTTATGTAAACATTTGAATCCCTATTGTGACCCCACCGGTAGGAGTGTCATGAATTTCCCAACTTAAATCTACCCTACCTGATGATGCATCCACACAAGTTTCAGCTTTTCTGGTAATTATTTGGTGAGAATAAGATATTTAAAGGATTTTCTCTATATTATATTCTTTTTTTTTTTAATTTTAACTCCCAATTGTGCCCCCACCCTACCCCCGGGGATCATGTTTTTCACAACTTTGAATTTAAACTACCTGGCAAATTAGTTTTTGGGAAAAGATTTTTTTAGTTTTCTTCTATGTATTTCTATGCAAAAAGTCGACCCCCCCCCCCTTCCCCACAATGTGGCACCACCATAGCCCCAAAGGTCGTGATTTTCCCAACTTTGAATCTACACTATATGAGGATACTTAAAAATAATAATAATAACTAGACACGATCTCGTTGCGAGCAACGAGGAGGTCTTTCGTCTGATTTTAGAATTTGAGATATATGTTAGATCTTGATTTTGCTAAACATGATTTAGAATAGAAAAACGGGGTCTACATTCTAAGGGCCAGATACTATTTTGTTTCAGGGATAAGAGCTTTGTTCAACAAGGGTTTAGAAATTCGTCACCGTTCTTGAGATATCTGAGAAAAAAAAACTTTTAGGGGCCAGTCCCTTACCTCCTTATTGGAGCCGCTGAACCAAATTTTGAAGGTTGCATTTTGTAAAGTACATCATTTTGAGTATCTTTTCTTCTACACTGCATTTCAAAACATTTTCCTTTTTGAGATATAGCTGGTCATAGTTTGTGGACCCTTGACCCCTAAAAAATCCTTATTCCATAACACATGAAAAAATCATCACATTACTTGGATACAGAACTGTAAGATAAACATATTTGCTTCTATAGCCTTTCATATATATCCCTCAGTAAAGAGCTACAGATGAAACATTCTAGAGCCCTTTAGTTTCCTAATTTTAGGGGCCAGCCCCTTTTTTGATATCAAATAAAAGGTCAATTGAATCTCAACACATTTTGTTAAACAACTGTTTAGAAATTCGTTACCGTTCTTGAGATATATGGGAAAGAACGTTTAAGGGACTGATCCCTTAACTCCTTATAGGGGCCATTTAACGAAATTTTGAAAATTGCATCTTATTAAGTACATCTTTCTGAGTATCTTTTCTTCTTTACTGCATTTCAAAATATATTTCCTTTCTGAGATATTTGTGATCAACATTCTATAATTTTGGCCCCTAAAAAACCCTTATTATGTAACACATGATAAAATCATTACATTGCTTGGATACATAACTGTAAGATAAACATATTTGCTTCTATAACCGTTCACAAAATATCCCTCAGTAAAGGGCTACAGATTAAAGACTTTAGAGGCCTTCGGTCCCCTAATTTAAGGGGCCAGCCCCTTTTTCTTGGTATCAAATAAAAGGTCATTTTATTCTACACAAATTTTGTTCAACAAGTGTTTAAAATATCGTTACCGTTTTGGAGATATATGAGAAAGAAGGTTTAAGGGGCCGGTCCCTTAACTCCTTTTAGGGGCCGTTTAACGAAATTTTGACGGTTGCATTTTGTTGAGAACATCATTTTGAACAACGTTTCTTCTGTACTGCATTACAAAATATTTTTCCTTTCTGAGATATGGGTGATCAAAACTTTTGACTTTTGGCCCCTAAAACCCCTTAATTACGTAACACATGATAAAATCATTACATTGCTTGAATACATAACTTTAAAATAAACACATTTGCTTCTACATCATTTCACAAAATATCTCTCAGGAAAGGGCTACAGATTAAAGACTTTAGAGGCCTTTGGTCCCCTAATTTAAGGGGCCAGCCCCTTTTTCTTGGTATCAAATAAAAGGTCATTTAATTCTACACAAATTTTGTTCAACAAGTGTTTAAAATATCGTTACCGTTTTGGAGATATATGAGAAAAAAGGTTTTAGGGGCTGGTCCCTTAACTCCTTTTAGGGGCCGTTTAACGAAATTTTGAAGTTTGCATTTTGTTAAGAACATCATTTGAAACAACTTCTCTTCTGTATTGCATTACAAAATATTTTTTCTTTCTGAGATATGGGGGATCAAAATTTTGGACTTTTGGCCCTTCAAAACCCTTAATTACGTAACATATGATAAAATCATTACATTACTTAAATACATTACTGTAAGATAAACATATTTGCTTCTATAACATTTCACAAAAAAATTCTCAGTATAGGGCTACAGATAAAAGACTTTAAAGCCCTTTGATCCCCTAATTTGAGGGGCCAGCCCCTTTTTCTTGATATCAAATGAAAGGTCCTGTAAATATTAACCTTTCTTACATTACATGTTTTAACAAAATATTTTTCAGAAAAGAGATTAACAAAGAAAACAAGAAAAAAATACGACATTTTTTAAACTAAATTTTCGGGTCCAGGCGAGCTTCGGCGCCTTTCAATCCAGTTCAAAATGAAAATAAAATTGCAAATCTACAATCTTTTGTCTACCATTCCATGAAAGTTTGAACTCAATATCTGTTATAGTTTAGGAGAAGTTAGAGTAACAAGCCACCCCTCTAAAAATCGCTAAAACGTCAATATCTCAAAAACGGAAGTGACGTCATCAATATAATTAAAAGCGTATAAGGTTTTGATCACTATCTATCATATCTGAAAGTTTCATGAAAATCAGTCGAGCCGTTTCTGAGAAATCGCGTGCACAAAATTTGTAAGAAAAAAAAAAAATAATAATAATAGGGAAAAAGAAACCGAACGAAAACAATAAGGTCTTCCATTGGAAACGGAAGACATTAATTATGTCTTTTATTTATACATGATAGCACAATAAGTTTTCAAAACTAGTTCACATTGTGGTCCTGAAAACGAATTTACAGACAGCAACTTTATACAGAAACTGATAAAGCATACAAACCATGTATTTCTGAGAGATAAATAAATATACATTATATGTGATTTAAACTAAATGTAATTGCCTAAAAATAAGTTTTAGCTTTTCCTGGTCATATGGCTCTTGAGAAGATTTTTGAAAATTTCTCAAATTTTTTTCAATAATTCCTAATTATTTCCCCTTGAAAAAGGTGTGACCCCTAGTTTTCACAACTTTGAGACATCCTTGCCTAAGGGTGCTTTATGCCATGTTTGGTTGAAATTGGCTCTGGAAAAGATGTTGAAAAGTAAAAAGTTTACAGATAGAAAGCTCACATGAGCTTTTAGTTCAGATGAGCTAAAAACAAGTCCATAATTTTATTGGTGAAAATGTAAAATGAATTTGTACCTAGGTTACTTCTACCTGTCAGACAGGTAAATGTATGAGTCTTCTGTGGCAGAACCAGTGTTTGACATATACCTCTAATTATAAAATCAAGGAAGAAAGTCCTTATTAATAACCAAAAGTTTGTTTACGTACGTACAAGTCAGTGTCCATTTATACATAATGTCCAATTAAATATAAGTAAATGAAGACAAAATTACTGGGATCTAGATACAAACATATATATTTTGTTTATACAAAACATGTATAGACATGAACAGGTATTAAAAATATGTCATATTGAACATACATTTTTAGAATCAATTACAGATAACAATAACAACTGCCTGCTAGATTCCAATTTACATTTTATTTAAACTTGACTACAAGATGTGACTAGAATATAATAAAACACTCCATCTAAAACAAAATCTACTGGTCAACAAAATACAGCAAGCAAATAATGACTTGTCATTCAAATGCAATCTTCACCGATGCTGATAAACTGATATACATAGTATCATTGCTTTTGACACAGAAAAATCAATTCAGGAAATACTTTCACCAACACAGGTTGTTTAAGGTGTCTCACTACACCTTGAAAAAGTTTCTCAAATCAGCAGACAATTACTTGATTATGATAGAAAGCATGATGGATAAGAAGTATATATATCAAATAGGCGAAAAAATGTGCAACTTTAGATAAAAAATAGTATTTTCAAAAATTTCTTACAGTAAACATAAACAAAAGCCCCAGATGGATTCGAACTCATGACCTGCGTTTCACAAGCCTGATATTTTAACCACTGAGCTATGATGATCTACATCTAAATCGCTTGATACAAACAGTTTAACAAAACATTTAAATCGCCATCTTGTGACATACCGTCTTAAAAAGTATAAGTCTCGGTGTAGTACCTTAAGGCAATATATGATTGAATGATTTAAAACATTCCAGCAATCAGTTTGTATATATACCAGTAATTCTATATAAAAATAATATGGCATTGTCATTATACTAATAAAATCTAAAACAAAGACATATAAAAGGTTACATCAAGTATGCTCTAATTAAATTTTCTTTAAAGAAAGATGTATAAACTTAAAATAAAAAAAATTAATATTCTACAGATAATTTGGTATAAAATTCTTAACATATCTTAAAGGGGAAAAATACAAAAATATGTGTAAAACTTGATCAGCAATAAAACTGTTTAAGAATAAAACAATAAAACATTTGAGCACTCTCAAGATGCAAACTTTTCATGGAATATCAAATATATATTGCGAGGAACATCAACTTTTACATATTCATATTTGAGCATAGATACATGTATAAGTATTCATGATGATATTTCACATAAAAAATGTCATTTCCATTTTCGCATTATTAAAAAACATGGCAGAGAGTATCAGAGTTTTCCAATTTCAACTTTGCAAGCCGTACTGACTAGCAAATGAAAACCTCAAATAATATGTTAAGTAGACGTCCATGGCAACCCCTCTTTTCATAAAACTTTCTAAATGCCTTTCTTTTCATGTTTTTTACAAGTCTCTGTTTCAGAGTCACTCCCTTTCTCACTAACTGGCTGGTAAGATAAACCCTCCACCCCCAATTTCTCTGACTTTTCTCCCCCATCTAGTCCTTTCAATTTCTCACCAGTGGCAACCTCCTTCTTCTTAAAGCACCGCTTCTTTATTTCATATGCAGTAATGGCAATCACCATGGGAATAGGAGTAAAAATGGAACACACAATGGGAGCCACCATTCCAATGTCGGAATCCGGAGTCGGAAGTGACAACTGGAGCATGACAATGGATATACCAGTGTTCTGGATACCAGTCTCTATGGCAATTGTTAGGATTCTCTGTCTGTCATGTTTTGTTATGAAGGCTACAAGAGCACCAAAAGCAAACCCACAATAAGGAATTAAAGCCCCAGCTAGTAAAGTAAGAGGGGTCAGGAGTTCAAACACATACAGATTGGCGTATACACCAATGGTGAAGACCAGGATGATGAATAGCACAGTGATTGGGCGCACCAACTTCTCTATAAACCGGGCCCAGTTGGGTTTCTTGATTTGTATCAGGATCCCGATGCCCACAGGAATGATCAGGCCGACTAGAGATGTGATGATATTTACGAAGGGAATAGAAATCTCTATGTCTTTGTAGATCACATTAATACCCACACTGTAGATCCATGCTGGAATCAGAGCTACAACATAGCACACAGATATATTGAAAAGTTGTGAATGTGTACATTGCAAAGGTTAATCAAATTATAGCTACAGGTCTAACACAAGAGGATTCCCAACAAACCTAAATAAATACACCCCCCCCCCTTTAAATAGTGGCACTTTCATAACATACATACTTAGTGATGATAAGTTAATAATAAATATGTCATGACCTACATACCTAGCGAAGCCAAAGTACTGATGAAGGTCATGGTCACACTGAGGGATACATCGCCGTCCAATAGATAACAGTAGATGTTGCTGGCAGCTCCTCCTGGAGAGGAACCCATGGCAAAGAAACCAAACCACAGCGCTGCATCCAGGCCCAGAAAGTAACCAACTCCCAGGGATATCTACAATAGAGATAGGCAACCGATATAAGCAAGTCAATATGTAAACATTGGATGATTCAATGCATCCAATATAAGCAAATCAATATGTAAACAGTGGATGATTCAATGTATCCAATATAAGCAAGTCAATATGAAAACATTGGATGATTCAATGCATCTAATATAAGCAAATCAATATGTAAACAGTGGATGATTCAATGTATCCAATATAGTCAATATGTAAATATTGGAAAGGATATTCAACATGATCGAACATTTGATCAACAGAGAACATTTAATTTAACATATATATGAGCAACAGAAGGTGTATTGAATGTGAACAATTGATTACATAATTAACAGAAATAATTTGAATATATATAAACAAGTAACAAGAACAGTGGAAGGTGTAATTCAGCATGATCAACAGATCAACTGAAAACACTTGATGTAATTCAGCATGGACAACAGATCAACTGTAAACTCTTGATGTAATTCAGCATGGACAACAGATCAACTGTAAACTCTTGATGTAACTCAGCATGGACAACAGATCAACTGTAAACTCTTGATGTAATTCAGCATGGACAACAGATCAACTGCAAACACTTGATGTAACTCAGCATGGACAACAGATCAACTGTAAACTCTTGATATAACACAAACAAGTTAGAAGAGAAGATCAAATACTAGTATATTTGTCATTTCTTTCCAATTTGGGTGTATTTTTTTCAACAGTGCCACATTTCAGTCATAGGTACATTGTAGCTGTGCTGAATATTAACAATATATATTCCTCCTGTGCACAACCTGAAATCCCTTATTGCTATGGCGACATAACTGTCAAAAAAAGCCCAGGAATATGCAACAAAAGTTTACAATTCAATTATGAAGTATCAACTTGACATCTTTGATTTGGCGACCAGGGCTGCATTCTACAAAAGAACTTATGACAGAGTCATAAATATTTTTAGTCTCGTGGAATGATATTTAAAGAACAAATCTTAGACAGAACCATATTTATAAAACTACTCTGATAATTTTATCTTGAGCATCGTGGATTAAGTCAGCTAAGAAATTATCACATATCCCTTTAATCCCTAAGGCTTCAGTTGTAATTATAGGTATAGGACTACAGGTATTCATTAATTAGGGGGAAGTGGAATTTGGTAAATTCATGTAGTAAATCAAATAACAGACATAAACATGCACAGATCAAGGAGATGGGACCCCCTAAAAAATTCAAACAAACTTCACAGTTAAATTACCAAACTAGTCTTAGACCCCCGCCCCCCCCCCCCCCCCTTGAGAAAACAAATTATCCCTTGGATCCCCTCCCCCTCAAATAAAATTTCTGGATCCACACATTAATAAATCAACATAAAAATAATAAATACCTAATAGTTCTTAAGTTTTTGTGATCACACCTAATTTGTCAGGACTGAGGTGCCTTTAATCCTATTTGGGATCATCCTAACAATTTCAGGGCTACTGAGTCAACTCGTGGCCACAAACTCGTGGCAGTGGCCACAAGTGGACTCACGACCCGACATTGTGAGGATGACTTGGATATTATACCTAAATTAGGCTATCAAATAATCTATTTGGGTGATTGCATGGTTCCAACCTGTATATTTACCTTACATATGTGTGGTACAAGTAAGTAACATGATGTGTAAGTGTGTTTCTGCTTGTCTGTGAATGTCTGTATGAGTGTGTGTGTCTGTGTGTGTGCTGGTCTGGACATTGCTGTATTCGTACCAGTGGCATGAGGGTGAACTGGGAGACCAGACCGGTGATCGGAGCCACGGGTCTCTTCAAAGTTCGCTTTACCTCCTTCAGATCAGTCTTACAACCCATGGCGATGTTAGCCAGGCACACCAGTACTATCACAATGGACGTGAACACTGTCGACAGGGGACTCTCCGCTCGCTTCACCACCACATCCACCGGATTCTCAGTGATGTACCAGCTTTCATTATCGGACGCACCTTGTATTGCATTGCTGAGTTGCGTCCCTTTGAAGAGTTTGTTTACAAACACATGCACTTCGGCACGTCCTAAAAACTCCCCGCGAATATAAGCAGAGAAATTTCCGGACTCTCCGTTGGTAATATTATGGCGAGAACCCTCTATGACACTAAAGATAAAAGTATCTGAACTTCTAACGATTATTTTCACTGGCCTATCAGTCTCTGTGAAATTGAAAGTCACTGTCTTGACCTCATTCTCTGTTATCTCCATCCTCGCTCCAATCGATGACTCAAGCGGCGAGGAATGCACGAAATAGACACAGAAGAAGAGAGAAGCGAGAGTCCGTAGCATCTCCATACTGACAGCGTGATTGCTTCCTAGTGCCCTGCTCTCATGACAATAATATTCTCGTCACTTTGTTGTATTTCTTAAAATGGTTGACTTGACCGTTGACGTGCTTGATTCCAAGTACCAAGCTCTTCGGAATCCCTCTTGTCGAGCCGATAAAATACCAAAGGGCGCGGATCTGTCATTGACATCTGCTTATAAATCACTCCGAAAATGTTTCTTTTCTTGATTGTTGCTTTGATAAACATGATTTATAAAAAAAAAATTAATGCATTCATATATCTTTCTTGTGTAGCTTTCGTTTCAAGTCTGAGAAATGTTATCCTGATATGTGAGTGCTATTTGGTTCTCTGATACTGCATGGCTACTGTATAGGCCTAATTAATTAAATGATTAAAAATAACCTCGCTTCGAAAAGTTTTATTGATCAATTTTTTTATATGGTGCCTTTATGACAAAAATATTTGCTATGATATTTAGCTTTTAGCAATGTCTTACAATTAATTCTAAATGAAGTTTTCATTTGAAACACAAAGATAAAAACTTTTCAAGTAGACATTTGGAATAACATTGAAGTTGTCTTGAGTAATATATTCTCGATCTGTTCTGTTTTCTACAAATTTGAAATTAAACACATCCAAGTAAGATAGAATTCACTCATTACGTGTATGGAAATGTGATCGGTATCAGTTGTCTTTGATGTGTTTCGATAGCGGTATACACACAATGTTAAAGTATTCATATTGACCTGGCACATGTCCCAGTCTTTGTATACATACACAGCCAGCCAAGGCCAGTGTTTATGACTAGGAACATTTAATAAAGTCACGGAGTGTAGCCCGCTTTGTTTATAAATCAAATCTGGGTGCTTGGAGAAATCAGTCTGTAATATCATTACGATCGATCAACTTTCCCAGAGAGAATTTGGTGATTTTTACGGAATGAAATATTTAAAGTGATACAATAATAAGGACATTGAGGCTGGTTCTGGGACTATCCCAAGCACGCGGACGGATACAGATGACAAGAGGCCAAATACAAACCTTCTTAATCTGGTAAGAACGTCTATAATTACATTGGATTCGTCTCAGATCAATGTACTTGTGTAGTGAAGTGGTGTATTATATGTTGAACTTTTGTCCTCAACACTCAATGAGTCAATCATTTCTCCCTCTTTTAGAGAGAGAGAGAGAGAGAGAGAGAGAGAGAGAGAGAGAAAAAGAGAGAGAGAGAACGAACGAAAGAGACAGAGGGCAGAAAAAGATCTTTTGGAGCAGTCAATGTTTATTTCTTCACGGAGAAAGTTTAACACTCAAGAAGAAAAAGGAGAAATACGATACAAACTCAACACAGTATATGAAATGTTGTACCCCCCCCCCCCCCCCGCATCCCGTACCGCTCTATCTGCGTGAAACTTTAAAGTGAACTTAATAATGAAGAGATGAAATTTAATGCAAAGATATTCAATATATTTGATAAATATTGCATATTTTATAAAACTACTACTAGTGATACACAGAGAATTATGCATAACCTTTTCCATATCACAGCTGGTATCAGCCCGAGACTCCAATATCAGCCCAAAGGGATGACATTGGTCTAGGGCTAATACAGGCTGTGAAATGGAAAAAGGGTATCTATTATTATATATATTACATACTTAGTAATAAAATTTAATAAAAAAAAAACATCAACTTGAACAAATTGATTTTAAATACTTAGTATTATTTGAAATTATTTTGTACGTGTAATATTTAAAAATATGAAATCTTATTGTTTTACCAGAGACATAAATGTTATGTCTCTGGTTAATTTAACCAAACATAAAGTTACAGAACCGGAATTTCCTCAGCTTTTAAAATTTACTGCTTCAAAACATTAACTAACATTTAAAGTTTTCAACTGCACTTAAAATTGTCAACTGTAACAATTTTTTTTATTTTTTCGTCTGTAAACACGCACAAATACCGAAAAGAAAAAAGCAAGGGATGTGATACGCCCCGGAGGTCGATATGAGTTTTGTGAAGTCATCTGTATCACACATGCAAAAAATCTGTATTTATTACTAAGCATGTAATAAATACATGCATTCTGATATTACACGCGCAAGAAAGTGACAAAAATCTCCAGTAACAATATTATGAATAGATTATAGATAGACTACTTCGTAGAAAAAAGCAATTGTCTGTGACTTCTCTCTTACAGGTTCCATATGTAGGAATGGGATTCGACCTCGGGCGCTTCCTAGGGGAGGTTAACGACGGTCTTCTGTGTTGTATTTGCCGCGATGTCCTAGAAGACCCAGTCCAAGCACCTTGCGAGCATGCATACTGTCGAAGGTGCATCGAAGGATGGCTTGCAAACGAAACAAGGTGCCCGGAAGACAGGAAGAACCTGTCGCTTTCGAACCTTAAACCTTTGTTCCGTTATATGAAGAACGATCTGGACAACCTACAAATTCGTTGTATTAATGTGACTCGCGGCTGCAGTCACGTTAGTTCGCTTGAGTTCCTTGCGACCCACGAGTCGGAGTGCCCCCGTGGTTCGGTTGAGTGCCCAAATGGTAACTGTCCTCTCTCTGTGTCAAGAGAAGACCTGGCCAAGCATTTAGAGGACTGTGGGTTTCGCGCCAAGGAATGTCCGAAAGGCTGCGGCATACTGATGGTCACACGGGACGACAATGAACACAACTGTATCTACGAGCTGAAAACCGCCATGGATATCCTGCGCTCTGAGATGTTCTGTAAGATCGACGAACAGAAGCGTGAAATGGAACTGAGGCTGAACACTCAAAGGTGTCACATGGTACAGAAAGAGTCCTCCATGCAGGCTCAGGTGGATGAGTTAAAGACCGAGGTTTCTAGACTTTCTCAAAAAATAAAGCTTCTAATGGAACTGGAGGTCAAGCGCCGACAAGACACAGAGAGATTGGAACTTGAAAAGCGTGAGTTGATGGACTTACTTCGCCGGAACCAGAATGAGACTAGAAATACTTCCGGTGACAAGCAACCTTCAACTAGGAAAGTAACCGCACTGTAAATGGATATGTTTTCCGTACTGTCTTATTTTAATGTGTGGTGTCTTGATAAACACAAGTCCGAAGGATTTTATAGTGATACATGTAGCATGACACATGTATTTCGTGTTATCAAAGTTGAAATACATGTACTATATGTCCAATCAATATTAATAACTGTATCAACATTGTTTACATAGCTTAGAAATATATTAATCATGTTTTATACATGTTGCGTGAAATCATACCTGAACATGCCATTTAATAAACACCAAAACATGAACCTATAAAGTAAGAAAGAAAGTGGGCGCTTAAGATATAGATTCGGCAGGAATCTGGGCGCACAAGGAGAGTGGAAATTTCATCAAATAATTTTGCACATTTTTCGAATTATATTAACCGCTATTTGGTTTTTGTTGGACGTGGAATGGGTATAGAAAACATGTTTGTAATGCAAACGGTTGGTGGCATAGATCTGCCACCACTTGTCAGATAGTTATGTCGACTTGGCAGATGATTATGTCGACTTGTCAGATATTTATGTCAACTTGTCAGATCTTTATGTTGACTTGTCAGAAAATAACCATATTGACAAGAAACTCAATATTTTGTTGTTAAAGCGTGTTAGTGCCACTAACTGCCATTAACTTGTCATAATAATATCTGACGAGTCGACAAAAAGATCTGACAAGTTAATATGGCCACTAGTTTAAAGAAATTTATCATTCATATTATAAGCCAAGGTATCAGATAATGATGTTGACATGTCAGATATTAGGTCGTCTTGTCAAATAATTATTTCGACTTGTCAAGTAATTATGTCGACTTGTCAGATAATTATGTCGACTTGTCAGATAATTATGTCGACTTAAAACATGCTAATGTCGATTTGTCAGATCCTTATGTCGAATTGCCAGAAAATATTATTTCAACTTAATGGCACAAATTGGGCGTGGAAAGGTTAAAGTGTTAAATTTTTAAACACGTAAGTGACAAGTCGACTTAATAACTGATAAGTTGACATAATTATCTGGAAATCCACATAATTATCTGACAAGTGGACATCAAGATCTGACAAGTCGACATAATTATCAGAGAAGTGATGGCAGATCTATTCCACCATAGGTTTTATTATAGTATGGGTCTAAATATATCAACACGATGCAATTCATGCAAAATCCTACTTATTTATATCTATTTTTAAATGATTTTATTGTCTCTGGGTCCTCTCTCCACAAACTTGAAACGTGCACAGATGCAATATTTTAACAGTGAAAATGTTGCTTAAAAAAAAAGATGGAGTGATGACCCAGAGATGACTATTTATGTACTATTCCAAAAAAAATTTGGAGGATAAAAACAATTAAAGTCCATTGATATGGCAATGTTGTTTCAAAACACTTTATACCGCACATTAATTGTGAAGTCACGCATGGCTCAATGGTTTTGTCCTGGATTAGTGAATACAAACATGCAGTGTTTGGGGTTCAAATCCTATTGTTGACTACTTTTTTATTTTTGTTAAAAACTTTTTTGTTTTTAAATGTATGTTGAATGTAACATTATGTTAAATTATGGAATACCGGTATATTTTAATTTCCCTTTATTGGTTTTTGCCGTATTCATGAACACTATTTTCTGTTCTTATAACTAGTTTAATAAGATGTACGATATAAGTGAATTAAAATACATTAATTAACATTTCCAACATAACTAATTATATCGGTTTACCCTCTCATTGACATTTTTAGAAAGTTTGTGAGGTTTTTCTTTATAGCCGGAATGGCCATGTACATCAACTTTCAAGTTTGAGTAATTAATTTTTGTTCAAACTTTCGAGGTTATAGACATTTAAATCATTATTGATTCGTGTCGATGATTCCTGCAAACTTATAATCTTGTGCGCCCAGTTTCTTTTAAAATCCATGACACGGGATTTGCAGTTACTGTTATCTTTACGGTTCAAAAGTTATAGAGTTGTATTTGACAACAGAGAAAATGTTGTAAGCGTGAGCGCGATTGTTCTTATGCTGTGTTTACTTAAGGTGGCTCTATACACCCACAGTTTATTCCAATTTTCAATAGAAGACCACAAAACATATACTTATCAAATATTAAAACAATTATATTGATACTATCGGTATTTTTAAAGATTTTTAAAAATGTTTTTTCGTGTTTTTGTAAAATAA
Organism: Magallana gigas; assembly: GCF_963853765.1. Lineage (NCBI taxonomy): Eukaryota > Metazoa > Mollusca > Bivalvia > Ostreida > Ostreidae > Magallana > Magallana gigas. The sequence continues at coordinate 1,250,921 of NC_088855.1, read as the reverse complement.
TTTTTAATCAACAAATTGAACGATTTTTTTTGTCATATGATGGACATCTCCTTGAGACACATAAGAAAAAAATATTTCATTTCATAATATTCAAAAATTTTATGTTGCAAATAATTTAGTATTTCCCCAAAACATAATTGTTCATATCTTCTTACTCTGTTGAAAAATCATCTGAAAAAGCTGCTTGATGTTATAAGAAAATGTATTTCAATGAATGTGACATAAAAAATTGAATGAAAATTATTGCAAATAAACACACAAAAAATTTAAAATGTTATTTGGTATGAAAGTTCCTCAGGTAAGAGTTATCGTTCCTAAATCCCAAGGCCCAACTATTTTGGGGACTTTTCAATTTCTGAGATGAAGAAAATTTCCTAAATATTGTGTTGGAATGACAAATAAATACATATTTCATTATAGGCCTATATATAACTGAATATAATCTATATCAAATAAATAAAGGGAAAATAACTTACAGGATTTATGTATCTCAACCTGAGAGAAATTCAAAGCCACCCTCCAACCCCCTTAATTACGGTTGTATGGAACACCTGTCAATATTAATGTGGATTAAAGAACGTTATAATTAAAATACTTTTACTGGTTTAGAATTTCCTTACACAATATTTCACCAAAAAAATACGATTTTTTTCCCTAAACTAAGATTGCTCTAGGTTGGTCCCTGTTAACACTACCAAAATTAGAAAATTTTGAAAAGGTAAAAATTTTACAAATCCCAACAGGATTCGAACTCCTGACATACAGGTCGGTAGAGAGCGCTCTAACCACTGCGCTAAGCTGTCAGATAATACTGTGGGGAAAGAAACTATTTATGAAATTATACTTGATTTATTGTTTATTTCGATGAATAATACGACACAACATGAAGTCCCTTCCACATTACATGTAAATAATGAATTTTCCTATATGTAGCTATAAGAAACGGCCAAATCGTCTTCTATGGGAATTTGTGTCTGACATTTAAATGATTATTTTGCGCAGTGATTTTTCTTATGTTGCTGAATGTTTTGACCTATCGATAAACGGAAAGATTTCAGTCCTGTCACGAATTACAATCATTTGCGTAAGAAATAGAGGGCGGTTGATCATGATACTTGGTTGATGTAAAATAATATATTGATTTATCAATATTAATGTTTAAAACTGCATTTAAATACAAGTTAAGCGTGTTTGGACGTACACATGTATACAGTACCCGCAACGTTATTTTTTTTAATCCTATCCTATCGTATCGTGTATCAATCCTATCGTATCGTGCGTGTATACTGTTTTATCGTGCGTTAATTCTATCCTATCGTGCGTGTATACTGTTCTATCGTGCGTTAATCCTATTATATCGTGCGTGAATCCTATCAGGTTTATCGTTTAATTTCAACAATTCTTCCGTTCATCCTATCGTGTTAATCGTTTCGTGCCTTTTCATAAGCAAGTAAATTTATTACTAAGTTGCAACTCGTTCGGTGCGCCGTATACGAATATTTATCGAACAAGAATTGTAAAACCCTATCCAACATTCCGTCAGGATACTAATTTTTATTTTTTTTAGATCAAAATTAACCAATATTATATGTAAATCATATCTGTTAACATTGAAAATGAAAAACGAAGTTCTTAGGAACCAGGTAACATATTTACCTGTATATCGAATATATTAAATCGTACGCAGACTGTATACCTGCGTAAACATGAACTTTTATGCAATATAATTTTGTTGCATCATATTTTACAGAAACAAAACTATTTATGATATAATTTATATTTAATTAAAACCCGAGTTGTATTTTGAACCCGTTATTTTCCGTGTGATATTTGATTTCAGGCTGAAATGTTCTCGACAATCAGCTTGAAAACAATGTTAACAAATCGTACGCAGAATGTGTATCTGCGTAAATATTTATTTAACTTATCTGTAATAATTCGTTTTTAATGCATTATTTTCTTATACAGAAAGAAATGTACTTATGAAAGATTTTTATATTTACTTTATACAAGAGTTGGATTTATATAATTAAACCCGCTATTTTCCGAGAGATTTAATCTTGGGCTGAAATATTCGCGGCGATCGGCTTTTTGAAAAAAATTAACTGGTCATTTTTATACATTCTATAAATGATGCAGCGATGATTAACAACTCGGCAATTGTTACTAAAAAGAAATTCTTTATTTGTACGTGTTCTCTCTCAAATTCTGCCATTATCAGTTTGTTCGTAAATATCGTATAAAGCGATCATACGTTTATCATGAACATCGTTTATCCTTTCCTATCGTGTATCAATCCTATCATATCGTGCGTGTATACTGTTCTATCGTGCGTTAATCCTATCCTTTCGTGCGTGTATACTGTTCTATCGTGCGTTAATGCTATCCTATCGTGCGTGAATCCTATCCTATCGTTTATCTTGTAAAAAATAACGTTGCGGGTACTGATACATGTAGAATTGTAACAAGTAAACATATAAAGCTCTTTTTCTGCCTCCCTTTTGAGGAGAAAAATTCCGTGTTGTCGTTTTAGTTTTTTAAAATGCTTAAAATTATGTCTTTACCTAATCAACAATTTTAATTGTCGATGAGTCCATGGACTCAATGACAATTAAAACTTGTTAATCAGTTAAAGACAATTACATGTAAATCAATTTAAGATCGAGGATATATTCCAAGTTATATTGCTAAGAATATTTTAATTATATAGTATACACTGTATTTACATAAAAATATGACAATAATTAAATTTAAAAAAAAGAAAGAAAGCTATAGATCAGTGGCAATGTGGCGATACCGTATGTTCACGCTTATCTATGAGTTCTCGCAGTACTTGGAATCTCAAAAAAAAAGATGAGAGAGAGAGAGAGAGAGAGAGAGAGAGAGAGAGAGAGAGAGAGAGATTATTTTAAGAATAAAGAATTAACCATCCAGCTCTACCTGTTTCACATTATTTTGTGTCTCTAATATTGTTCCGATTCAAATCTATATTCAGCAAGTAGGTGCAATCAAACTTAATGTCTTTTATTAAATCATTGCCAAAAAAATCATCAACAATTTAAGATAATGAAAGTTTTGTAGAAATAAACTGCAACAGTTAATCCGTGGTATGTTGTTTATTAAGGAAACTATCTATTCTTATAAAAAGTAAGTAACTAAGAGGATACGACTTTACAAGATTTTAAATTTCCGCTGAGGTAAAACTAAAAATAAGGTAAAACAAAATAAATATTATAGATGATTGTACAAATATGTCTTCTTTTACTGATATAACCAATATAGAGATTTAAAAAAGTCTCATCTTTCTCAGGATTCCTTGCCATATGCACTTAAGAAATATATAAATATATTATAAAATATCATCCAATGATAACGAATTATAACGATACTAGTATTTAAATTACTCCTTTGTTGTATCATATTCACCTGGGAAACTTTTTTCAGTGCTTCGTATTTGCTGAAGAAAAGGGATGTACACATGTAGCATGATTTCTTTTGCAGGAAATTGACATAAATTTGGTAAAACCCAGGAGCTTCCCTGGACCCAATAGGCCCCCCAGACCCCAACCATTTATCCTTCTATTCTGCCTACGCGCCTGATAACACACATTTTTTTAAGGTCACACACTAGAACAAAAATGGCGGATATTTTTATTCTGGGCGCCTCCACTATTCTTGTTCTCGTAATCACGCACCTGCTTATAAAGATTATTAAAGTTAAGTACACTTTCTGGGGATTTCCGGAGTCTATTTACGACAAACACTGGCTGCTGGGACACCTACCACATGTAAGTATGCTATAATCGTGTACATGGAAGTCAGCACTTAATGTATTTGTGGTCCCTCATTGTTTCCTCCCTGTAGCATTTAACTTCGTAGTTATTGCGTGCAGATCAAGTTCTGATAAAATAACTTGTTCAACTGGTAGGTGAGATATTTACATTTAGAAAATAAATTCCTACAGGAAAATGATTTTTCCAATAGAAAAAACAATTTTCCTTTAGGATAATTGTAATATCCTACCGGAATAAAAGAAATTCCCATAGGAATTTAAATTCTGATAGGATTTGAACAAAACTCCTATATGATTTTAAAATCCGACAAGAAAAAACCTTTTTTTTTTTTTTATAGAAAAACTACCTGTCTAAATCAATTCCTGTAGGAAATACTTTTTTCCTGTAGGAATTATAATTCCTATAGGATTTTTAGAAAATCCTATAGGAATTTTATTATTTCCTGTAGAAAAATTATTTCTCCTGGAGAAATTATATTTTTTATGGGACATTAATTTCTAAAGGTAGATATCACACCTGTCAGGTAAGACACGTACACTAAAAACAGACGTGGTGATATACTCTCTTGGCAAATTGGTACATGTATCTATGAATTTTTACGAAACTGCATTTTAATTAAGCGAGCGCAAAAATGATAGCTTGGCACTGGCATTGTTACGTACATGTATCCAGCACAGTGTTCTAAACATTCTTCAGTAGCCTAGCTAACACAGGTGCGGTGTTTTTTTCATATTATGCTGTGGTTATTTCATATGAAGATGGTGCTTTATTATATGAAGATTGTGCTTTATCATATGAAGGTGGTGCTTTATATATCATATTATGCTGTGGTTCTTTCATATGAAGGTGGTGCTTTATTATATGAAGGTGGTGCTTTATTATATGAAGATGGTGCTTTATTATTTGAAGGTGGTGCTTTACTATATGAAGATGGTGCTTTATTTTATGAAGGTGGTGCTTTATTATATTATGATGTGGTTATTTCATGTGAAGAGGGTGCTTTATTATACATTTATGAAGATGGTGCTTTATTATATGAAGATGGTGCTTTTTTTTAAAGATCATAAAATAAGGCACCATCTTCACATAAAAACGCACTATTTTCATATAATAAAGCACTATCTTCATATAATAAAGTACCATCTTCATATAATAAAGCACAATCTTCACATGAAATAGCTACATAAGGCAGCTATGACGTTCCATAGAAACCTATTTGAACTTGAATTTGAGGCTCTCGAGTGTATACAATTAAGCATTCAATGCTTATATTGATATTTTCGAACTGATGTCTATTCGTATGAAATATTATGTATCGCCGCTAAAAAGGCATTATTAGCGCCAATAATCAGGGATATGAAACATAAATGGAACAGCCATATTTAAAACGTGTTATTTAGTTAGCTTCCATGACAAAAAAATAGTGCCTGAAACTTTTTGGAGAAAACACCCCTTTTTTTTTTTTATTAAGGAGTAGATATACATTAATGATCGTTTTTTAAATGGAAATATCAAATTTGTTAGGTATGTGACTATAAATTTAATCATGCAAGAAAAAAAGGAAATTATCAAAATCATGAAAATCCTAAATCGTGCATGGAACGGGGGGTCGTTTAATTCCTCCAATATTCGGAAAACAACAAAAAATTGCAAATATGCTATTTGATGCATGTAGTAGTTTCAGTATAACATTAACTTATTTCATAATACTGACAGTTCATATCACATGCATATCATTTCTTTGAAAGGAATACTTTGTTTTTGTACTGTTTACCGACAACTTTACAATTACAGCGCTTTTGAACTTATGTGTGCATATGGCATATAATCCCGATCCCGATTCAGATAAACGTGTGCTTGCCTGGTTCCCTAAGCTACCCATTACGCACAGGAACAAGGCTAACTCATGCGCAGGCTGAATTTTCCCCATAGCATCCGGTTTAACCTCGCTTATATATTTTCTGCGTGGACCTCAGGGTCCACGCAATAATCATTTTATGACTGACTGAAATATTGACTTGAGTCTGAAATTACTCAGTGATCCTGAGGCCCGGATAGGGCAAGGGACCATTATAGCTAGCATTTACCACGATCATGTGAGCCAAGTAGAAAATTAATCTTAACAAATGGACCGACAAACACATTTCCACCTGGAGTTTAGTAATATTCAATTCGAGTTTTAAGAGAAAAATGGGTTGATGTTGATGCCTCTTGTCATAAGTTTAGTTATATTTTAAATTTTAGATAAGACATCAAGGCTACCTCGGTCAACATTTCTTGGACAAAATTATAGAATGGACAGAGAAATATCCGACCATGTTTCTGTTGTGGATAGGACCTGCAACTGCTAGGGTGGTACTAAATCATCCTGATAGTCTCAAACAGATACTGAGAACGGCAGGTAATGGAGTGTGTGTGGGGGGGGGGGGGAGGGGGTGGGGGTGTGTGGTAGGTGGTGGGTGCATGCGTTATTACCGTTAAACATGTACGGATAGTTAGAACGACGGATATAAAGACCAATATAAATCACATTGTCGATTTGTAAACAACAGAGGTGTTTTTTTATGTTTTTTATGATGCAAATATCCTACATAGTTGACAGCCTCGGGGATTCCTTGACTGTATATGGTCATATTTAATTTCAGATCCAAAACCAGTTCGATACGGCCAGGCGTACAGACATGGAATTCCATGGTTAGGAGAGGGACTCCTGATTGCGGGGGGTGCCAAATGGAAGCGCTCCAGACGTCTGCTTACTCCAGCCTTCCATTTTGACATCCTGAAACCTTACGTGAAAGTCTACAAGACCTGTGCTGATCAACTAGTGGTATAACGTTTACGAATGTCTATAATTTCAAAGTCACAGAAAAATATTGTTCACTTAGATATATAATAGTTTTAGACATCCTAGAAACGTCTAAATTCTTCTATTATTTGATTGCTTTGAATGCCTTTTAGAAAAACATTCAAACGTTCGCTGACCGGAAGGAGAGCGCTGAAGTGTTTGGATTGGTCAGCGGCTGTACACTGGACATCATTCTGCAGTGCGCGTTCTCCTACGAGACAGACTGCCAGAACATCCTTAGGTCTGGAATTCGTCCCACAGAGTTTTTTTTTAGAAGACTAGCATTGTCGTTTAAAAGCTTTCGGTTACTGTTTGAGTTACATGTACGGCTATAAAGTGAATTTGTTTTCTGCAGGAACGACAACCGATACGTTACCACTGTGTATGAAATAGCCACAGAATGGACACGTAGAAACACGTGAGTAAAACTTTTTTCCTACACTATAATCAGTAAATGAAAATTGTACATCCCTCTCACCTATCCTTGTAAAATATATAAAATTTAGGTAACGAATAGAAAATATTCATTATTGCAACTTTTGACACGCAATTGACATAAATCGAAAATTGGTGATTTTTCCCCATTGAGAGCCTCAGTCTCAAATGAGATGAAGTTCAAGGTCACGTAATCATAGAAGTTTGTGTCTTTCAATAGTTCAGACGCGGGTATTTTATGTCTTTTCTTTTTGGATTTTTCTAATGAATTTTCACTGGTAACGTTACCGGTGAGTTATCATAGCATCATTGCTATTGTAGAACATATGTTCTATTTGATTTTCCCATGTGGGAGTCTTTTATAGCACATAAGACTACGTTCAACACGTGTTGATCATGATGCGCTGGACCTGTTATCAGTGACGTCACTGCTACAGGGCGCCATTTTGCTTCTTGAAGTTCTTCATGCCATGTGGTGTGAAGAAATAAGCAGTTCCTAAACTCAGATAACATTGATTTATCGCTAAACCTGTATTTTTTAACATGGCTAATGAGCCGGGGACGTCGTACATGCGAGAGTCCGACAGTTTGGACATTGTCGATCAGGTTGACGACGATGCAGGTCAGGATGAGGAACGCAACGTGCAAAGGCACACGACGCAATCCAAGTCGAAAATGTCCACGAACGGAATGTTTGACATTTTCATGAGCAAGCTCACAGAAGTTCAGAAAGAACTTCAGGACTTGAGATCGCAAAGTAAAGGGGACACATCGAGAAAACGCGGGCGGAGTATGAGTACTCGTAGTTCGCCTCCCCCTGTTAAGAAAACAACAGTGAAACAGAGCAAAAGCTGTAATCGATCGTTTCACGAACTCAGTGATGATGACTCTGACGAAGAGACTTCAGATAAATCGGACGCTGAGGACGCACTGAATTCCCTTATTGAGGGTGAAAATTGTAGCTCGTCGGACGACGATGAAGCATCCGCCTTGCACGAATTATCAGAATTCTTTGGCGATGAAGACAAAACTAGCGAGCCATTAAGCCCTGAGTTGGCTAAAATTATGGAAAAAATGTTCACATCAAAAACGAATTCGGAGAAAATAAAAGAAATCTCCAACAAATATGACAGGCCAAAAAACATCAACAATGTCTTTGCACCAAAAGTAAACAAAGTAATATGGGAAAATATGTCTGCAAAAAACAGGGCAAGCGACATTAAACTTCAAACCACTCAAAACCTGGTGGGTAAAGCTATGATCCCCACTTTGAGACTGTTTGATATTCTCATCAACACCAATGCTAAGAAAGCGATTGATGTGAAGAAAGCAAAACAATTGTGCGGCGACATTTTGAAGTTTCAAAAATGTGTGTTTCACAATTTGTCCTTCAAACGGAGGGAACAAATTATTCAACCAGAGAGAAACAAGCAATTCGTTAGCTTATGCTCCGCTGAAAGCTCATCCGAAAACCTTTTTGGAGATGATTTAGGGAGCCAAGTCAAGAACGTGCTAGAAGCAAAGAAGCTTGCACAGAAGATATCAAACAAAGATTACAGTGGAAAATACAGAATTCCCAAATTCTCAAATAATTATGGGAAAAAGCCAAGGCATGGAGCTGGAAAGAATAATTCTTTTTTGTCCAAGCAGTTCAGCTTCAACAAGAAAAAGAAGAAGGGGGAAACAAATCAATAGAAACAGATGATGTTAGTACTTGCATGCCTGAGCATATGTACACAAATTTAGATCAAATGGCTGTGGTGAACACACCTAAAAATTTTATTGCTGGCAAAATCAAAAATTATTTTGATAATTGGTGTAAATTAACTCATGATAGTTGGATTCTTGATGTTGTTAAAGGCTACAAAATTGGCTTTATTAGAGAACCTTATCAAGTGTGTTCACCAAAACCATTAACATTTTCGGAATCTGAATACAAAGCAGCTCAGATAGATTTAGAGAAGTTTTTGTGTAAACAAATTGTAGAAAGAGTCTGCATTATGGATGAATGTGAGCGTAAAAATTCTTTTTATTCAAACATTTTTCTTCGTCCCAAAAAAGACGGATCTTTTCGAATAATTTTGAATTTAAAAAATTTAAACCAATATGTTGACAATTGTCATTTTAAAATGGAGACTTTAAAGTCTGCATTGTCGCTGGTCAAATCGAATTGTTGGTTTAGTGCACTAGATATTAAAGATGCGTACTACTCGGTGAAAATTCATCCAGATAGTAGAAAATTTCTTAGGTTTAGATGGGAAAACAGAACATATCAGTTTACTTGTTTGCCTATGGGACTAGCAAGTGCTCCTCGTGTTTTTACTAAAATCATGAAACCTGTTTTTTCTGAACTCAGAAAATTTGGTCATTTAAATGTTATCTACATAGATGATGTTTTGTTACTGGGCAATACAAAAAATGAGTGTGAAGATAACTTAAAAGCCACTATAAAGTCACTAGATAGTCTTGGTTTTACCATTCACCCAGACAAATCTCAGTTTCACGCAAGTCAAAGTATTGTATTTTTAGGGTTTATTTTGGACTCTTCTTCAATGACTGTTAGATTGACAGCAGATAAAGCTCAATCTGTCAAAGAATTTTGTGAAGTGATTTTGAATAAGAATGAAGTAACAATAAAACAGGTAGCACAACTTGTGGGCATGTTTGTAGCCTCTGAACCAGGAGTGGAATTTGCCAGATTGTATTATAAGAATTTAGAAATTGAAAAAGATGTAGCTCTTAAACTCAATAAAGGGAATTTTGATGCACACATGAAAATTTCAAATCAAAGTAGGATATTGATCAACTGGTGGTCCCTTAATGTGTGTAAATCTTTCAAATCACTAGTTAGAAACCCACCAAATTTTGTTTTTAAAAGTGATAGTTCGAAGTTTGGTTGGGGTGGGGTAAACGAAGATTCAGGTGAAGCTATTAGTGGTTTATGGGATGAAAACACTTCTGAATCACATATAAACTATTTAGAACTTTTAGCGGGGTTTAAAACCATAAAAGGACTAGGAGAGAATTTAAGAGACTCGCATGTTCGACTGTGTATGGATAATTCTGTAGCTGTGTCTTATGTGAATAAGCAAGGAGGCAAGATCTCAACATTGAATGATCTAGCTCATGAGTTATGGCTTTGGTGTATAGATAGAGACATCTGGCTTAGTGCCGAACATGTTCAGGGTGCAACAAATATTATAGCTGATTCATTATCCAGAAAAAATGTTGACATGGAGTGGAAACTAGATGAAGTGGTTTTTCAAAAATTAATTAATGTGTGTGGAAAGTGTGATGTAGATTTGTTTGCATCAAAAGACAATCATCAATTAGAGAAATATTTCTCTTATACTCAAGATTCAAATGCTATAGGAGTTGATGCATTTGCACAATCGTGGAAAAATATTGACTGTTATTTATTCCCTCCTTTTAGTGTCATAAGCAGTGTCTTGAAGAAAATCGAGGAGGAGGAAGTACAGTTTGCATTGTTGATAGCTCCAGTGTGGAAGACCCAGGCATGGTTCCCGCAGCTGCTGCACCAAGTCGCAGGTCCTTGCTATCTTCTACCAAAAACAGAACACCTGTTGAAGCTGCCGAAAGATCCGAAGCGGCAACATCCCTTGACCAAGATGAAGATGGGTGCGTTCAGTTTGTCCGGCAATGCTTACATGGTAGAGAGTTATCAGCAGACACTATCAACATTATCTGCGGATCATGGCGGGAATCCACAAAAAGACAGTATAGGGGTTATCAACAGAAATGGTTGCAATTTTGTTGTGAAAAACAGAGTGATCCATTTAATGCAGATATAAATTTAGTTTTAGATTTTCTTACTGAACTGTATAAGAAAAACCTTGGTTATAGTGCTTTAAACACAGCAAGAAGCTCATTGAGTTCATTTTTGTCTTTGTCAGGTCAGTCTAATACGAAATTAGGTGATCATTTTTTAGTTAAACGGTTTATGAAAGGTGTTTTTTTGTCAAGACCAACTTTACCCAAGTATCAATTTACATGGGATGTAAATAAGGTTCTAGGGTTTCTGAAAACTTTGTCACCTGTACAAGATTTGTCTTTGTTAGATTTGTCAAAGAAATTGGCAATGTTATTTGCTCTTTTGTCAGGACAAAGAAAACAAAGTTTACATTTGTTAGATGTTAGAAATGTCTCAGTTAGAGATGATATGTTGATCATTAGATACGGTGATTTGTTAAAACAATCAAAGCCAGGACATCATTTAGATGAAATTTGTATTGCTGCTTATCCAAATGATGTAGATTTATGTATAGTTAATGTGTACATGGAATATGTTCAAAGAACTATGAAATTGAGAGGCTCAGGATCTAGACTGTTTATAAGTACTCAAAAGCCTCACAATTCAGTTTCTGTAGACACTATTGGTCGTTGGATCAAAGGGATTATGAAGAGTGCAGGGATAGACATTAAGTGCTTTGCACCACATAGTACAAGATCAGCAGCAACTAGTGCTGCAGCGAATGCTAAGCTGTCTGTGGATACAATTCTTCGAACCGCAGGATGGACAAGTGATAATACTTTCAGAAAATTTTACAACAAACCAGTGAAACTTTGCAGTGATTTTAGTAATGCTTTACTGGACAGTTTTCATAAAGCATAGCATAATGCTGCATGTTATGTACTTAAGTGAACAGATTTTTCTTTTATTGTAAAATAAAAAATGTTCAATTCAAATATGTGTTGAGAATTTTAAATCTCATTTATTTATTGGTGGAATGATGTTTATTGGGTCATCAACTCTGAAGTCTCATTTGAGACTGAGGCTCTCAATGGGGAAAAATTATAAAGTTAAACGAGACTTACCTGGAAGGTGAAGTTTGACTGTAATTTTTCCACCATTGAGAGACGTAGGGATCAAATGCCCAACCCTAGGGATTTTTTCTAGTCCCGCCCTATAATTTTCTTTTACTTGATGCCCCAATAATTATAAATACTCCTCTGAATTATGATTACGTGACCTTGAACTTCATCTCATTTGATCCCTACGTCTCTCAATGGTGGAAAAATTACAGTCAAACTTCACCTTCCAGGTAAGTCTCGTTTAACTTTATAATTTTTGGGACAGTTAACTGCGTTTCGCATGTAATCTAGCTGTTTCATAACGAGTAAGAAATTTGCTATCTAGACGCTATACATTAGAAACATGTAAGGGTTTCGATATCAACATAGAGATAGGAAATGGGATTTATTTAAATCATTTAAAAGTGATATAGATAGATTTTGCATGAAAAAATTAACGTAATACATGTATATGAACGTGATAGTGATAAATTTTGTATGAAAAAAAAATAACGTACAATATTTGTGCATAAACCAAATTGTGGCTCTGTTTCAGCTGTCCGTGGCTTTATTCGGACTTATTCTATTTCAATACGAAAATGGGGAAACAATTCAAAAGTCATTGTGATTATGTACACACCGTAGCAGATGACATTATTGCAAAGAGACGGAGAGCTCTGGTCAGGTTTTTGGTGGTCTTTTTTTCTAAATGTGTAAAAAATAAAATGATAAACGTTAGTGGATTCAAGAAAACCAACTCTCATATCTTATGAAGTAAATTAAATTTGTTGTAGGAAGACGCAGATTTGTCTGAAAGGAAATACCTGGACTTTCTGGACATTTTGTTAACAGCCAAAGATGGGGATGGGCAAGGAATGTCCATAGAGGATATTCGAAGTGAGGTGGATACCTTTTTGTTTGAAGGTGAACTTAAGTTTCATGAAGTATTTTACAATACATTACTATACTCTGTCCCGAGTTTTTGCTTCCACCACTTTTAATTAGCTTCATATTTTGATGATAATAATAAATATCTTTGTGCTCAAACTGCAGCCCAGATTATAACGTTTAATCAAAGTACTGAAGAACTGACGGGAGTTGAATTTATCGATTGTTATTTATTTTAGAATCAACGATATATTATTTTGCATGGCAAGTAGTTTCCTATATGTATTTGAATTATGCACATTTTTTAAAATATGAATTATTCTCCGACAAGAATTTCGCAAAAAAACCCATATGAATCATGTTGTGTAATATTCAAAGAATTAATTCCATCAAACTACGTATCAGTAATGAAATAGTATGGATCCAAGCAATATTGAACTCTAGTCTCGTTCAACCAGACGCTCGGCTGTCTCCGTTAATCTACGCTGCTTGTCGGAGATTTACGGATATATTGAACTCTGGCGTAGGAATACATACAATATACGACTACAAAAAATATCTAAATTGTTCGTACCATTTAAAATTTGACTATTTACAAGGCATCTATAAATAAGTTTCCTTGAAAAACAATGTTTTAGAATACATTACATCGAATTTATCGATTATTTTCAAGGACTAAATGTTATCAGCGATGTTAGTTTGTGCTTAGATCCAAACACTGTTACATTTTCGATTTGCCCGAGTAACTGCATAGGAGAGTTGATTTAAAATCAACTCCCAAAAATTGCGCGAGATGTCCAGAGTACTTCTGAATGGAGAAAAGATGAAAACAATTCCCATTATAAATCTCCGTAAAAAAATGTTTTCGTTCCTGTAAACTTTAATGAGTGAAAAGGGATGATTTTTTAATAAAGATATCTTGGATGTTTTCCATTTCATCGATTTTAACTGTACATGTACTTCTTTTACAGGTATGTGTATTTGTATTAAAATCACAAAGAAGTGAAGGAAGTAATAAATTGGGACATACTTTTTTTTTAGTGCAAACACACGTCAAAAGTTGATGAACATGATTTTTATAAAAAATGTCATGGAAAGGTTTTGTTTGATAATGTCTATATTTTCTCATTGCATATATAGGTCATGATACTACAGCAAGCGCCATCTCGTGGATTCTGTACTCATTGGCTGAACATCCTGAACATCAGATGAAATGTCAGGAGGAAATCGACAGAGTGGTCAGTGAAACAGAGTCTGGAGAGCTTGAGTGGTATGATTGAACTTAATATTCTTACAGATTATTACTGAAACATTAGACTTATCTTTTTACGTTATTGTGTATTATTCATCTTGTTCTGATTCAAGGAACGACCTTGATAGACTGGAGTATCTCACACAATGTATCAAAGAAGGAATGCGTCTCCACTCACCTGTACCAGGGATCTTAAGAGAAAATCAAGCTCCAATTAAGGTCGATAACCACGTTATACCAACCGGAAGTTGTTTAACAATTTCAATTTATTGTCTGCATCACAATCCCACTGTGTGGGGACAAGACCATATGGATTTCAGACCCGAAAGGTTCTCCAAAGAAAATGTACGGAAGATGGACCCCTTTGCATATTGTCCTTTTTCTGCGGGACCGAGGTATAATTATTACGGCGTTTTGCTCCATTTGACGCACAACATAATGATTGAATTTTCCTTTTTAATATGTACTCGCTACTTTATGATGTGAAATTATATACAAACGTAGCTATCAGTTTAATTCAAAGTTAAATTGTTTCTCATAAGCTTGAATTCTTTCCGGAACATAAAGTTAGAAAAATGTTGCCCCAAGTGTGATTCAAACAATTAAATAACTCAGTGTGATTAAATGGAAAATACATTGTAGATTTAACATGTTCAAAATGTAATTTGATCAAAATATTCAATTTAAAATTCTTAGAAAGTAAAGGACTATATATAATAAGGGCCTAAAATGGCCCCCTAAAATGAACATCATCATTTTACTATCATTCTTTGTTTTCTTAGTACATATATGTATGTGATGTGTTTACATAATATTCATTTTGGTTCAAGTGCCTACAATTTAGAAATATGACATTGTAAAGACAACCTTTTCCCGCCATTTTTGCATTTTTAGCGTAAAACAGCGTGTTTTCAAGCAGTTTTTCCTTCCGAAAACATAGAGCGCATTCTTGAACAAATAAAATATTTTAATCAGAGATGTATCTAGCCAAGACTAATAAGTGACAAAAAATTTGTCCTTGTTCAAGCATGCGCTCTATATTTCCCATTCGTAAATAGATAAGAAAAATGTCATTTTTTGGCTGATTTTGATTGAATTATAGAAATGGGGTCACTTCTGACGTCATATACTGCCAGTGAGTGCAAATAAATCAAATAAATAGATGCAAAATATATTTTATATCAACTCTTCTAAAAAATAACATAACATTTTATTGTTCCCGAAACACTTAAAAAATGGCGAATTAAGGGGGCCAAACTCTTATCATATATAGTTCTTACCGGTATGTAAGGGCTCAAGTAGGTTTCAAACTCGCTATCAGATCAGTAGCTGACATATTGGTATAACTTTTTGACATCCAAAAGTATAAAAGAAAAAAGAGATGTTTGTGAAACATGTATGCCCCCTCCCTTGGAAACATCCACGAAGAAAATGAACGTAAACTTCAAATACTGGAATTTTTCTACGTCCAAGGGCTATAACTCTGTCGAAAATTGCTCTATCATACCGAAAATCAAACTTGACCTAGATATAATCATGATAAACCTGTATACCAAATTTCATTTCAATATGTTTATCCCCTGTGAAGAAAATGAGCGGAAACTGCAAAAACCTAGAATTTTTCTACGTCCAAGGGCCATAACTCTGTCGAAAATTGCTTGATCGTACCCAATATCGAAAATCAAACTTGACCTAGATATTATCATGATAAACCTGTATACCAATGTTCATTTCAATATGTTCATCCTCTGCGAAGACAATGAGCGGAAACTGCAAAAAAAGCTAGAATTTTTCTACGTCCAAGGGCCATAACTCTGTCGAAAATTGCTCGATCGTACCTAATATCGAACTTGACCTAGATATTATCATGATAAACCTGTATACCAAATTTCATTTCAATATGTTCATCCTCTGCGAAGAAAATGAACGGAAACTGTCGGTGGACCGACCGACCGACCGACCGACAGACCGACCGACTGACAGCAACAAAGCAATATGCCCTCCCTTCTTCGAAGGGGGGCATAAAATATGCAGAAGGCTATATTAACTATTGTTTTCGAAAGAAAGTATTGTAAGACTTGTGATCCAAGAATAACTCCAGATGTGTATTAAAATATGTATTAAATGAAAATAATGATGAAAATACAAAGTATGACAAAGATGATATATCCGACAGACGGACACACTTGGCTCAAACAACTAATGTTTATCACACGCGGACTCACACGCGGCTTTCCTCAGCAATTCCAAGAACCAGTCAAAACTCACACGTGACCTCTGGTCACACTAAATACCCGATAACACAAAATACACACTTACAGTATGTAACACTATGGATGTGTCTTTAACCTCCTAAGAATTTTTTTTAAAAATGAAACAGTAAAAGAACAATTCAAAATGAGCAATCTACTGGGAGAAGGCGTGTCCTATGCAGTCTGTTTGTTTCTTTTTTTTCTTATCCAGGAATTGTATAGGACAGAACTTTGCAATGGCTGAAGAGAAGATGGTATTGGCGACGCTTTTACAAAGGTAATCTCTTTTATGAGAGCTGGGTGTTCGTGGTCTTGGGTAGACTTTATTGATCATCTTTAAAGACATCTTTGTATACAGAATATCACTCAAAGTTTAAAACTTTTAAAAGTTTTTTAAATGAGTTTGATACAGCCAATTCATATTAAAAAACTTTAGGTAAATCTGATATTAGGTATTTGTTGACACCCCCCCCCCCCGCGCCTTAAATGTCCGATAGATTATTTGATATGCATGACTGTAGTAGTGCAGTTATTTATTTTAACAATAAAATGCTGTCTTTGGTGATCCCTTCGGGATATGAAGGTAGCGACATTGCAGAAAAAATACATAATCCGCGTTATGTAATTTTTTTCTGCTATGATTGCTACCTTTAAAACCCGCATGAATCATCAAAGAAAGCATTCTATTGTTCATATTAGCATCTTTCTTTTAACAAATTAATAAATTGGTTATGAAAAGTTAGTAAAATTTACAAATGTACATAACTACTGTTAATGTACACAAGTACGTTAATTGAGAGAAACGGCCTAATCGTCTGCTGTAAGACCATCATGATTATTTCGTGCAGTCCGTGATTTTTCCTAGGTCGCGGTAGGTTTCGACAAATCAATTAACAGGGCGTGTCAATTCCAGTCCTGTCAGTATCTTATCAGTTTTAGCCGCTGGAGATTTCGACCAATCAATAAATGGGGCGTGTAGATTTTTGTCTGGCTGTTTCTATAGAGCTATGGATTTACTAAAAGTTTCCGTTAGAAATAGAGGAATTAATAATTCATTTGGTAGATGTAAATATATATCTATGTATCTATATATCATTTAGATTTACCTTTTCTGTCGACAAAACACACATGGTCGAGAAACTGCTGGCGGCGGTCATGAGAGCAAGGAACGGGATCAAGTTGTTCGCTTCTCCCAGATAATTAACGCTGTTTTAAAACTGTTTTCTAAATCTGAAAAGTCTTAATTCACATTGCATAAGTTACAAAAGCATTTATGGTACATGATTGTATACGTTTCAAAAGTTTTTATATTAAAACTTAATAAAGCTGCATTTGTTTTATGTGAGTCAGACGCGTACGGCAACAATTGATGTTTCACAGAGGGACGGGAAAAACCGTTACTCCCTACCTTATTTTAGTTCATGCTTAACACCAAGAGGACTCTGATTGTAGATTCTCGTCTTGCATTATCGGATGGTTTTGTCTCGATCTTCACGATACATCCATGTTCATGTAACTCTATTTTTAGGGAAATACGCTTTTGAGTTAGAAAACAGTTTATCAGAAAGTCACTTTAAAAGCCGGAAATGTCAAACCAACGCCTGAGGCGTCATGGAACACCTTAAACCTCTTATTGTTAAAAAAAAAAGGACAATGTAAAATACAGCCCGAGCTGTTCATTGATAAAATAATATATTTGGGAATATATGTTTTTATTTTGGGTATACTTAATCTTTGATATATGTATTCTGATAAAACAATCACATGGGAGATTTACAACAGTATTTAAGGTAGGGGTTCACTATTTATATTAAATTATCAAAGACTTATAGCGCCGTCTCAAATTTAAATACACGTGCGTATTTTGGTACACAATTAATGTCTCCTTCAGCTGCTAAATATATTTTTTTTGAAAATCTATCTGTAACGAAAGAAAAAAATATACGCTCATTTGAAACTTTAAAAAAAAATTAAAAGTCCACTGGGCCTTCCCCATCATACATGTGCATATTTATTTTTTGATATCATTTCAAGAAAAAGTTGTCCGAACGACATGTAAACAATTTGTGTTCGCCAAAACGGAAGTTCCGTTTTATGTAGTAAGTTATACCGGTATTTGAATACATATTGATAGCCAATGAAATTAGAGTTTTGGAAATGTCGTGCTCGATGAGTCTTCTTAGAATTTTGTAATTCAATTTATAGACTACGTTCTTCTCGAGGTTATTGTAAATTTTCTTTAAAATTTCCATATTAACAGTTAGGTTTGTGAGAATGATGAATTTTTGTTTTCTTTGCAACTGTTGCGAACGTTGCATGTTTCCATAGTTCTTAGTCACACACCATTGCGTTTTTTTTATCTATGGGTTTTCCTGGGTGACGAGGACAGCAGAGTTGTGTTTGAGTAAATAAGTTCTTCTACTCTCTTTTCTGTAACAACGAAATAAGACCTAGCCTCCTACGACAGTGCCTCATCAATTGTATATTGTAGATATGTATGTTGCTGAGAAGTTTCAATAAGTGAAGCACAGAGTGGAGACAGATATTGCTTATTGTTGTAAACTCGCTTAACCTTCATATCTAACTTGTCTGTACCACGCATGTCACATGACATAGATTTTGGTAAGCGTATTCGACGTGGCATTTTGTGTCATTAAGAGGGCAGGATGGAAGTGGTCATTCTGAGACTCTTTGCACCTCGCGACAAAGAAGAGCCCTGTAAAGAAATAAAGAAAAATGTTCAAATTAGGTTGAGATCTAAATATTAAACGTGATGTTTTTGTTTACCAAATGATGTACGTGTAAATGCATTTAAAATCATATTTAAATCTGATAGATAATTTGCTGTTCTTCCGGCCTTCTTTATCTTGTTAATACATTGTTGAAATTTGTCCATCCATTCTTTTCTTTTTATTCCTTAACCCTTTAACTACCAGAGATTTAAGAATTTTTATTAAAAACTGACAACTAATTTTCAGGTCAATTTTTTTATGTTTTCTAGCTACTTTTACATAATATAACATATATATATATATATATTCTGAAAGATAAAATGTTAAGGTATCAAATTATGCAAAGTTACATGACGTCTCCGTTGCCATAGCAACTAAAGACGTGCTTAAATAGAAACGAAGGCTATTTTTCTCACTTGTGTCCAAATAATATATTCAAATTGCAAAATTTTAATAAGGTAGGAAATTTTAATTATACCCTGTTTACACGAGTCAGTTTTGACTTTAACTAAGACAACTTCAATCTGGTACATATGTAATACTTTAATTCGAACACATCCCCCCTCCCCCCCCCCCCCCCAAAAAAAAAAAAAAGATTAGGGAGTTACTTGTAAATCAACTGGTCCGCCTGTTTGTCTGTGCAATCGTGTCTGGCCAATATCTTTCTTATCAAGAATCACTGGAAGTTCATACTTCACACAAATATTGTTATGACAAAAATATGTGACATGACCTTTGACTCAAGGTCATTTGGTCACAAACCAAAAACGACATTTACTGTTACAGGGTATACAAATCATCTTTAATGCGTTCATCATTGCAATAAAAAATTGCGTTAAAGAGGTGTGAGATGCATGTGAAGAGTAGGGGGTCCTCCATATATGAGATGTTCATTCTGGATACAGTCGAGCCCAAGTGCCTTCCTGCGTTTGAGTTCTTTGATAGCCTTGGTTATTTCGTTACCGGTAACTTCACCTCATGTAATTTTCGTAGGGTTTTATGTCTTGAGTTTTCCTGAATAAACACGTATGTGTTTTCTGTGGATTTGTAAAATTCGGAATCAAAGTTTAAGCTTTAGGTTGGGTTAGAAATTTGTTCAAATACTCAGCAAAACAGCTTGCAATTTCATCCGGGTTATCCACGAGTCTTCCATCAATTTCGATTTCCGGATAGAATTATGTGTTCCTGGGTCGCTGACGTTTTACAAGCTTAAAAAAAACCGCACATCACACTCAGAAGCTTGATCAATACCGATGCCATGTATCTGTCGTGTTCAGCATTAAGTTCATTGATGGAATTCGCGATAAGCTTTTTTTGCGTGGACCCTGAAGTCCACGCAGAAAATATATAAGCGAGGTTAAACCGGATGCTATGGGGAAAATTCAGCCTGCGTATGAGCTAGCCTGGTTCCTGTGCGTAATGGGTAGCTCAGGGAACCAGGCAAGCACACGTTTATCTGAATCGGGATCGGGATTCCGTGCCATATGCACACATAAGTTCAAAGGCGCTGTAATTGTAAAGTTGTCGGTAAACAGTACAGAAACAAAGTATTCCTTTTAAAACAATGATTGGCATGTGATATGAACTATCAGTATTTGAAATAAGTTAATGTTATGCCGAAACTATAACATGCATCAAATAACATAATTTGCAATGTTTTGTTGTTTTCCGAATACACAAGTAACTTAACTTTACTTTTATAGTAGGCGAGGCTAGAGAACTTCCCGATTAAATTTTTTAAGCATTTAAGTATGGTTAAATAATTATGTCACTGTATAAAAGTTTAAATCTCAAGAAAAATGCATCATATGAATATGAAATTTTTAATGTACACAAAGCTGTCACTGCATAGTTAACAAAGTAGTGCGAATCGTAATGTGTGCGAAAATAGTAGAATTCACCAAATGCCTGATACTATACATGCAAACTTCATTCATAGATAGATCATAATTATTTTAGAAGAAAGAATCCTTTAAATTCGAAGAGAAAAAGTCAGGGCTATACATACATGTATACGTAATACAACGTACAAATTGAGTGGTTAAAAGCAGAGGGCTAGAGTCGGTGGAATCTCTGATAATCTTAAGGCTTTCAAGTTTTCCTTGGAAACACATAAAAATGGTCCACGTATTGTAGTCCTTTTTTAAAGGACAGCAACTTGTATAGTTCTTGTAGGAGTCGTGTACCATGCCTCCGGGACGATCTTCGCCTAACCAGATATTTCGTATGTGGTGCTCTCAGTCGTGAAGGTGTTAGACTTCAGGTGTCCACTCGGGTCTTTAGTGAGGTTTAAATTTTGCTACAGGGATAAAAAAGGATGCAGCAGTGTATAAAATATGACACAATTCTTTACAAAAATTATCAAGATCTACAACAGAACTTTTTTTTTGATGGACAGAGTATCCTCTTTTGGTTATTTTGTTGCCTTTTACTGTTAATAAATTTGAATTAAAAAAAAAATGTTAGCTATCTTCATATCTTCATTTCTTTTAAAAATTCCGTTTAGAGTATTGGCATATTATTGACAGTGTACTTGAGAGTATTCGGGACAAAATGGATACCATAGGAAATAAAAAAATAAATACGACCAAGGATCTACTTCTGGATCTGGTCAACGTTTGTGATGACTGTGTTTCGAAGAAATGTGTAAAATCTGTTAGTACATATAGAAACAATATGTACATTACTATCAATTGGAAAGCAAAAAATATTCAACAAGAAATTAATGAACTTGTATTGTAAAAAAAGAGGCGATTGCAATCAAGCAATTAATAAAAACAGATTGGAGTAAAGCAAAGATCAAAAGGAAGTAATTGTACTAGAATCAAATGGACATTGCCTCCGATGCAGAACAGTATCAGAAATGGCTAGGCGAAGACATGCCTATCCTGTCATCATCACGTGAGATCGTCTGTCCAGTGTGATACAGCAGAGTGGGACTTTTCTATCTTACACCGTGTATAACTACGCTGCTATGGTATGTACACAAGCGTCGTATGCTGTAAGGAAATGATTAAATGACGAAATGTGCAAATCTAATAGTCATTATTTTGCTAAACTGACTACACTTAATCATTTGTTCATTGAAAAACATGTCGTATGCTCTCCTCTTTACTTGCACTATTTATAGCGCGCAGAGGGATAAACCGAATGTAAATATTTGAATGTCAAAAGAGAAAGTCGCCAGACATCGTTTTGTATGAAAAAAATGACAATAACAAACTGTTAAACATCTCAAAATTAAATAAACGAAATACAAATTCAAAGCAGAGCAATAAGAACCTCTAAAAAGATAGAGGTAGGATCAGGTGCCATGGAGGAGTGACCATCCTCCGGTCACACCCGCCGTGTGCTCTTTGTTGTAATCGGGGGAAAAACGGATTATGGTATAACAAATAGTATGAAAAACGTCAGTCAGCATGCGACTTAGTGGAAGATTGTATTTATTTGTAAAATAATGCAAGAAAAATAATCATTCAATACACACTCATACTGGACAGTGAAATTCCACCTCGGGGCCAATATTCACGTTCTAGGACTCGGCAAAGCCTTGTCCTCGCAGTGGAATTTTACTATCCAACATTCGTTATAACGTATATTTAGTTTGGATCAATATCAATTAGATCTGAGAGTTTCACGAAAATCGGCTTCGCCATTTCCGAGAAATCGCCTGCACAAATTTTGGAAGGAAAAAAATAATAACTAGAGCAAAGCTCGTTGCAAAGCAACGAGTAGGTCTTCCGTTAATGTCGGAAGTAAAGCTGGAAGTTCCTGTAAGAAGCAGAGCTCTTAAACCAACAACAAGAGTAACTAAAATAACAAGATGAAAAAAATCGAATTATTCCCGGTACGACTTAACAAAACCCGAATGATTTTAAGTACGAAGAATATCCAAAAATCAGATGAAGAAAAAAAAATCCGAGCAAACATGACCGTACAGCGAATGAAGGGAGAAACAAAACATTTGCGCAAAAGTTCCTAAAATAGGCCAAATAAGGGATTTAAGATTGATGAGCAAATGAGCAACGAACTTAAGAAACGGTAGAAAACTTGATATGATGTTAAACATGTGGAAAACGGATTGTGGGAAGGGAGAAAAGCGACCACAGGATTGAAGGAGAAACAAGAAAATTTGGCAGTTGGATAGTGTCATAAAATACGGCAACAGTATAGTGAAAGATAAAAAAATCAGAATAAACTTAAAGAAACCTTATCAAAGAGACTAGCGCGAAATAGACCTAGCGTTGCTGAAGTTGTCAACATTCCACCCACGCCAACAGAAACCAGTTAGGAACATTATGAAATTTTAAAGCTGCATAAAATCATTTGGTCGCCATATAAGTTTCGATCGCTCCTCAACTGCCTCTGGGGTTTATATACCGCAGGCCAAGAAAGTTATGGTCGCTTGCTTTCCGATCGAGGCATTCAGGTTGCACAGACTCCTTAAAGCATGAATTGCACATTGTCATAATTTTTTTTGTAAAAAATAATAAAGAAAACTACAATCAATAAAACAAAAAATATATTTATTCTTTAAAAGAATGTCCAATGGTTCCTTGTTATTTTGCACAGATAGTGATGCCTTACTTCGCATGCACATCGAACACGTGTGTCGTTTAAACAGAGTGCATAACGTCTGCATCTCTCAGAAGACCCCAGCGGCACTACATCCAACACAGTATACAAATGATGGTAATTCCAAGAAAGTAACAACGTAACATCGTTTCCATCAGTTTCTACAAAAACTCTCCATTTCCCATTTTCACAAAATCCATGCGGTCATTGACATTGCTCGATCTGCCACAGTTTGTGGTTTGCGTATGTGCGATATTATTACATACACGGGAAAAACGTTCTACAATTATCGAGGAATTTTGAAATACGTGTGCTTGGATTTCAGTCTGTCTAGTTTCATATTTTTTTGGATATTCCTTACCAGTGCAGTAGATATCATTTTTGTTCTATACGCGTTCTACAAGTCTTTTCGTTGTATGTAAAGTGCTCGGGTGAATAAAATACACGAATGCGGTAAAGCATTAATAGTGCTATCGGCCTTATATAGGGAGTGTGTAGCGATGAGCAGAACAATAGAAACTAATATGGCAGTAGTCGGAGATAAAAGGGAAATAATACGTATTCATGAATTCGTGTCAGCTTTGACATTGAGACCACAAGGGAATACATATAACAAGTATAACAGAGAACAACACAACGTACCACAATATACGGGTTATGAAAGAGTAAACAAAGGAAGACTTCTGGGTACTTATTGAACAACAGCAGCAGCAACAATAACAGACATGTAAGGCCAAACTATTTATCAGGGAATACATAATGGGGAAACGCTACAACCTTGGCAGAGAAATAAAATACAATTAAAGGGACTTGGACACGATTTGAGCCCAAATTTAAAAATGTTATTTTCCCAATTTTTATGTTTTGAATGGTTGATAGGGGTACTATTAATGCATTAACAAAATTTGAAAGTCAAATATTGTTTTATAAGCAAAATACAGAGTTTGAAAATCTTTGTTTTGAATACAAAGCTCGAGCTTTGTTATGGTTTACATATGTTATTTATTGGTTTAAGTCTCAATCAAATGTTGCTTTGTTCTGTTTATGATATTATCTATGAACACGAGCCTTGTTTGCATGACAAAGAATTGTCAGCATTGGATCTTGCTAATAACTCTACGTATGACTCTCAAATTTCATTTGATCATTAGAAATGCATTCCTAAAGCATTGTAAATATTAAAACAGAAAAAGAGAATTTGACCAAAATCGTGACCACGCCCCTTTAAGGTGGAGGCCAACGAGGACACGGACAAAGTTTTCAGTAACAAAGACAGCGACAACGAAAAAATACGTGGATGCTAATGGTATCAATTTGTCTACCAAGGAATTAAACAAAATCGAAATAAAACTTCTATCCAAAGGATTGAAATACACACAAACCCCAAACAGTGATAAAAAAATGTGAAACATACATCAAAGAATACACTCACAAACACCTGACCAAATACTAGTACATCAATAATACGATGAAGAAATTTAAAATACTCAAATAGATTAAGTAAAAAAAAAACCCAAATCTTGCGATCAACCTAAACAAAAGAACGGGAAAACACTCCAGAAACTGTTCAAAAAACGCTCGAGAGCTACACACTGGATAGTACAAAATGTATATACAAATCCTGTCTAAAGACGAAACAAATGCCATAAAACCATAAGCGGATAAAGGCGGAGCAGTCGTAGTTATGGTACGCAATATTCTCAGCAAAATCAATGAAGAGTTTTATACTGAAATATCTGAAAACCAGGAGAAAGCAATCATACGAAAAGGAATCAAAAACAATCAAAGAAGCTATACAAAAACAGAATTCTAAATACATTGATTTAACATTCTGTTCTACTGTTGGAGGATCTGCAGCATCCCTAACGTCTTAGCAATTTACTGCATATTATCGTGTAACCACTATGTCAAAATTTACAAAGTTTCATCAGGGATGACTTAGATATATCTTTCAACATCTATCGAATCAAGTAAACACTTATGATGAACTAGCAAGTCATCAGGCCTGAAAACTTCGAATTTTTTAAAAGTGAAAATTGCAAAACGGAAATGAATAACAGATTTACGAAGGATTTAAAAAAAAAAAGAATATTGTATTTACGTTTAATAGGAAATACTTTCATCCAATTAAAAGTACAGCCCAACGCTGCCTAAAGCTTAGAATTTTTACACGAAACGCTGAATATAAAGTCAAATAAAGAATTTGGTGAAGAATATAGCCAGAATCGTACGAATAAATGGAAATATATTTAGATGATTGTTTTATTATATGGAATAAAGGAGACTCATTTACAAATGTTGAATAATATTCTTAATGATATGGAGCCAGATATCAAATTAACATTAGGGAAATGTTCCACTGAAATTCCGTTTTTAGATGTTCTAGTCAAGAAGGAAAACGATAAAAATTCTATAGTTATATTCTACAAGACTACAGATACTCGCCAATATTTACATTTTGGTTCATCCCATCTACGACAAATAATAAAGCGCATTCCTTACAACCTAGTCAGGAAAATATGTACCATAGTCAGCAATGAGGAAACCAAAAAAATCATCGTTTCAAAATGATGAAGATATTCTTGACTGACCAAAACTATTTATCAATTTAAATAATGACGGCACCAGAAAGGCGAATAAAACAGAAAGACATGATCTTATTAATCCAATTTTACGGAACAACATGGTAACAAAAATATCACAACTCGTTACTACCCATAATCCTAGGAACCCGAACATAACCCCGGTTATCAGTAAATTCAACGGAATTGTAAAAAGAGATGAAGATATGGCTTGCAATTGATTTTTATGCATTTTTTAACAGTTAAATGCAACCAAAGATCCCAAAGTGGATACCCTGTCCATCTCCAATTAAATATATATTTATATATATTCATATATTATATATTGTCCTACGCATAGATTCCCTTTTTCGTCTAGTGATAAAATAATCGAAGCAAACTAAAATTGTATAGTTTATAAGCTAAACTCCAACCAAGGATGCAAGATGATGTTAAAGGGGCATGGTCACAATTTTGGTCAAATTCTATTTAAGGTCTTCCGTTACCAACGGAAGACCTTATAGTGATTGTTAGGTTTTTTCTTTCTTTCTTCTTATTATTTTGTTCCCTTTTTGTATCGTGAATATCTCAGATATGTCTTGATAGATTTTCAAAGAATTTTTAGTGATGATTGAAATTAAAAAGATCTAGAAGTATTTGATTTAATTTTTTCTAAATTCACTTCCGTTCGTCCGTTTCCTGTCCCGCGACGAAAAGCTTGTCACCTCCAGATCTCAACATTGGTAAATACTTGAACATCCAAACTTTGTGGGAAGATATACCTTTAGCTGTAGATGTGTTTTAGCTATTTTGTTTTGTTCGTCGGAACTTCCGGTTGTCAACGGAAGCACTTCAAAAAATATTATTTTTACATATTCAATTCCTTTTCTACGGAAGCCCGTTGGTGCCACTAAGAAAAATATTTTATCTGGCGGCCGCCAGATAATTATTTGGCGGCCGCCACTTATTATCTGGCTGCCGCCAGATAATTATTTGGCGGCCGCCACTTAATTTTCTGACGGCCGCCACATAATTATCTGGCGGCCGCCAGAAAAAACCTGGCTTCCTGATGCGCGCGCATGTTTTAATGGGAGCTTTTAAGGGAGTTGTGGATACCCTCTAATTTATTAGTTTTATTAAATATTTCTGAAACTTGACATTAAATATCAATTGCAGAGCTTAGGGTTTTGAAAAACTTGTTGAGTTGAATGTACAGAAGACTTTGTTAGAATCTAGAATGATTTTATATTACTTTGTGCCTTGTATTATACTTGTTTGTTGTAAAACATGATATTTAAGAGTTGATTCTGAACTTTGTACATAAGTAAAGGAGCGCACTGCCTTCTGTATGTTTTAATTTTGGTATAAATAACCAACGCAGGTCAGCTTTATTGACCAAGACAGCTAGTACAGGCAATATTATCACGAGAGCAGATCCATCTATGACTGTGTTGTTAAACTCTATATCCAAATCACATGAAAGACAGTACAATAAAAAGACTGCGATCGGCCACAGTCTCTCTGGGTAAATCAAAGTACTGATAGTACTGAAAGGCAGGGTCTTGAAAGTTTGAATTTGTAATTGTTCACGTTTTCTTCCATTATGTTCCTAAAATTATGAGTTTGAATTAGTTGTTTCAATCTACATGTAGTATGCTAAAGTTCGGATTTTTGTAATTGCCTGATACTTTGTCATAATTTTGCTAAATCCCGACCGGGACTGTTCTTCATAATTGTAGAAAATTGACACAACGGTATATTATGTGAAATAAGACCCCAAGCAATTTTTTTAAAAACTACAACTATCTGGGAAAATCAAAACAACTATATTTAGGTATATAATTGAAATCGTTATGTTTATATATTTTGTGATCAAAGGGAAAATCTATAAGTCGGACGGTATCTGTTATACAAGGTAAGGTGGCATATCTCTGTCCTTGTGTGCAAGTTATTTTTCTATTAATTATGTCGACATGCAAGATAAAGATGTTGACATGCAAGATAGTTATGTCAACATGGAACATAACTATCTTGACAACCAAGAAATCTGCAATCTAATAAGAGTTATAAAAATCTCAAATATCGCCAACATGTGACTTCCAAGGTGCTAGATACGCTACCTATTGATGTCAACATGCAACTTATTTATGTTAACATGCAACTTCTTTATGTCGACATGCAACTTCTTTATGTCGACATACAACTTAGTTATGTTAAGATGCAAGATAAATATGTTGACATGCAACTCATTTATGTTAACATGCAACATCTTGACTTATTAGCTTAAGTTGCATGTCAACATATTTATCTTGCATGTAAACATAACTAAGTTGGATGTCAACATATTCATCTCGCATGTCAAGATACGTAAGTTGCATGTTAACATAAATAAGTTGCATGTCGACATAGATAAATTGCATGCTGACATAAATAAGTAGAATGTCAGCATATTTATCTTGCATGTTAACATAAATAAGTTGCATGTTGACATAAAAATGTAGCATCTAGCATCTTGGATGTCACAGGTAGGCGATATTTGAGATTTTTTGAGATTTTGTATAATTCTTATCTGATTGCAATTTTCTTGCATGTCAACATAGTTATGTTGCATGTTGACATAATTATCTTGCATGTCAACATATTTATCTTGCATGTCGGACATAATTGAAAGAAAAATAAATTGCACACAAGGGGCAGAGATATGCCACCATAACAAGGTTTATGAAAACTCCGAAAACTCTCAAACTGTTGAATTACCGAACAAAGTTAACATTTGTATACCGATAACAAACACAGGCATCTGACGTTAGAATTATTTCTTTTTTACAATAAGATTATTCCAAGTACTATAACAATAAAAAAAAGTTTATCGCGGTAGCCATTTTGATTTTTAGACGGGGTCACGTGACCTCGTCTATTGGTTTACTGTCAGCCGAAGTCTCAAAACGGAAGGCACGCGTAGAACAAATGAATTGAGTCTACGCGTAAGAAAATAGTGCAAAAAGTGTTCATGCATTTCAGTAAATATGTATTATAAAACCACGCATTAAATCTTTTTAAGTCCTCTGTGTATACACAAAATTATATTAAGAAAATAAACAAATAGTTTTATTGAGCAAAATATTCTTGCTCGGGTTCAAATGTGGAATGAGTTACGTAACTGAATGCACCACGCCGTTGACGATTCAGTTGGTGTACGAGCTCATTAATCAATAGAAGAGGTTGACGATGGAATCGAAATTAAAGTTCCCAAACGCAATTTGCCATTTTTGAAAAGTTGTGAATTTTATTTTGACAATCTTTCACCTTAATACTACCAAGCTTCATGCACAAGCCGAAGTTAAAATAATAGATTATACATTTTGGAAGACTTAAATACATCATATAGTATATACAATCTTATTGAATGAAGAACCAAGTTAAATGTTAATGTTCATGTTTTCCGGCTTAGTTGGGTATAGTCCACTAATGCATTTTCCATAAGCGATAATGTTAACGTTATGATTCATAGCTCCGGCCCTAATTTTCGTTCAGCAACGATGGACCTCTTGAATGAAAACTCATCAAATTCTCTCTTTCCTGTTAAAATTTCGTGGTTTGAAGTCAGATTCGTTTTCCGGCAAAATACGTCTGTATTGATAAACTCTGAAAATAAAAGTAAAAGTAGGGAATTTCTCAGTTTTGGAAAGGGTGTACATCAAACAATTTCAATTCTTTTCTTCAAATGATAATTCAATTTTGACACTTGTTTTTTAAATTGCAAATCCTCTTTTCTGGCATGAAATCAAAATCAAAATGGCGACAATGACAAATCTTTTTGTTGTCAAAGTTCTTGGAATCTTATTGTAAAAAAAATATTTCTAATGTCAGGTGCCTGTGTTTGTTATCGGTATACAAATGTTCACTTTGTTCATTTGTTTGTTAATTCAGCAGTTTTAGAGTTTTCGGGGTTTTCATAAAACTTTTATTACAGATACCGTCCGACTTGTGGATTTTCCCTTGGATCACAAAATTGAATAAATCTAATGAGTAAAATTATCTACTTTGATATAGTTGTTTGATTTTCCCGGTTAGTAGTAATTTTCAAAATTTTTCTTTGGGGTCTTATTTTACATAATATACCGTTGTGTCAATTTTCTACAATTATGAAGAACAGTCCCGGTCGGGATTTAGCAAAATTATGACAACAGGCAATTGCAAAAATCCGAACTTTAGCATACTACATGTAGATTGAAACAACTAATTCAAATTCATAATTTTTGGAACATAATGGAGGAAAACGTGAACAATTACAAATTCAAACTTTCAAGACCCCGCCTTTCAGTACTCTCAGTACTTTGATTTACCCAGAGAGACTGTGGCCGATCGCGGTCTTTTTATTGTACTGCCTTTCATGTGATTTGGAATAAGAGTTTAACAACACAGTCATAGATGGATCTCCTCTCGTGATAATATTGCCTGTAGTAGCTGTCGTGGTCAATAAAGCTGATGTTTAATCTGCGTTGGTAAATTCTTATACCAAAATTAAAACATATAGAAGGCAGTGAGTTCCTTTACTTATGTACATGTTTACATAAAATACCTCTCAAGTTAAGGTTTTTTAATGTTAAGATTTCCTGAGCGGGTGTTTAGTTCAGTTTTAAAAGTTCAGAATCAACTCTAAAATACCAAGTTTTACAACATACATGTATAATACAAGGCACAAAGTAATATAAAATTCATTCTAGATTCTAACAACAAAGTCTTTTATACATTCAACTCAACCAGTTTTTTTTAAAATCCTAAGCTCTACAATTGATAGTTAATGTCAAGTTTCAGAAATAATTAATAAAAGTGATAAATTAGAGTGTATCCACAACTCCCTAAAGAGCTCCCATTAAAACATGCGCGCGCATCAGGAAGCCAGGTTTTATCAGGCGGCCGCCAAATAATTATGTGGCGGACGCCAGAAAATTATATGGCGGCCACCAGAAAATTATGTGGCGGCCGCCAGATAATAAGTGGGGTCCGCCAAATAATTATCTGGCGGCCGCCAGATAAAATATTTTTCCTACGTGGCACCAATGGGCTTCCGTACTTTTCCATAGAATAAATATATAAGTATAAATCTATGCAAATGTTATCTATGCAAAGTCAAATCAACAAAATCTCAATTATCTCAGGAAGCTTTTTTTAAACACATTTTGTACCCGCGAGATCTTAGAAACAGTAAGTGATCAAGACACGAAACTTTAATGGATGATAGACATTTGATTGAAAATGTGTTTAACCGGTTTCATTTTGTCTTCCGTCACTTCCGGTCCACATCAAACAAATCGAGCTGTTCATCAGTTTAACTGGGTTTTTTTTTTTTATATTTTGAGTAAGTTGAATAAACAAAAATGTACAAAAGGCGAGTATACAAAAAATATTTAATACAATTTACATTGAGTACTTCCGTTTGTCCTTTTCCTTTCCCCAGACAAAAAACCTTATTTCGACAAGATCTCAAAAACAGTAACGACTAGAACAGCTAAACTTTGTGGGATGATAGATCTATGTATGTACATGTGTTTACATTATTTTGTTTTATTCGGCGTAACTTCCGGTCGTCACAGGAAGTACACCCAATTTTGATATTTAAAAAGTATTTTGGTTATATAGCATGGAAGTAACATTCTAGCTATAGAAATTCAAAAGGTCATTAACACATGGTAAAAAAACCCAAAAAGTTCTACTTCCGGTGAGACATCTCAAATATCTCAGGTAGCCTTCTTTTTTAAAACAAAGTACCCACAAGATCTCATAAACTGTGAGAGATCAAGAAACAAGATTTATATTGATAATGGACATGTGATTGAACATGTTTTTGACGAGTTTCATTTGGTCTTACGTCACTTCCGGCTCTCACTTGGAGCGTTCAAGCAGAATACTTTTTTTTAACATTTTACTCAGTGTGATGAACAGTAACGTACCGAAGGTAAACGTACTAAACTGTCTACTTTTAAATTTCTTTAATTACATCCGGTTGTCCGTTTCCGGTCCTGAGACAAAATCCTTTTATCAACGAGATATTATAAGAACAAAAACTTGAACATCCAATCTTTGAGGAAAGACAAAACAATGTATGAAGATATGTTTACTATATTCTAAATGATCCGGCGTAACTTCCGGTCGTCACGGAAAGTACTAAAAAATTGACATTTAGTCTTTTTGTTTTGTTTAACTATACAAATAATTTCTAAGAATTTTTTTTACAGTTTATATTGTATCAATTTAAAAAAAAAAAGAGAAATGGATTTTTATTTGCAGATTGCTACATGAGGAACGGAAGACCTTTTTGTTGCTATAGCAACAAGAGTCTAGTTTTATGTTATTATTATATACAATGCTTTTGAAATGCATTTCTAATGATCCAATAAAATTTTAGAGTCGATCGTAGAGTTATAAGCAAGATACAGGGCTCACTATTCTTTGTCATGTAAACAAGGCTCGTGCCATGTTTTTGTTTACATAGGTTCAATATACCAGTAAAAAATCTTTTTCCAGCTTATTTGTCGATCTTTTTATTTATTTTAAGCATAGATAAACAGTTTCTAACGTTTAAAACATTCGTTTTAGGTTTAAAACTGAAATTTTTATTTCAACGTTCAAAATGAATACAAACGCTTTGTTTACATAGCGAAGAATTTCAAGCTATGTTACTCGCTTATAACTCAACAAATGACAATCAAATTTTGGTTGCCTAATAAAAATGCCTTTATGATTCATTGTAAATATTAAAATAAGAAAAACAATTTTTGACTAAAACCGTGACCATGCCCCTTTAAGATTGTTTTAGGGTGTTTTTTTTAAACTTTGTACCTGAAGCTGTTTGGTGCAGGCATCTGGTTATTTTTCTCCGATATGAACAAAATATAGATAATGTTTTTTACATATTGACATTAAAATGTAGTGATTCGGAGTTTATAACACTTAGTTTGCTCTAAAAGTCAAACGATTTTAGCCTGTAACTTTTTATGGGATAACATTCCACAAAACACACATACGCACTGTACCATGAAGAACCTGCCAAGCAGAGTGTAGTTTGATATTTATTGAAGACATTTTTGAACCGAGGTCAAATGTAAACTGGGTCTCCAACATGGCAGGGATGCTTGTTGCTTCGATTGTAGCCATAATAGTTGTTGCCTTTACACATTTAATTGTCAAGATTATTAAAGTTAAGTACACTTTCTGGGGATTTCCGGAGTCTATTTACGACAAACACTGGCTGCTGGGACACCTACCACATGTAAGTGTGTTTCATGGTGACAGCCATTAATGGTGTTTACATCTACAGGCGGGTTATTACGCAAGTCATATCTCTTACACAATGTCGGAACATTATTTTCAGATTATTTATGAGAAGAATTGTTAGTGCCGCTTTTATGTTTAGCTTCACAGTACTGTGATGAACCGAGGAACAATGTACAATATAATTGTCCAAAATAATTACAATAGGCTTGTTTAGCACAGTCGTACCTATTTACACGATTACATCACTTCGCAGTTTTTGACGCACGGTTTGTCGGCCATTGTTGTCAAGATCATGGGAGCTTAGTCAAAGCATTCCTGGACAGCGTTCTAGGAGCTTTATGTTTTTAAATATATATATTTACCCACCCACCATTTACGCCAGTTGCACAAAAAATGTTCGTTTCCTCTTTTTTTTTAAAGAATTAATACTAATAGTCTTATAAAAATTCTATACATAATAACATCTATTTTTAACAGCCATTATGGAACAATATAAGACCTGCATGCCTATTGCAATTGACAACTAAATTATATCTCTGTGATCATATCAGACCATTTGAGGTTTTTAAAAAGATAATTATACTAAATTCTAGATCTACAAATATAGAAAATTTCACAAATTTCAATTTCTCTTTACATTATCTGAAATATATAGAAGATCGAGTCTGAATTTTGTACACTTTAACATTTACACTGCATCGGTAAATGATTTTGTCTGAGATTTCTCATCTCCTTAACGTTTAATATCTGATCCGACCACAACTTTACAAAAAAAATAAACTAAGGGTAAAAGATAATTCTGGTGCAAAATTGATTTTGCATCTAAAATCAATTTTTTTTTTAAATAATTAGTTCACATTAGATGAATAAAAAGTGGCATTGTTGTTATTGTTTAAAAATAGCTAATCAAGTTGATAAATCTACAATAATATTGTATAACATAAACCTGAATTATTTTTCTATGCCAGTGTTTTACCAAAAATAGTACTTGTTTGATTTTAAATTTGATTACGTTTTCTATACCAAATTGCACAGTTGTAAGAAAGAAGGAAACATTATCTTTCAATTCACTAACATTTAATTAATTGAACTTTAAGTCAAATATACTTTTAAAATTTAGATTAAAAACCTGGCTCCCTACATAATGAAAAAAATGAGACATTTCACTCTATATATATCTAAAAATTTGCATCTTGACACTGGCAGTTTCATTCAAAAATATTCAACTTAAGTGCTGTGAGGTAATAATTATAGATTTGGGTTGAAAAGGTTTAACTTTAATTTATATATGATCTGTATTGTTCATATGACGACCACCGAGATATACAGTAGACTTGAATTATAATCTATATCAGTCGAGATACTTGTGGTCGGACCGTCGTAACAGGATATCAATGCTGTACATTTGGACAATTTTCAGTAAAATACACATATCTGTGACAAAAATTCAATTGAAATCGATGAAATACAAAATATCCAACATATCTTCCATGAAATATTTCATTAATTCACATGTACAGGAGCTAACAGAGATTTATAAAAGTAAATGTTGAAATCTTTTCTTCTTTCGGAAAGTATTCGGAATACCTCGCATAATTGTTTAAAGTTATCATCCGATTAACTTTTATATACTTTTCCATGCAAAATCCCCGTAGACGTTTTAATCTTAACGTGTATTGAAACCCGACAAGCTATCAGGAATGTTTCAAACAAGAGATATAGGGATTGTTTCATACTATTGAGTGAACATCGTTTGAACTCTGAGGTATTTATATAAATCGAATAATTTAAGAAGAAAAAATGCGCCGCTGATATCTTTACACAGAGTAAAGTGGAATTATTTGAAAATGATAAGCTGTCAAGTTCAACTATATAACAAAATGTTTCGATAAAAATCAAATTAAAAAATATCACACGAACTTTTTATTTTTAAGTAAATGTTTGATGACGTGTTTCAGTACAAGGTACAAGGCTACCTCGGTAAGCATTACATGGATAAATTGGTGGAATGGACAGAGAAATACCCGAAAATGTTTCTGACATGGATAGGACCTGCAACTGTAAGGGTAATCCTGAATCATCCCGATAGTGTCAAACAAATACTGAGAACGGCAGGTAATGAGAGGGAGAAAGAGAGAGCGAGAGAGGCGCATGAAACAGAATGCTGATGTAAATTACTATACAGCATTTCAAAATGCATTCATTGTGATTATTTTTAATTTTATAAGCTAAATGTATAATTGCAGAATTTTTGTATAGTACTTTTAAAACAACATAACATACATGACGTTTAGTTACCTCTAAATGCAGTGGCGTTTCATATATCCTGACGCCAAGTGTCTGGACGCTTCGCTTTGCGGTTGATTTCATAAGGGAAGATATTTTTATACGTATTTTTTGGTCTCATTTATACGGTTTTTTGCGTTGCGAGTCTGGACGGTCTGTGATTATAACAAAACGCTGTTTAACTAAAAACCTTGCTTCATTCAACCGTACAGATAGGACTATGTGCAGTATTATGCATTTTCGCCCCCAAAAGTAAACTTTTATAAAGATCATTTACAATAAAATGGAAGATTGTCGGAATCGTATTCAAAATCAGTGTGTAAAAGGTAATTACCACAGTGCCGTTATAATATAGAAATGACGTCATGAAGATTGTCTTATTTTGATAAATTGATGTTTATCAAAATATAAGTGTTTTCCAATGGTTTTTCAACTGGGAAACATCGAACGCAGGCTTACTCGAGTACCATTTTGTAATATAACGTGTATATCTATATGAACAAAAACATATGTTAAAATCGTACTCGAGCAGACCTGAAACACAAAGCAGAGTAACCGACTTTTTTACAGACCCAAAACCGGTTGGATACGGACAGATTTACCGCCATGCTATACCATGGTTAGGGGAAGGGCTTTTAATTGCTGGGGGCCTCAAATGGAAGCGCTCCAGACATTTACTTTCTCCCGCTTTTCATTTTGACATCCTGAAACCTTACGTGAAAGTCTACAAAAGTTGTACCGATCATCTAGTGGTATGTTATTTAATACGGTTTATAATCCATGAAAGCAAAAAATTTTATCCAACTATTTTGCCACAAAAAATCTTTTACTATGGTAATTTTAGATTTTAATATTGTTTTAAATCTTGAATGGTTTTGAATTCTTCTAGCAAAACATCCAAACGTTTGCGGACAAGAAGGAGAGTGTCGAGGTGTTTGGATTGGTCAGTGCCTGTACACTGGACATCATTCTACAGTGTGCTTTCTCTCATCAGGCAGACTGCCAGAATCTAGGGTTAGGAATATTTCAAAAAGAGTTTTAAGAACAAAGGAGTAAAATGTCCTATTTGTTGTTCTCTGACAATACATGTATAGCGAATCTATCAATTGGCAATGGAAGATATTTTAAGATAGGATTTATCTAGATTATGACGAATGTTTCAAATTATGCTGATTAAAAGGCATAGATTAAGTAAGCATTACAAAATATCAATAATGTATCATCATTGCTGTAGTGCAGACAATCAGTACAGTAAAACAGTGTACAGCCTGACCGTAGAATGGATGCGAAGGAATGCGTAAGATCAAAATTCCTGTTTATTTACATCTTCGCTAGCCAAGGGTTTACGATCCACTCTGCTCCTCCCTTGGCTAGCGAAGATGGTTTATTCATTGAATTGTGCATTTATTCAATAGGTAAAGAAAAGCAAGATGCTAATCAGTCAACAGCATTGACTTTTACAAGCGTAAATTTAAATTGTCGGTAAACTG
Organism: Magallana gigas; assembly: GCF_963853765.1. Taxonomy (NCBI): domain Eukaryota; kingdom Metazoa; phylum Mollusca; class Bivalvia; order Ostreida; family Ostreidae; genus Magallana; species Magallana gigas. Next base: position 1,213,721 of record NC_088855.1, on the reverse strand, counting down.
TTAATTGACTTACCAAATTATTTCTGTTTTCTTCCACGTGTAGAAGTCCCTGGCTGTATCCAGACTTTATCTATTTTAAGTCAGAAAAAGGAAAACAATACAAATGTGATTGTGATTATGTTCACAAAATAGCAGAGGATGTCATAAGCCAAAGAAAAGCCCATCTAGTTTGTTTGTTGTTTCTATCATGATATAATAAAGAGCTAATTTCAAAGTAATTTAATTTCAAGTTTATCATTGTTTCAGTATGCGAATGTTTTCGTGATTTTTTAAAAAGAAAAATGAGGACATATCTGATGGGAAATACCTGGACTTCCTAGACATTATTTTGACAGCAACAGATGAGGACGGGCAAGGAATGTCTATGGAGGATATTCGCAGTGAGGTGGACACCTTTCTGTTTGCAGGTTAGTACGAGATGGTTGTTCTTATGAATAACTAATTTTCGTGATGTATTCAACATTTTTTTGGCAAAAATAGGTCATGATACTACATCAAGTGCCATCTCGTGGATTTTGTACTCATTGGCTGAACACCCTGAACATCAGATGAAATGTCAGGAGGAAATCGACAGAGTGGTCAGTGAAACAGAGTCTGGAGAGTTTGAATGGTATGGTCAATAAGAAAAGGGTAGAAAAGTCAAGGACGATATTAACACATATTTAATTGAACACTTTGATATTATGATATTACATGTAACACGGAATTTTGTGTTCAAAAAACCATTCTAAAAGGTTGTTTAGACTTTTTGATAAAAAATTCGTAGTTTTCATAATTATAAATGAATGAAACATTAATTCGCGTGAGTAAGTAACGAGCGTCATGCATCATCAATATCATGTCACTATTCAAGCTTTAGACACAGAATGATTTACGACGAAAAAAAGAGGAGGCTAAAAAAATGAAATGGATTTCCATTTTGCCTTTAAAACTGACCCTAATTGCTCAAACATTTTATTATTTTAAATAAAGGAACGACCTTGGGAGATTGGAGTATCTCACACAATGTATCAAAGAAGGAATGCGTCTCCACTCACCTGTACCTTCCATTTTGAGAGAGAACCAAGCTCCCATCACTATAGATAACCACGTGATACCAGCCGGAAGCTGTGTTGCGATTTCTATTTATTGTCTCCATCACAATCCAGCTGTGTGGGGACAGAACCATATGGATTTCAGACCCGAAAGATTCACCAAGGAAAATATCCGAAAGATGGACCCTTTTGCATATTGTCCATTCTCTGCAGGACCAAGGTAAAAGATCTTTAGATAATCCTTAAAAACAGACATCCTCTATATAAACATGCAATATCTAATCATCTAATACAGCTACAATCGTACTTAGTACATAAAATTATAGCGAAACCTCAAATTCTGTGAAGTTTTTTTAAGTCTCAAAATTAAGTCAAAATTATTAACAAATCATTGTTTAAAAAGAGTAAAAAAGCTCTGCATCATATATATATTATGTATAACGAATTGCAATACATAATATCTTTGTCTTATTTTTTATGTTTAACGAATTGTTTAAAAGATTTAAAATGAAAAAAAAATACCGTTTTACTGGGTTGTTTGAAATAATATACACTTTCATAAATCCTTTGATCCATGAATGTACAATTTAAAAAATATCATGCAAAGAGCACTTTTATATTTAATATTTTAACGAGGACAACTTGTATTCATGTGGAAGGAAATTACTTACAAGTTTGATGTGCTTATGAATACGAACTCAATTTACTGAAATAACAAAAAAAAGGAATGGAAACACAGATCTTTATCCCTTGGAAGTTCTGTATTCATATATTTGTTTAATGTTAATATAGAAATTGCATCGGGCAGCAGTTTGCAATGGCGGAGGAAAAAATCGTGCTATCAACCCTTTTACAAAGGTAACGGTTTAGTCTGTTAAGGTATATGAAAGTTCAGTTCCTTTGTATGTCTGTTCAGATTAATCGCACTTTTTGGTTTTTTTTAAAGATTCAACTTTTCTGTGGACAAAAGCCACCAAATCGAAATAATGCAGGCGGCGGTCATGAAAACAAAGACTGGTATTAAGCTGTTCGCTTCTCCCAGATAAAAGACTCAACGAGATCATAAATGTTTCTCTGTCAAGGAATATATTTTCTGCTGTCAGCTAGTTTGAGGACCTTATATTAAGTGGGTTCGGAACATTTTCATTTTGTGACATACTTCTTATCGAAATAAACAATAAAATCAAGTATGATTTTATAGATATATTTTTTTCATAATAGTTACCTGACAGTGTGGCGCAACAAGTTAGAGCATTAATTAAGAATCCCGCAAAACATTTTATAATTTTCACAATTCGAAAAAAAAAAATGGTTGAGCTATTTCCTGGTCAAACATCGCAGAATTTGAAAATTATATACTGGAGAAATTATTTTAATTATTGTATAATGTCTATAATTTAAAACAGTTTTATCTACATCATTATCATCAGGTGTTCCACACCTCCTTACTATGAGCATTTGTTTTGTGTAGTTATTACACACATATAGTTTTGGTTGCTTGAATACGTGAAAATATATTGAACTGAGGTTATCTGATTATCTCAGAATAAACTATTTACATTAAAAATCATGGAATACCATGAGTTTTAGATAAAATGATGAAGAAAAGTAAGAAAATAATAAACAGTTTATTAACAATATTTAATTTCTACGTTTTCTATTATCTCAACATGAATGATTAAAATCAGTATAACTACGACAGACATATGTAAGGGACCATCTCCTAATTTTACGTGATAATTCAAAAACAATGGTGAGTTTGTTTATAAAAAGTATACAAGAAGTATTAATACACCATTGTTTGGGGGTGTGCTGGGGTAGATTACATGAAATTTTTCTTGTAAAACATCAATAAAAGCATATTTATAAATATTATTCTTTTTTACTTTTCATTTACAAACTACACTTGTATATTATGATCAAAGTCAAAGGTACACTAAATAACGAATAAATTTAATTCAAAGCAAGTTCGGCCGCTCCAAATGTGCTCAATCTAATTAAAACTAGATAAAGCATATTTGTTTAATATGTTAAAATTATCCCGAACTTGGTACTAAGGAAATGACGTTCTACCCTCCCCGAACTAGAAAAATCAGGGATATCCACAAACATTGACCCCCATGAATAAAAATGATTCCAAAGTAGATCGTTTTGAAGCGGATCGAATATCTAATTTAAATTAGATTGCAATATGTTGTGCATGCGTCAATTCTTTACGTACGATTCTCTTGGTCCATGACCTAGAATAATGAAATAGTTGTAGTCTTAATGTAGACAGTCATAAATCATAAATCATTTATTTCCTTTTTTGTGATAGGCATCGGCCGATCACATTTGTTTCCATATGAGGCACCCAGCATTTTTAGCTATTTGCGCACGCATTGCGCCTTACACTACTTTATTCATTATGCAGTGACAGCTTCATGTAAAATTTTGATTGCATGTTGTAATGACAAAAAGCATGATAGTCTATACATGCGTTTGAGTATCAACCGGAAGTACAATTTGCATTTGATTTTACAATTAGGAGTAAAGCCTATTCATCAAATACTATCTGAAATCGACAAAACGTGGGGATAAATAGTACTTATCATGTTTATTCATTAAAACATGTGCGGAATGTTTTGCATTATATTTAGAGAGCTGGTCAATGGTGTATTGCATGCCGATGATTCCTTCAAAAGGAATATATACTTGTTTCCGGTTACCGCCATATTAATTGTAAATTTACAAAGTTCTGTTCATCGCTACACACCAACTATTTAAGGCCGATAGCAATATTCATGCTTCACCACATTCAAATATTTCATTTGCTCTGGACGGAGAGATATGAATAAACGCTCTTTGAACAAAAATATTATGACAACCATTGCACTTGTAGGGGATATCCAATGACAGACATAACATACTGAAATTTAGGTACACATATTTAAAAAAAATCATTGATCATAGTAGAACGTTCACTTTTGTTGTATTGTTATGATATCGCACATGCGCAAACCAAGCACATTAGCAGATCGCGAAATAACAGCATGTTTAGAAAAGGAGTGATTTATTTTATAAATTTAAGTTATATAAGCGATGTTTCTTTGTTTATTCATTCTTGAATTTGCCATCAATCATCTTCTGTGTTGGATGTGGTGAGGCCGTGGTCTACTTAAAATATTGAATGCATATTTTTTTGAATGTCGTCGGTCCTATAATACACCAAGCGGTGTAGACAAGTTGAGTACCGCGCGTTATCTCGAGATAACTCCATTCACACGCCATCATTTTTCACTCGGAAAAGTCAACAACAAACAAAAACAAATTTCTGATGGAGATTCATTATAGGATATGTGGACGTTTTTTCTCCATTCCGAATTCAGCCATTGTAGGCATACTATTTTTAATTCGTGTATTATAAGTTAGAAGGTGTGTTTTACAGGAGACATCATTGAAATGATTCGTTCTTTTGAATGAACATCGTTTTAACTCTGAAATAATTATGTATAAATATCGAAAATTAAGCAAAATGTAAATTGAGAACATCTTAGGACATAGTGTAGGCACACATAACAGTGCAAATTGAAATAAAGCTCTTATAAGAGACAAGCTAGCTTTATTTAGCGCAAAAAGCCACAATTTAGTGAGCGCTGTAACACATAATTTACTGAATCAACTAGAAACCACTTTGTAAATATTTGAAGAACCCAAAAACAAACAGCACAAAATAAAAATAATTAGCTTGTCAGCAAATACAATCTTCCACTGGGTCGCATGCTGACTGGCGTTTTCATACTAAGACCATATAATTAATCACCTAATTGTCTACAATCGCAACTTCTCGAGCCTTTCCGGCAAGCTCAGAAAAACACCTCGAATCTATTACCTTTGGGTCCATAACAACCCCTCTTTTCATAAAACTTAATATAAATACAACACATTTTACGATCTGTTGAGATGTGAGCTATACTCCATTAAAATAAAATATATACCCTAAAATAGAACACAGAAGCCACATACAAGGCTGTCTAGCCGATAGTTATTTTACTGCGACTCCATTATGTATAAAATTCTAACATCCGGCGATGCATAATTAATGCATTCGAGGTGTATTTCCGAGCTTGCCGGAAAGGCCCGAGATTGAATTGTCTACGGATTATTCCGTCAAAGGGCACACGGCGAGTGAAACCGGTCAGCAGAGGATGCTCACTTCTTCTAGGCACCTGATCCTACCTCTATCTTTTTATAGGTCCGTGTTGCTCTGCTTCGAATTTGTATTTCGTTTTATGATTTTTGAGATAGTCGACAGTTTGTTATTGTCATTTCTCATAAATTTTAAAGATATTTATCTTTTTTGTGTTAACAAGAGTGTAGGAAATGTGCCTTATCCACTTGAGTAATATAGTAAACTTAATAACTTAGCAAGGTTTTGGAATATTTTTCAAACCCCTCATTAAGGTCTTCCGTTTCCAACGGAAGACCTTTCTATTATTGTGCGGGAAAAAAATTAAGATTATTCTTATTTTTCTTTTTTTTTTTTTGTTTCCTAGACGCGAACTTTGAGGCTTCATATCTTGCTCATTTCTGAACGGTTTTTGCTCAAATTTTCAGGGCTAATGTACTTTACGAAACACTATCTTAAGCAATTCATAAAATGTAGAATTCCCTTTCCGTTAAAGAGTTATTCCCCTTTTAAATCTTTTTAGGGCCTTTTGTTTCCAGACAAAGGCTCCGAGACTATGATAGCAGGGAATGGGAATCTAACGAATTTGAATAACAGAGACATTGTAGTTGTGCACATCTGTTTTTGTTTTTAGATTACGTTTTTTATTTAGGAAAAGGTAGGGGGTCAAAAAACAGGATTTAAAAAAGTGCAAAAATTTAGACATGTTTTCCTTTATATCTTTTAAACGAAAAACATTTTGTTAAGACATGTAGAATAAAAGTTGTGCAAAATATCAAGGGCTTTTATTTGACACCAATAAAAAGGGGCTGGCCCCTTAAATTAAGGGCCAATGGCCCCTAAAAAATTTTGCTTAATAACTCAAAAACGGTTAGGATTTTGATATGGATGTCGCTGTAAAAGTTGTTTGTTGGGATCTCATGAAGGTCGTTTCAATGTTATTTTGTAAGTGATTTGTGTAGTATGAGTGTAAAAAGCTTTACATGTTAGCATGTACCTGTTTTTATTTGACAAGTTAACGAAAGACTTTGTGCGTATAACTGGCATGAAGTTACCGCAGAAAGTATGCTGGTTTATACAGGAGGCATTAATTCATAAGAATTTTTTTTTTTTTTTAGAATACATGCTCTTTTTTTAGGAGTTTAAGTCATTGTTGTTAAGTTGTTATAGTGCACAATCCTTAAAAACGCGAATTGGAAAACAAAACATTCTTTTCTTTTCTAGTAAACACAAAATATGGAATGAAAAAATATATGCATTACCTTTTTGTTATAAACACCATGCATTCAAAATCTACCTTGAGTCAGAGCTGTGTGTGTATCATTACGTAAGCTCTCCCTCGCCCGCGGCCGAGAAAATCGGTCACCGTGGTCGCGGCTGGACTACCTAGCGGTCAGTGGTTATCTAATACACGAGAGTTGCGTTTCTCATGTACGAGTTTATTTTGCCGCGAACTCAAAAATTGTTTTAGCTTTGATTACAACATAATTTTTTTTGGATTAAACGATTGGGTGTCAATTAAGAAATCGTTCAGTTAAGTAATAAAAGCAATGTCAATCTCAATCTAAAGCAATAATAAACATCGATCAATTGTGGGTTTTTAGTTTAAAATAAAGAACTTCTATTTGATAGAGTAAGGTCATTATACTGCAAACTTTTCAAATCTTCCTGGGTTCTGAGCTGTGCGTGTCTGTGCGTTGTACCTTTACGTAATCTATCCTTCGCCCACGGCCGAGGAGATCAGCCACGGCTGCACTACCTAGCGGTAAGCGGTTATTTAATACACAAGATTTGCACACCGCGACGTTCACTTGCATCCATATGAACGTATTTGAGGTAATATAGCCGTAAATACAAGAACTGTTTTAATTTTATGTTATAAAAGTTTGTCCATCTTGTATTTTTTTAGTTAAACATTTGAGTGTAAATGAATATTTACGAACGATATTTCTCCAAATCGGAAACATCGTCAGACATAAATTAATGGTTGGTTTGTTTATCTAAAATATCTTAAAAACTGTACAATTGTTGTTTAAAATCAACACCCCCCCCCCCCCCCAAAAAAAAATTAAACCATCTCTCGCACATGGCTGAGGAGATCCGGCGCGAGTGGACAAGTTATCCGCGGTCGGTTCGTGTTCATCTACATGTACCTTATCACGCGTTCATGTTTCATATTTTGCACGGACACGACTATATTTTATTATATTTTCAACTATTATATTGGTTTAAGATGAAAAGGTAATTTTTTTTACTTGTACAGTTGATTACGCATTGATTTATACAATAGCGTACAAGGTAGTTTAAAAATCAAATCAAATTATAATCAAAGTTCCATGTTACATGTTTGCGGTAGGTGCTAGCACGATAAAAGAATGTCCTGAATTGAGGCATTCGATGATTATTTTAAAGAATATTCACATGAGTTTTAAACAACCTTAGATTAGATTCTATCGGTCACATATTGATCACTTCTGTAGTTTTTCTACATGGTCGTCCGTTTCATTGTGGAAGCGAACTCATTGCTGCGCCCCCCCCCCCCTCCTCCCGCCCCGCTGACAGGTGCTCGCACTGGATTTTTTTTTAATTGGTGAAAAGATATCCAGATCTGTCGAAAATCATTTTTGGTGACTTCTTCTTACACATGTATGTGTAAAATTTTGTTTCAATTTCCCACCTGTTTGTTTATTCGGTCAGTCTCTGTCAATTCAATCGCCTCGTGCGACCGAGAATCTTGTGTCGCTTCAGCGCCCACAGCTCAGAACATATATAGCCCAAGATCATCAATTGTTATGTAATTGAGTAACAGTTGGAAGGGTGCTTTTACTACATAAAACAATAAAATCATCCAGAAAAAAGTTACCGGAACTCAATAGTCAATACCTAAAATAAAATGCGTATGATTACAAACTGTAATCGGTTTTTCAGCGTTCGGCTGGATTTGATTTTTCTTCTAACATAAGTACTTTTATTAGTTTCAGAGAATACGATGTAAAAATACAAACAGTAAATAAACCTCATATTATTTACATCGATAATGTTGAAAAATATTTAAAATTAAATTAGTCTCCATCGTTAGAAAAAAATGTTATACTAACAACCAATAATTTTTTTCCTATGTCGTATCATTCGCGTAAATAAATTTGTTCTGTACATATTCATGTACCTCAGAGAAAATTAAAATGATTAAACAAAATAGAAATTTGTAATTACTATTTCGGATTTTTTTTTTCAAGTTATTTAACCTTGTATTGAAAAGAACAAGATGTAAAAATGGTTTAATTTTTTACTCAATATTCGTATATATTACCGGCGCTCCGTATAACGGCGTGTAGTGTATAGATTATTATAATCTATTTGAATTAAGTACCATGGGTATAGATTCCAATGATAATGACATGTAAATGCACGACTGTGTACATTGTAGGAAAATCCCTGTGTGTTAATTTCTTGTTTTCTGTTAACAGTGGTTTAAATAATTAAAATAATTACTTGTAAAAATAGCTATAAACTGGATTACAAAGAACAGTATATTTTCTTTCTATGTTTACATTTAATTTCGTTCAAATAATTAATAAATATTCTATCATTTAATTTGTGTGCTTCATCATATACTGATTCCGATTACCTTGAGGTCATTAAAGAGACAGTACAGCTGAAAACACATATGTGAATAACTTCAGATTTACCTATTGTATCGTTAGGGAATAAGAAATAACGTTTATTATAATAGTTGAAATACATGAAAATCCCTTTCACATATTTAATAAACGTAATTATGACCTTCCGGAAATTCAAGGGCCGAACAAACCGGAATAATCTTATATCATTTATTTGTACCACGTGAAATTTGATTGACAGAAATTGACACGTGCTGAAAACTACAAGATCTTCGTCCCACTACAGTCATCATGGAAAACGAGGTTTAAGCGATTCTCTAAATGAAACACATCCTTACTTACTCGATAATTTATAAATGGTTTACCAATTTAGGTTCATTTTAAAATGAATAGACATACATGTAAATATGTCAATTAACCCCTCAAGGGGCCTCATTTATAAAAATAGATTTAGGTTGTAGCAACTCCTATGATAAACACGAAAAATACATGTACATGCTTACAAGATAATAAATGTGGTTGTTTAAAAAACTTTGAACAGTTATTACCTATGAGAAGTAGAAAAAAAACATATTTTTATCAACAAACCTGTCCAGAAGATTCTTCGCGAGCCCTGCATGTGTTTTGTTTACAGTAAATACGCATGCGTAATAGTATAGAAGGCTGAACCCCGAACACGTTGCGATGTATTTATGTGATAGGTTATACATAATTATTAATTTTAATGAAATAATTAGATTTATTGCACCGAGAACTTTGTAATTTTCTAAAAGTTTATACATTCATGAGTAGTACAAAAATACCGAACCCGATCGGAAAATTTGCTCAAGTCGGTTTTTCGATAAGATGCGCCGTACTGTCTCTTTAATTTTCCATTGGCTATTGACAAAAAAAGAGACGCTTGACCATCCAATGAAAACAAATACACAGAGTTTGATTGACAGGTTCAGCCAGGTGCAGGTCTCACCCGATGTCAGAGGTTATGTGTGCTGCTTTTACACAGCCGAATGATCTCAGTAAGAGTTATCGATGTAAATTAATTTTAAAAAAATACATGCTTATCAAAACGATCGTGTAAGTTAAAGTTGATTTACGTTTGTTCCAATAGAAATCATGTTTTGCTTACTGTATTTAATATTTTTTATGTATAGCGAATTTTAATATTGTACCAGTACAAACATCGTATAAAAACGTTATATATACATATAGTCTGTAACTAGTCGTATTTCAATACATATACATTTCTTTTGTTTGTTAAAAATTAATTCAATTTTGTAAAAAGATAAGTATATCATTTCTTATATATTTTTTTAAATAAAAATACCTACAAAAGAGTTTTGCCAATCACAAACAGTTTAAAGTAATGCAAAACACGGGCGCCATTTTGAAACAATTAAATTGTCAGAGAGTTCCGAATGAAATCTGATGAACGTTTCACACGGTTCTTGCACGCTTTGCTCGAAACGATTTTCACGATTTGCCCGAAACCCTGCACGCTTTGCCCGAAACGCTAAACGGTTTACATGAAGTGCTTCACGATTCACACGAAACGCTAAACGGTTTACTCGAAACGTTTCTCGCACGTAATTTGCAGCTTTTTGGTGTAGTAGTATGTTTCAGGGTCTGTAAATTTTGTCAGCGCGCAACAGTTCTAAACTTTCACATACATGCGGTCTTAAAAAAATTTGAAAGATTCAAATATAGAAGTTATCTTAGAGAAAAGGTTAAGTGTTTAGTAGGCGGGTTCGAAAAAAAAAATACAATTCCTGACATGAATCATGAGTACATACTGTTTATAACAATGCTTGCTAACCTTTGAAAATTTAACTCACCATTAAACATCTCATTTTTTAAACATGTTTGAAACGATTACATAAACTGTTTTCGACAAATAGTTTTCCGAACACATTTTCTTTCTTACTTTTTCAAAACACGTTTTATATACAGGCTTTCAAATAAAACACGTTTTTAAAACAAAAGCAGAACTGAAAGTTTAGTCATTACTATAGCATTGAGCCATGATTTTTTGAAGTATATAGTCTTATAATTGCAGCGGTGTGTGCATACAAATTGAGTAACTCGCGTTAGCGCATTATGAAAATTTGTATGCAAACATTGCTGCAGTTATGAGACTGTATACTTTAAAGAATCATGATTTAATGCTTATATTTACATTATTTCAACTTCATGCCTTGTCTGCAAATGTGATTTATACCTTAAAATTCCTATCTTATTCTAAGGGTTAGTTCATATTAATTGAAGAGCCACAGTAACAGCTGCAAGTGTGAACTTTGATTTTCGCTTGTGACGTTGCAGTTAACAGCGTTCAACGTTTGTGACGTCATAATAAAACTCGTCATTTTAATCTTTGAGTACCCTGTGTATATTACAGTGTTAAAACTGCCGTAGCTTTCAGCACACTTTACAAGCAAAAAATATTTTGAATATAAATAAAATCGTTTGACACCATATCATATATTTCCAACTCGCAGCAACAACGGAAGACCTACTCGTGGCTTTGCCACGAGCTCTGCTCTAGTTACCATTATTTTACAGTGTTAATGCTGTGTTTACTTTCATGACAATATCCGTCCTCTTTTCTCACCGACCTATCATGGGTGGTTCACGGCAGGTCAGCAAGCATCGTTCCAATTTTTCACACTGCTTGTTTAAGAAGGATGTACGGAAGGCCGTATCAGTTTTAAATGATGAAGACAAACTTTGTAAAAACTATCCAGTATGCGTAATTTCTCACGACCAATCCCTTAAATGCAATATATGAAATAAAAATGATGCCATAATTATACTACTGAAACAGGTTTTACCTCCTTTGTTTTAAATGTAGCACACATTACAAGTAATATATTTACATTAAGACTTCATTACAGGTGATATTTTTATTTTTAAGAAATAAAATCAAACTAGACTAAATATTAAATATCTTTGGATTCTATGCAAAAAAAAACCCCAATGTCAAGAAATATATAAAATATATAAAATCTAGATAGTACTACAAACGTTTATTCAGCAGGATTTTAAAGGGATTTGAATAAAAGACAAAATTCAGTGGAGAAATTGAACAACTAATAAGAAAAGTTATTAATCTAAATTATACCTTATGTAGATACTGATTTTATTCCTATACCACTGGAAATGCTTAACGTATTCATAACTCTTAATTTGGTAGTCTAAATTCCAGCCAGGGTCAATTTGTCCACGATAGGACTGTGTTGTGTTTTGCATTTATTCTTAATTTTACCCATCTTAATGTTGTTGGCGATGATGATTAATATTTTCTTGGCATGTTTGCAAAAAACGGAAATGTGTTTTAACAAAATTAAAGAACGGCCAATTAAAACTTGTACAGTAGCAAATTCGTTCGCAATTTGTTGGCATTTGCAGGCGGAATTTAGATATCTTCCCAGCAGTCCTTCGATTACAGAATAAATATTTGTTTCATTCATCCTTTTTTTATTCATTGAAAATTGATAGTGATTTTTTTTTTCGAAATATTTCCCGACCATTTCACCATAAGCTTCGTTTAACCACCATCAATAACCACTATATAATGGATGAGAAGACTCGGTGAACAAATGACATCGGAGCGTAATACATCGGGTGCAACATGTCAGCGATTCTGGTGTCAGCCGTAATAACTTTTGTGGTCTTAATAATAACTCAGCTGTTAATCAAATTACTGAGAGTGAAGTATGCTTACAAGGGATTTCCCGAGCCTCTTGAAAATAAGCACTGGGTACTAGGTCATCTCCCAATTGTAAGTATATTTTATGCTGTTACTTTTTTTGGACTTTTTATAATGTGTTGTGTCTATACATTAGATCAAATTGTACTTGTTTCTTCGATATGCTTGGTTTCGTGGCAGTCAAAATGTTTGAAAACAGGGACCTCATCTTTCGCACAAAAATTAAACTTTCGCTCAGGTGAGCCAGCACCGTTACAGTTTTTGACCTAAGAAGTATGGAAGACAATCAATGCTAAGGAACTTAAGATTTACATATGTACTTTGAACCTTTTGTTAACCCACAAAATAAAAAGTTCATCGAAGTGCAATTTCCGATAACATTGAAATAAAAGGAACATTTTTTAAAAATTCATACGTTTCCTTAGAACTGTTAGTTTCATAAAACATTCTTTTGATGCCAGTAATATTAATGAAACCACAGTAATTAATAAGACAAGTACAAAATATTTAATTATGAACATAATGCAACATTTTTTTTAGCTCACATGAACTGAAAGCTCAAGTGAGCTATTCTGATCATTTTGTATGTTCTGTCTGCTGTCTGTCTGTCTGTCTGTCTGTTCTTCTGTCTGTTTGTAAACTTTTCACATATTCAACATCCTCTCAAGAACCACTGCGCCAATTTCAACTGAACTTGGCTCAAAGCATTCTTAGGCTAAGGGGATTAAAAGTTATGAAAATTAAGGATCACACTCTTTTACAAGGGGAAATAATTAGGAATTACATGTATTGAGAATTTACGAGACATTTTCAAAAATTTCCTTCTCAAGAACCATTTGGTCAGGAAAGCTAAAACTTGTGTGGAAGCCTCCTCAGGTAATGTAGATTCAATGTTGTGAAAATCATGACCATTGGGGGTAGGATGGGGCAACACTGGGGGTTGAATTTTTACATACTAGGAATATAAAGAGTAAATCTTTGAAAATCTTCTTCTCAGAAAGCAATCAGCCAGGAAAGCTGAAACTTGTGTGGAAGCATCCTCACATAGTGTAAATTCAAAGTTTTGAAAATCATGACCCCCGGGGATAGGATGGGGCCACAATGGGGGGTCAAAGTTTAACATAGGAATATATAGAGTAAATCTTTAAAAATGTTCTTCTCAAGAACCATAAAGCCAGGAAAGCTGACACTTGTTTGAAAGCATCGTCAGGTAGTGAAGATTCAAAGTTGTGAAAATCATGACCCCCGGGGGTAAGGTGGGGCCACAATTGGGGGGGTCAGTGTTTAACAGATGAATATATAGAGTAAATCTTTAAAAATCTTTTTCTCAGAAACTAATCAGCCAGCAAAGCTGAAACTTGTGTGGAAGCATCCTCACATAGTGTAAATTCAAAGTTTTGAAAATCATGACCCCCGGGGATAGGATGGGGCCACAATGGGGGGTCAAAGTTTAACAAAGGAATATATAGAGTAAATCTTTAAAAATGTTCTTCTCAAGAACCATAAAGCCAGGAAAGCTGACACTTGTTTGAAAGCATCGTCAGGTAGTGTAGATTCAAAGTTGTGAAAATCATGAACCCTGGGGCTAGGGTGGGGCCACAATGGGGGGTCGAAGTTTAACATATGAATATAGAGAATAAATCTTTAAAAATCTTCTTCTCATTATCCAAAAGACCAGGAAAGCTGAAACTTGTGTGAAAGCATCCTCAGGTAGTGTAGATTCAAAATTGTAAAAATCATGACCCCCGGGGGTAGGGTGGGGCCACATGGGTAGGGGTTGAAGTTCAACATAGGAATATAAAGAGTAAATCTTTAAAAATCTTCTTCTCAGAAACTAATCAGCCAGGAAAGCTGACACTTGTGTGAAAGCATCCTCAGGTAGTGTAGATCCAAAGTTGTAAAAAATTATGACCCCCGAGGGTTGGATGGGGCCACAATGAGGGATCAAAGTTTAACAAAGGAATATATAGAGTAAATCTTTAAAAATCTTCTTCTCAGAAACTAATCAGCCAGATGATTCTTTATAATTGTTAAGACTTTGGCCCCAGGACAATTCTTTGGCCTAACAAGAAGGTTCAGAGTTTGATGTAGTTTTATATCCCATATATAAACTATTGTTAAGGATCTTTTCGAGAACTGCAATACTCAACATATGATATGAGTATAAAATCATCCTGTTAGAACGCGGGTAGGTTAAGGCAACTCCGAGTTTAACGACCGTCAAAACTATGATCAATTTAAAAAATGTTTATTTTTATGAAAACAGCGCGGGATATTAATACCAAGTGAAAGAGTTCACCAAGATATTATTTTTCTACTTCGGAATCGACTCAATCTTTGAAGCTGCCGTGCCATGGTATCACGTGACAGTTAAAAATAGATCACTTTTTTACCTTAACAAAAAATCAATACAATAATTCGATTGGCAATTAGTTCATGTTTATTAGTATTACTGCTAGAATCCTATTGTACATCGCATAAAATAAATATTGTAAATATTTATCGGAAACCCTCTCAAGTTCTAAAATTTCATTGAAAATACTACGTATTTTTCGTTTAGAACAACAAAGCACAGGATTCTAGCAGCACTTTTCAGGTAGTTAAGGTCATATACCGTTGATATTTACCAAAATCATCTTTCCTAATATCCGGGGTAGTGTTACACTTTTGCCATTTTTTGTACACACTGACAGAGGAAAGGCTGGTCAAGCCTTATAAATGTCGATCCGCTTACCTTATAACACTCGCTGATTAAACAAAATATCAATGCCTGTATTTTCCTGATTATATTCTAACTGACACTCATCTAAATATTAGGTATCTGTATTAAATAAGTCATATTTCGGCATTGTTTACACTGCATTCCGATAATTTGTCTCCCGACATGATCTTCTCTTTTAAACATGCTTGTGACGTCATCAATGATAATTATACGTAATAGAGAAAAATCGAAGATATATTCAGTTAGAAGAGTTTCTAGTGATATTTTATGTCTGTAGTTTTTATAATTTAAACCAGAGATAAAGTTAAAATCGACATGTTTCTGAGTAAAATATGACATCATGCTGCTTATTGTGACGTCATATCAATCAGAGGAATTTGATCGCTGTTAGTTGCCTTATCATACCCGCGAAAAGGGACTAATGATTATAAACATAAGAATATCCAGGAATATGGATTTTATTTATACATGATCTACACATGTACATGTATTATTGTACATTGTCCAGATAGTTTGTATTATGACTCCATTAAGCTGATTTTATCATACCTATTGTTCCTCAGGTGAGCGATGTGGCCCATGGGCCTCTTGTTGAATGTTGAAGTGAAAAATTCCAGTTTACGACCTGAATTGAACGTGTTTTATGTTAAAAACTGTTTATTTATGCTTAATTACAACGAATAAGAAGAAAGAGAAATCAGCTTGAAAAAAAAATTGTACTGGTATATTGAATCTATGTGAACAAAGACAGGGCACAAGGCTTGTTTACATGAAAAAGAATTTTGAGCCCTGCATTTTGCTTATTACTCTACGACTGACTCAAAAATTCCATTAGATCAGTAGAAATGTATTTCTAAAGCATTGTAAATGTAAAATTTGACCAAAATCGTGACCATGCTACTCTAAAAGCACAGTTATGTACATATGCATTGTTTTCTTCTTTTGAAGTTTTCGGGTAAGATAAATACGCAGACGATTATAGCCAAGTTTCTAGAATGGACGGCCAAGTACCCAAAGATCTTCGTCCTATGGTTTGGTCCCTTCGACCCTAAGGTGGTGCTTAATCATCCTGACACCATCAAGAAAGTCCTTAAAACCGCAGGTCAGTATGTTTAGCTAATAAAAAAACTGGAAATCATTGATCAGAGAGTGGAAAAATAAATACTTACAACGAATCGTTCCTTTTTGGAATTTTGCATAACATTTGATTGACCTTGTCATGTATACAAAAATACAGTCTTAAACATTTATCGTTTACATAGACGTACCTTGCTACACTTAGACTTATACATTTATTTTTTTCATGTAAATCTGCGACACAAGGTGGGGATTTAAATGGCCTAGTAAATTGTATTAATCGATTTAATGGTATATGGTCATGCTAAGTGGTTAAAGTATCGAATTTGTGAACCACAGATCATGAGTTTGAATCCGCCTGGGGTTTTTATTCACATTGACAGAGCAATATACATTTTTAAAAGAACTTCAGTTTTATATAAAATTGCATTTTTGCTTACGTGTTTAACTTCTAAATCTTTAAAAGATCAATAGAGCTATTTTAAAAAAATATTTTTATCTCGTAAATACAAGAACAGATCTCGTGATTGCGAGTTCATTATCATGTTATTACCGGAGAGATCTCGTAATTTCAAGAAACCATCTCGTGATAACAGGTAAATTGTCTCTTTAATACGAGATAAGATCTCGTTGTTAGGAGAAGAGATCTCGTTATAACGATAAAATAGTTCGTTGTTACGAGTAAATTATCTTGTTCTTACAAGAATGGATCTACTGTGGCTCAATTCGTGGTATTCGTGGGTAGCCCTCGCCAACGAATTTACATCCACAACGAAAACTATAAAAAAAATTAGTTTAACATCTGAAATTAAAAGCTGACGCATCCACGAAATTACGTCCCAACGAATATGCAAAGAACCCACAATACACGAAAATTGGCCGTCACGAAATTAAATAATTCCACAGTATATAAAATGATGCGTTTTTTTGTTTTACTTTCTCTTAATATGGAATGGATGCACATAAAAAATTCATTAAATATATAATGAAAAACCCGTAACAACGGGATATTTTCTTTTAATTAGGGTATATTTTTCATAATCACGAGATAAATACATGAAACTCGTAATAACAATTTTTCTTTTTTGATCAAAAAGATAATCAACAAGTCATTACGAAATCTTTTCTCGTAATAACGAGCTTTTTAGGTTTTCTCTATTTTTCTTTTCTCGTAATTACGAGACCTTTTCTCGTTTTAACGAGATCTTGTCTCATTCTAACGAGATAGTTATCTCTTCAAAACGATATCTTTTCTTGTCATTATATACGAGATATTTCCTCGTTATAACGAGATCTTTTCTCCTAAAACGAGATCTTTTTCGTATTTACGAGATCTATCCTCGTTACTACGAGATAGTTATTACGTAACAACGAGATCTTTTATAAGACTCGTTATTACGAGAATAAACTTTTTTTTAACTAATGTGTCCGTTTTCGTATATAGAATATAAGCTTTCTATCATTATCAAGTAATTTTTTCTGATTTGAGAAATTATACAAGTTACTGTCCTTAAAAAAAGGACTACAATAGTGGACCATTTGCATGTGTTTCCAACGAAAACGTGAAAGCCGTAAGATTATCAGAAATTCCTCCAACTCTAGCCGCCTACTTTTTACCACTAAATCTGTACGTTGTATGACGTATAGCCCTGACTTTTTATCTCAGAGTTTAAAGGGTTTATACTTCTAAAATAATTATAATCTATATAAATGAAGATTGCATGTACAGTATCAGGCATTCGGCAAGTTCTACTATTTGCACACACAGTACGCTTCGCACTACTTTGTTACTATGCTGGGACAGCTTTTGTGTAAATTAATTTCATATTTTGATGCATTTTTCTTGAGATTTTAACTTTTATACATTGACAGAATTATTCAATCATCTATTATATACAGTCACATAATTATTCAATAATAATTAAATGCTTGAAATTTTTTAGTCGGGAAGTACTCTAGCTTCGCCTATTGTAAAAGTAAAGTTAAGCTACATGTGTATTCGGAAAACAACAAAACATTGCAAATTATGCTATTTGATGCCAGTTTTAGTTTCGGCATAACATTACCATATTTTATAATACTGATAGTTTATATAACATGCCGATCATTTCTTTAAAAGAAATTCTTTGTTTCTGTACTGTTTACCGACAACTTTACAATTACAGCGCCTTTGAACTTATGTGTGCAAATGGCATGGGATCCCGATCCCGATTCAGTTAAACGTGTGCTAGCCTGGTTCCCTGAGCTACCCATTACGCAAAAGAACCAGGCTAACTCATGCGCAGGCTGAATTTTCCCCATAGCATCGATCCGGTTTAACCTCGCTTTTATTTTCTGCGTGGACCTCAGGGTCCACGCAATCAAGGTGAGGTGAGCCACCGGAAGTAAATACTAGTAATTTATATTCAAAAGATCCCAAACCGGTGGGCTTTGGCCAGGCGTACAGGTACGGACTGCCTTGGTTAGGAGAGGGGCTCCTGATTGCGGGGGGTGCCAAATGGAAGCGCTCCAGACGTCTGCTTACTCCCGCCTTTCATTTTGACATCCTGAAACCTTACGTTAAGATCTACAAGTCGTGCGCAGGTATTCTAGCGGTATGTATTTTATAGAAATTACTCAGCATCAGAGTTTTTCTAATCTTTGTTTTTATGAAATAAGGATTCATATTGTGTTTGATGAGATGATTAAGTAACATTAGTAATAGATTAATGATATTCAAGTTCATGTATGCACGCAATTCTCAATGCTTATATCTATCTATCTATCTATCTATCTATCTATCTATCTGTCGGACCTTGTTTTAGTCCATAAAACTATGCGTTGATGATTAATATACAATTATGACTATTCTATATATAGCGAAACATAGAAATCTCAGGTGAGAAGAACGAGAGCGTGGAGATCGTCAGCCTTGTCAGTGCATGTACCCTGGACATCATTCTACTGTGTGCTTTTTCGTACAAGACTGACTGTCAAAACATCTGGTTTGTATGTTGTGGAATATTATAAACTGTGCTTTCCATTGTGTTGATTATTATTGTTATGTTATATTTTAGAAAAGTTGATGCAAAATATATTTGTCACCTTTTTATTTGGTTTATTTGTACTCACTGGCAGTATATGACGTCAGAAGTGACGCCATTTCTATAATTTAGCAAAATTAGTCTAAACTTGACATTTTCCTTATCTTTTTATGAATGGGAAATATAGAGCGCATGCTTGAACAAAGAAAAATTTGTTGTCACTAAAAAGTCTTGGCTTGATACATCTCTTTTTTAAATATTTTGTTTGTTTAAGCGTGTGCTCTGTGTTTTCTGAAGAAAAAAAACTACTTGAAAACAAGCTGTTTTATGCTGAAAATGCAAACATAGCGGGAAAAATTGGTCTTTACGGTGTCATATTTCTTAATTGTAGGCAGTTGAATCAAAATGAACATTTTGTATAAACATCACATGTATTCTATACAAAGAAAACAACGAATTACAGTAAAATGATGATGTTCATTTTAAGGGGCAATTTTAGACCCATATCATACATAGTCCTTTGAGGGCACAAAGATATGACTTGAACTGGTTTTCTTAGTATACAGCGGAAATCTTGTGAAGTTTTATTAATTATATGAGAATTATAGTTTACATCGTCAGTTTTCCAGTTGAAAACAGACAGATTGTGTTATCAAATTAACCGAGATCTTGAAATTCTCTGGTTTTTCAACTAAATGCATATGAATTTTTTAAAAAAGTTGATTAAATGGGTCCTACTGAATTACTTAAAACCATTAATATCAAGTTTTTAGTATATCCGGTTTAGATTTGTTTTAACTTTGTATATAGGGTCCTTCATGTCTGAAAAATATTATATATTTATTTAATATAACACATTTTTTCGAAACCATTCATACTTATAATACAATCTTGCCAGATATTGTCATATTTTCTCATAGCTTTGACAGCAAGGATGCGATATTATTAATGAAATTCAGTAAAAGAAATCGCCTCTTACTTGTTTTTTTTTTTTACTTTTTCAATGTTCCTTTATAAAACTGCCAAAACATAACATATCATACCTTGTTAATTCAAAATAATGCAGTTTGGTTAATTGCATTCCAAATGATAACCTTGCTTAATATATGAAATGATAAATTATAAACAGAGACAACTCAAAAACAAGGTGACGTCATAATTGGCAATCAGTCAAAACAAGTAAACAGTGGAAGCGCAATGCCACTGTTCGCTATCATTCAGATACAAGGGTTTGATACATTATTGAAACGTAAAATCATATGCCGCTTTTTATCCTACGGGCGGCGATTTATCACCTGTGACCGACGACCTGTTGGCAATAAACTTTTTATATAATAAGAAATTGTAAGTACTATGCGATCCGGTTTTGAATACCTTTTTGATTTTGGTTTTTTCCCCTTATATTACAAAAGATAAAATGGCTGTGCTTGCGGACGGCATAAATTATATTAGCTCCCTTGGATCGAATAAATTACCATCCGCTTCGAGTTAGACAATATTTCACCTCAGTTAATACTTGTATAGTATGTTTTTATCTATATCCAATAGGTATGCTTGTTCTGGATTTCTTTGCATGATTTTGTTTGATTTGATAATCCTATTTCAGCGGAACCACGCACCCGTACATAAAAGCCGTGAATGAGATCGCAGCTACATGGAATCACAGAAACAGGTACCCACTCCTTCTGTACAGTATTTGTTTTTATATAAATGTTAAGATTACTGCAGAATCATTAAAATTTTTAAGGTCAAATTTTCGTAGACTGCTAAAAATTTACAAGTTCCTGTTGACGGAATTTTCTGTATTCTCTTATACATTCAAAAAAAGTATGACATTAAAACCCTGGATTATTAATTTGTGGAGGATTTTTTTTTTGTGCATGAGAGGTACTAAAAAATTTTACGTAAATTTAGTCACCACAAAATCTATGGATTCAACAGTATCTGTTATCGATTGCTTTAAAGATGTATTTAAAAAAAAAAAAGAAGAGATAATTCTTTGAGTATAATGAGGTGAATATTAGGGTCGGGACGTGATTAAATATATGTCATAAAACTTACCGGGCTTTTGTGAAATTTATTATGTCACCGACAATACTGATCACTTAATAATATTCAAAGAAGGATTCCTTATTCTATTGACATTTTTTTCGGGAATTTTAACTAAGCAGTATACATATACGGAATACACATATTTCATGGCTTTAAGGGCAACATATGTACCGCAATAGAGGTGGGAAGAAAACCCTGGATGTCGCCCGATGCCAATGGCAGAGGACAACAAAGCACTCCAAGGTTTTTCTTGTCATGGAGCGACAAAAAGTTGGGTATTGTCGCCCGAGAAGACATGTTATTTAGATGTTATGAAACATCAAAAATTCCAAAAAATCAGAATCGCTTAAATCATGTTTATCTCTTTCACAAGTGTATTTTAATCATCAATGCACTTCATGTTTTACAAATCAATGTTTTATTAGATATCGATCGATATTTTTAAGAAGAAGATAATTTTTGAAATAAAACATTGAAAGGAAGTCTCTATAAATAACAGACGCTGTCCTGACAATTTCATATCCGAGGAACTGTTTTCTTGATATGCAAACCTATTGCATGCAAGGGTAATATTATAGAATCCGGAGGGCAATAACACTGTTTCCGGGAGGGCAATATAACTATATCTGGAAATAAAGTAATCTTATTAATGATATAACGAGGAAACGTAATGAAAATGTTATAGAATTACACGTCATATGTAAACTCTAACAGTGCGTCCTTTGTTATACTGATGAAATGTATTGAACTATATGGTTAAAATGGTTAAAACTTAATAGATTCGTAGTATTTTTACAGGCTAGACAATGGGGAAGTGTAATTATATCACGATATATGCTAAACAGTTAAAAACAATGTTTTTTGCAGGACTCCCTGGCTGTATCCGGACCTTATATTTTACCGAACGACAGAAGGGAAGAGTTTTAAAGCCAAGTGTGATTACGTCCACCAAGTAGCTGAGGATGTGATAGACAAAAGACGCAACACATTGGTAGGTGTATATACAATAACCATTGATATCATAATAAACAAACACACATATAAAGATTTATTAAATATGCCCCAGACTGCTTTTCCTTCACTGTGTTAAGATACCGAGTTTTTTATACGATGAGTAAGCCGTTAACTTATTGATTGAATATGTCACTGAATTTTAAATCTTGAACAGGAAAGCCAGGATATCTCATCACAAAGGTATTTGGATTTCTTAGACATCCTGTTGACAGCTAAAGATGAGGACGGAAAAGGAATGTCAAAAGAGGACATTCGGAATGAAGTGGACACATTCATGTTCGAAGGTACAGCAAAAAAAAAACAAAACAAAAAAACAAACAGCCAGAACCTTTCAGCAAGTAACAAGTTGCAAAAAGCTAAAGATATTTGAAAACATATACCAGAATAGTTCACAGTGTTTGATTGGTTTGTTGTTTCAGGTCATGATACTACGGCTAGCGCCATCTCTTGGATTCTATATTCCTTGGCGGAGAATCCCGAATATCAGCGAAAATGTCAAGAAGAAATCGATAAAGTCATCAGTGAGACAAAATCTGGACAACTTGAGTGGTAAATACTCCATTTTAAACCGTTACAAATGGCTGCAAACCTAACTTGTTATAACACCAATTGATACATTAAATTGAAATATTATTATGAAATAGAAAATTTAAACATAAGTAGAAATTAAAGTTAAATTAAAATTAAAGAAATTTCGTTTCATACGCGTAGACATCATCTTCTGGCATATTTTTTTTACCATTTTGATTAAGCGCTAGTAGACCAATTGCTATCAACAACTTAACTTTATGGCGTTACCTTTACCAATTTGTTAAAAGTGATTAAAGAAACTATACTTCGTATTTTCCAAATATCAGCCTGTATCATTTAGTAATCAGAATGTTAATCTAAGTGTCTGGAGAAAAACTGAATGGCGAAGATCGGTTAATCCAACAATTTTAAGAAATTAAAATTGAGTCCCCTTTTTAAGTAAATATTTAGTCAATTTTCAGTAATAAGCATTCAGTCAGTCATATGTCACATCGATCCTTCGTTAACTACCATTCCTAGGAAGGACCTGGGTAGGCTGGAGTACCTGACACAGTGCATCAAAGAAGGAATGCGCCTCCACTCCCCTGTTCCTGGGATCATGAGGGAAATCCAGGCTCCTATCAAAGTGGAGGACCTCGAGATCCCTGCCAAGGCCAATGTCATGATCAGTATCAACAGTCTTCACCATAACCCTACAGTGTGGGGGGAGGACCATGACCAGTTTAAACCCGAGAGGTTCTCTCCAGAAAACACCGAGGAAAGAGACTCGTTCGCCTTCTGTCCATTTTCTGCAGGTCCAAGGTATACGTATACAATAATGTATATGATTTTTTGTTTCTAAAACTATATCAACAGTAGTTTTGATACTTTTTTGAATGTGTATTTCTGTTGATTTTTATTTGTATGTTTATGTTTGACTGTAGAACTGTTTCTTTATATTTGATTGTAGAAACTGTATAGGTCAGTCTTTTGCCATGAGTGAAGAACGCACTGTGCTGGCTACACTGCTTCAAAAGTATGTGACCATAATACAGCGCTCACAGCCATTTTGTATGTTTAAATGAACAAGACAATCTGATGTTATGAAAATTCATATTTCTACAAAAGCGTCAAAGAGCAGAGATGGAGCGACCATTAAATATTGAGGGTCATGTTCTCTGACACCAGAGTGAACTTGACTTTTTGCATGAAATAAAGCCTTATCTACACAATATTCGTTACAAAGTCAGCAATAACATTGCTATAAAGGTCATAAAAACGCGTAACTCACGGATTGTGCTGTTGTCAGATCGCTTACTGCTCTGAGGGATTGTAGAATTTGTTATCAAAATGGTAAATTGCACAGTTAATTGTTTTTTGTCTTTTTTTTTCTTTTGCAGGTTCACCTTTTCTGTTGACAAAACACATAAAGTTGAGAAGCAGATTTCTGCTGTTATGCGGGCTAGAGATGGAATTAAACTGTTCGCCTACAAAAGATAGATGTTCATACCTGCACAACTGAAATGCAATTATCTGAAATGACTCATTTGTACTACGTTTTAATACATTGAACTTAGTTTGTTGTTTTTTTTTCGATGTGATGTGCCATCGCGTATTGGGCTATTTTGCTTATCCAAATGAAGGAGGAATTTGTTATATTATAGTATGTGCATTAAACACTAAAGTTGTATAAATGTACACATGTTTAAATATTCTTTAAATTTCTTCCTTATAAAAAAAGAACATGACTTTTATATAAACTTTGATGTGCTAGATTCTCATTTCCATTTGCTCTTTAGATGTGTCGATCCCACCTAGATCTTTTGTCAACGCCCAAATATAAGACTTGTGTTATGTGGAAACCGTGGATAGAATGTCATTGATGTCGGGTTTACTATTTAAATTATCCTTTTTTCCATTTTTAATTTTAGGACAATTTATTTGAAACTAAATAAGTAAATATTTTTACGGAAGAAAAATTAAAGGCAGAATTCAAAAGTTAGCTTAAATTTATATTTGAACGAAATTACAGTTTTGGACAATATAGAGGAAGTAAAATATAATAAAGATAATTATTTTGACGTCACACCGATTACTATGGTTTTGTTTATATATAAAATGTACACAATACTCTGAATAAAACACTTGTTTTTGCCCTTCGGTTACTCATGTAATCGACTGAACAAAATTGATAATGTTTAGATTCACATGTCAATCTACAGAATAAATGCATTTTTATTAAATAAATGGCAATTTGTGTTGTCTTCTGTCATCCAATATTGTAAAATAACCTCGAGTAAATTTTTATTTAAAGTTAGGTTTTTGTATCAGAATAAGTATGTTAATTAGATGATTACTACACATATCTAAATTGATGTCAAAATAACGACACTAGACATTTTCTACAAAACTTGGAAACTGTTGACAATTCTCACAACAAAGTGGATATATCTCCGACACTAACCCTCGCTTCCAGATTTTAACTAACATGCGTGGTTCGTAATTAAGGTGGCTCTATACATAACTTTTTGATGACGCAGTACGCAAAAAAGTAAATCTGGAAGCATACAATTCCGGTACTGGCTGATTTAAACTGAGGCGAATTGTATGGGGACCGCTCTTTTTTAAAAAAAATGTTAAATGAATAGTCTTAGATTTAATTTGTTAATTGGAAAAATTATTACTTACAAGTAATGTGACAATTTCTCGTTCTGTCTTATTAATTATCGAAATAAAAAATGAAATCAAGTAAAAAATTTTAAATGGTTACTTTTCGATTTTTGACATCATACAGCGTAGCGCAATGGGATAGTGGGTTCACTTCAAACTTGTATGTCATGAGGGCGAATCCCGTTGAGGACAACAACATTTTTAACTTTCCAAAAACGTATTTTTGGCTTAAATACAGTGAAAGAAAGTTATAAACCGGTGAAAGTTTTTTTTAAATATAATATACTTTAATCCACATTAATATTGACAAATGTTCTTAAACATCATGGGAGGGTGGCTTTGAATTTCTCTCAGGTTGGGATACATAAATCCTATAAGTTAATTTTCCCCTTTATTTATTTGACGTAGTTTTGCATTAAAGCGAATGAATTCGCTTATATAGGCCTATAATGAAAAATGTATGTATTTATAATTCCATCGTAATATTTTAGGATTTTTATTCAAATTTTATGTCACAGTTATTAAAATACATTTCCTTATAACATCAAGCAGCTTTTTCAGATGATTTGCCAACAGAGTAAGACAATATGAAAAAAATTGTTTTGGGGAAATACTAAAAAAAAATTGCAATAATAAAACTTTTGAATGTTAAGAAACATTATTTTTATTTTTAGGTGTCCGAAGGAAATATCCATTATATAACAAAAAATTTCTCTCAATTTGGTAATAGTTAACTTTTTAAATATTACAAAAACACGAAAAAAACATTTCAAAGTTCTTCAAAAATACCTATAGTAACCCTATCATCATTTTAATATTTGATAAGTCTATGTTTTGTGGTCTTCTATTGAAAATTGGTATAAACTGTGGGTGTATAGAGCCACCTTAAGTTGAGTCATTGGTCCAAAAAATCGATATTGGTTCATAATTTTCAGAACTTATCATATTTCTATCGAATAATAGGATTTGCTGATACTGATGCTGAGCTGATAAAAACAAACTGAGATATATAAAGTGTCCTCATTGACAACTAACATAACGGCGGAAAATTTAAATTAAACGGTCGATATTAAAATATTAATTGATCCGAGGTTTATACAAAAAAAAAACCAAATACGATTTACAATTATATTAGCTGATTACTTCTTGATTTATTGTGAAACATAGTTTCCTTCCCCTTTTAGAACATTATTTATATTTAAAAGATAAAAAAAAACCCGCGGGCTTTGGAAAAGGTTGTAGACATTGATTGCGGGGGGGGGGGGGGGGGTCCCACATGGAGGGGGGGGGGTCCCACATGGAAGTGTTCCAGACGTCCGTTTACTTCTGCCTTTTATTTTGACATCCTCAAACCTTACCTGAAAATTTACAAGTCATGCGCGGACAGTTTAGCGGTACTTTTCTAATAGATACCATTGGGTATCAATGTTTCCAAAATCACTGTTTTCATTTGATAAATGTTAAGTTTTCGTTTGATGAGATAAGTGAAGAAGTATTAATATTATTGCTTGAAAACTTGTTACAGTGAAAATATTTAATATTACATTATTAATAAATAGATGTTCTTTATATGAAATCAGTCGATCCATAAAAGTTCTGTCTGTTTAAAATTCATTGGTACCATCACCCATACATAGCAGCTGTGAATGAAATAACATCTATACTGAATCGAAGAAATAAGTATCATTACCCTTCATTACATTATTTTATCTTGCATACAAGTGAAATATACTATAGATTCGTAAAGAACATTACAGTCGGGGCGTGATCAGTTCATACATAAAGCAACTCGAGTTTACTGAATTGCCCACACCTCCATACCGTAATTATTTTAACATAACGGTAACAAATAATTCATAGAGTTATTTCCGACAAAGACACCGAAACATGTAAAAATGTAGTTTTACATCATAAAAAGTGAGCAACAATAAGCATTAATAAGGACTCTCTGGTTTTCCCCGGACTTTATATCTTTAATTATTTCATCGAACGGCAGACGGAAAAAGTTTCAAAGCCGAGTGTGATTACCTTCACAAAGTAGCTGAGGTTGTGATAGACAAAAGACGCAACACTTTGGTATGTGTGTACTAAGCCTTGATCCAGAAATCATAGCCAACAAACACTTAGAGTGTTAATCATTAAATACAATATCCTACAGTTTTGCTACCATTGTGTTAAAAATACTGTAGATTCGAATTTTACATGATGGGTAAATCAACAACTTATAAACAAGTGCTTGAAGTTGCCGCTATTATTATATGGTTTAACCTCTCAATAACAAACATGTCAATAGGGTTCAATTTCCTATTCGATATCTCTTACAGGAAAACCAGGACATCTCCTCACAAAGGTATTTGGATTTCTTGGACATCCTTCGGACAGCTAAAGATGAGGACGGGAAAGGAATGTCAAAAGAGGACATTCGGAGTAAAGTGGACACATTCATGTTCGAAGGTACAGTAAACGTAACAGTAAAAACCTCTCAGAGATCAACAAGATTGACATCTTAAACGGTATGGTCACGAATTTGGTCAATTTTTCTCCGATTTTAAAGTTTACAATGCTTTAATAAGGCATTCTTAATAGGCAATCGAAATCTTAGTGTCATTTGTTTAATTATAAGCGAGTTACAGAGCCTTCAATTCTGTACAATGTAAATAAAGCTTTTGTTTACATTTTGAACTTTGGAGTAAAAAATCAAAATGCTTCAATAAGGCATTCTTCACTTTGGAGTAAAAAATCAAATTTTAGACCCTAAATGAATGTATTCAATGTTAAAGCAATAGGAACTGCAATTTTCTTCTTGAAATATTTGTTTTATGAAAATGTTATTTTCTACTAAAATGACAAAAAAATCATGGTTTTTAATATCTTTTAGCCATATTTTTGTGTGAAAAGGCCGTTAAGAAGCCTTAATTGGAGCATAATTGAATTATTGTCGTCCTGTACAAAAACTGATGTGCTATATATTCCTTCTTATAATCTGTCCTCTAACAAAGATTATTGATTTCTTCAAACCTTATTTATCATAAAAGCTCAAGTTATATGCAGACTTGTCATACTAGCAGCTTTTTGCAGCAAAATGAAATTCTATAAAATACAGCTCATATTGTTTTTAATTGAGAACCGTTTATCTTTGCTTAACTTAATAATATATTTTAAGACAGTTATCATGCATTTTGTCTTATCTGCAACATGATATCCATCCATGACGCCATGGCGTAAACGAAGCTGGAACGTTACAATGCATTTGAACGTCGGCTATTATGTACGAGGCTATTTTGGGGCATTGACCGAATATAGCTTTGGTTTATTCGGTTACCTTTATTCGGTCAATGCAATGGGTAGTTGCTGGATAAAAAAAACAAGACAAGCTACTGACAAAGTTGATATCAAATGAAATCATTTTCATACCAAAAGGATACTCAGTGTGTGATTGATCGGTTGTTTCAGGCCATGACATTACAGCCAGCGCCATCTCTTGGATCCTATTTTCTTTGGCGGAGAACTCCATATGTCAGCGGAAATGTCAGGAAGAAATCGATAAGGTCATCAGGGAGACCAAGTTTGGACAACTCAAGTGGTAAGGTCTCTATTTTAAAAAGTGCACTTGAACTTTTCTTTATGTCGAACATTGATGTAATACATTAAAATCATTATGCGGAGCATTGACACAAAACAAAGTTTTAAGTAAAATTGATATTTCACCCGTAAATTTACATTTCTGTATTAGTTTTTATGTTTCTTTAAAGCTGGTGAGAATTTATCATTATGCAATGACTGATATACTCTTGGTACAGTTCATTTTAATGGGTGTTTCAGATCATTTTATTGAAGTTAATTGCGTTCAAATTCGTTTTTCCTCCACTTTTAGGAAGAACTTAGATGAGCTTGAATATCTGCATCAAAGAAGAGATGCACCTCCATTCACCGGTTCAAGCGATGGTGAGGGACATCAAAACTCCCCAAGAGTAGGGGACATCATCGAGATCCCTGCTAGGACCAGCATCTTGATCAGTATCAAATCTCCACCATAACCCCGCCGTGTGGGGTGAGAACTACGCCCAGTTTAAACCCGAGTATTACGATTAGTAATACGATTAGTATTGCATAATAACCCCCTTACCTAAAAAAAATTCCAAAAAATGAAGGGCCCGTGATATCGAAACTCTCTCTATAGATAACATGTAATTGTGAGAATAATGAAAATTTCAGATATAAAAACTATATTCTGAATAACTTAACAATGAGCGTTTAAGATAGCGATGGTGGTCAAAAATATTTGCCACTTTTAATCTCGCGCTGAAATCTCGTTACTCTTTATCATGTAATGTGTGTGTTCTGTATGTTATGGCAATGCACACTACAAACGCATAGGCGATACATATTTTAATCTCTTCTAAAGATTTTACAGATTGTTCTGAAACCTTCGTTTGAATGGACATGAAAATCAGATTTGCATGGAATTAACTTTCTATTTAAGTGATATATTTATGAAACATTATTTTATAAAAAATGATAACTATGGAAAACATGTCAAAAAATCTATATAAATTCTTTAAGAATCTTATCCAATGTTTAAAATAAAACTAGGATGAGATTTGAATAATTAGCTCATACTTTATCAATATTATCATGTTGCCTGTATAATAGAAAATGTACCAATAAATGATTAATTTCCAGGATCAATGATACAATGTTAGGGTTTTGTTGTGTTTTTCAACCATTGTTATTTTTACCCATCCTCAAGCGGTTGGCTAAAAATGAATTTATAATGATATTCTTCTAAAGATATGTCTGCAAAAATTGTTTTCTTACAAAATAAAAGAACAGTTAAGCAAAACATGAGCAAACGTCTTCGTTGGTATTTGTGAGCAGAATTTGAATATCTTCCGAACAAATTTTAAATCAGTGGATAAATATAATTTTCGTGTTTCCCGATCATTCCGCCATAGAAGTGCATATTGACCACCATCTAACACCAGCGCGCTATAGACGATAAGGTTCAGGTGAACAAATGACATCCTAGCGTCATACAGAGAGTACAACATGTCAGCGATTCTGTTGTCAGCCGTAATTAGTGTTGTGGTCATAATAATATTTCAGCTGTTGATCAAATTACTGAGAGTGAAGTATGCCTACCATGGACTCCCTGAGCCTCTTGAGGACAAGCACTGGTTACTTGGTCATCTCCCAATTGTAAGTATTTTTCATCATGGTTTTTCTTATATTGGTTTTCACCTTTTTATCAGTCCCTCATTCTGCAATAGTTTTTGTGTCATTCTCCCTTGGTTTCCGTCCGACAGTCCAAATGTTTATAAAAGGATCAGGCTTAATTCAATATCCTTAACTGACCCTATATTGAACTTGCGCGCTGCTGAACAAGCATCGTTACAGTTTTTAACCTGCAAAGTATGGAGGGCAGTTTATGTTTCTAAAGATTCATTTACTAGCATGAATACGTGAAAAGAAAAACTATATTTTAAATACTGTGGCTTCGACAAATATTTTTGAATACAAATTTTGTGAACATTGTAGTTTAAATAACCCATGAAATAGAATGTTCATTTAAATGCAGTTTCTAATAACTTTGAAATAAAGGAACAGTGAACACGAGTTTTCGTATAGTTGACACTGTCATTTTCATAACAATTCTTTGAAATCGGATGCCAAAAACATCGAGCAAACAATTGTTTGTTACCGATGCTAAATTGTTGAATTACCAACATTTGTAAAGAATTTTGATTTCATGGCAAATGGGCCGGTTTTGAATGTTTGACATTTTAAAGAAATGTTGTTCCGTCCTCGTTGAATATATGATGTCTTCAAATTCTTTTCTTGTTTTAAAGTTCTCAAATAAGATAGCTGGGCAGTCGGTCGTAGACAAGTTTCTGGAATGGACGGCCAAATATCCCAGAATGTACGTCCTTTGGTTTGGTCCCTTCGACGCCAGGGTGGTGCTGAATCATCCGGACCCCATTAAAAAGATCCTTAAAACCTCAGGTAAACACATGACACGAGCTTCAGATCAGTAAAGACATTAGTATACGTTTCGTTAATATTCGTGGGTGTGTTTCAAATATTCGTAACTTTGTGCCCTATGATGTTTTAAAAAAATATGCTGTTAAGAATTGCGTAACAGAGAACATTTTTTGTTGTGTATCAACTTCAAAATTAAATTTACGACATTTTCGTCAATTTGACATTTGCGGTCAATATAGATATTGACGTCAATGTAAATATTGAAAATTCTTAATTGTAAATAGCGTAATGAACTGTCGCTGGATGAAAAAGTGGTATGCTTCCATAGTTTTAAAAGACCGATTTTGGGTTTTTGCGTAAAATCTACAATAGCAGAACTCATATGTAAAATGATACACATCAATTCTAATATATTTGCAAAATTTCAATAAAATCAATCGTTTGGTTCTCTTAATATATATATCGCTTCGAAGTCGATTTATAAAAAAAATACTATGATAGGGATTTTCTTCAAATTGTAAAATGTGATTAGCGGTATCATTTTCTACCTTATATGTAAAAAAAACAACATTTAATCATACCATCTGATTTTAATTGGGGTGGGATAGGGGTACATATCAAAATATCTCAATGCGCTATATATTTGGCAAATTACAAATGTAGACTCGTACAATGGATCCATTAATGAATTATTGCGATTAAATGTACTCCACATATCGTCTTAAAAGCACCATGGCAAAACGCACCAACCAAACAACGTAAAATCGTTTGAAGAGTATAAACATTTTTCTTTAAAAAAAGCTTTCCATATTGATTTGTATTTTGTATATTGTGTTTAATCTCATAAATATAATGTGCACAATTTTAAAAGAGTAAAAATACACTTTATTTTACTAAAATCGCAAAAAAATGCACAATAACATTTTAGTCGGCCACCTTAAATATGTAAACTAGATTGCAATTAAACGCTTTGAGAAAAAATCAAAGTACTTAAGTACTGACGGGAGTTGATTTTATCGATTATCATTTATTTTAAAATCAATTTATCTTGCATAGCAATCAGTTTCTAGTTTGTATTTGAATTACGCACTTTTTTATAATTTTTTATAATTTGAATTTTTAGACTTTTCCGACAAGAATTTCGAGAAACCCAATATGAATCATGTTGTGTAATATTTAAAGATAGACTTCAACTACTAGCATGTATAAGTTATCGAAACAATTCTAATCAAAGTACTGAAGTACTGTCGGGAGTTGCTTTTATCGATTATTATCAATTTTAAAATCAACGATATGTTATTTTGCATGGCAAGTAGTTTCTAATCTGTATTTGAATTACACACATTTTTATGGTATGAATTCTCGAACTTTTCCGACAAGAATTTCGAGAAAACCCCATATGAATCATGTTGTGTAATATTTAAAGGTAGAATTAATTCCATCAAACTGTGTATTAGTAATCGAAATGATTAAAATCAACTCCCAAAAATTGTATGGATCCAAGCACTATTGATATCAAACTTTAGTCTCGTTTAACTAGACGCTCGGCTGTCTCCGTTAATATCCGACAAGCAAGAGAGCCCCCTCTCTGCTCGTCGCAGATTTACGGAGACAGCCGAGCATCTGGTTGAACGAGACTATATCAACTCTGGCGCAGGAATACATGAGACTACAAAAATATCTAAATTGTTCGTAGTATATAAAATTTGACCATTTTCAAAGTGTTTATAGATATGTTTCCTTGAAAAACAATGCTTCAGCATACATTACATCGAAATTTTTTCTATTATTTTCAAGAACTTAGTCTTGTCAGCGGTGATGATTTGTGCTTAGGTCCAAACACTGTTTCACTTTCGGTTTGCCAGAGTAACTGCATAGGAGAGTTGATTAAAATCAACTCCCAAACATTGTAAGGATCCAAGCACTATTGATATCAAACTTTAGTCTCGTTTAACTAGACGCTCGGCTGTCTCCGTTAATATCCAACAAGCAAGAGAGCCCCCTCTCTGCTCGTCGCAGATTTACGGAGACAGCCGAGCGTCTGGTTGAACGAGACTATATCAACTCTGGCGCAGGAATACATAAAACTACAAAAATATCTAAATTATTCATTATATATATAATCATTAAATAATTTTGTCTTAATTTGTTTTGGAATTACTCTAATTTTATCTTCCTTGTCATGTAAACAAAAGTGAAGTTTAAAGCAGTGGGCGTATATGTTTTAAAGATCCAAAACCTGTGAACTTTGGCCAGGTGTACAGACATGGAATTCCATGGTTGGGAGAGGGACTTCTGATAGCAGGGGGTGCCAAATGGAAGCGCTCCAGACGTCTGCTTACTCCCGCCTTTCATTTTGACATCCTGAGACCTTATGTGAAGATCTACAAGTCCTGCGCAGATATTCTAGCGGTATTTTACGGAAATCAATGAGAACCAGAGGTTTCCATGGAAACGATTCCATGGCATGAAGCTTAACTTAGTGTTTCCTCAGTTATGCTTAGCATAACTGAGAAAACACTAAGTTAAGTCTAAAGTTAAGCTAAGTTGATTTAAGTTCAGAAAACACTAAGTTAAGCCTTAAGTTTAGCTTTGCATAGTCCTTTAAAAGTAAATATACATCTTTTTTTCGAAGCGAAACATAGAAATCTCGGTCGAGAAGAACGAAAGTGTAGAAATATTCAGCCTTGTCAGTTCCTGCACCCTGGACATTATTTTACAGTGTGCGTTTTCCTATAAGACGGACTGTCAAAATTTCTGGTATGTATGGTATTGACTATTATATATATATATATATTGCACTCTTAATTTATATTTATTATGGTATAAATCGCACAGTTTTCAAATTGGAGAGAGAGAGAGAGAGAGAGAGAGAGAGAGAGAGAGAAGAGAAAGCGAAACATTTTAATTTTGTATTGCTGTATATAAAAAGAAAACTCCTTTCTGTATTAGAACTCGGTTCTTGTACGTTCGCCTTTTAAGCCATATCCATTGAGACAGACACAACATTTGGTAACACAACCCGTTTCAAAATGGGTTGAAATCACCATGTAATGCTCAAAACAGTAAAAGTCACGGGCTGCCGGTGACCCATTAGTGCAAAAATACTCTTTATTATTGGCAATGCGACCAAATTAACACCAGAGATCAAACATTTACTTTAATATGTAAAACGTAAGTTGATGTGAAATTGACATACTTAGTAGGCCACAAATATCGGCTGGATACTATTTTCTGGAAACGGTATACTGTATGTTTTCACTTCATTAGAGTCAAAGGGACATGGTCACGATTTTGGTCAAAAATTATTTTATTGTATTTAATGCTTACAATGCTTCAGTAAAGCATTTTTAATAGGCAACAAAAATTTGAGTGACATTCGTTGAGTTGTAAGTGAGTTATAGAGCTTATAATTCTTTGTTATGTAAACAAAGCTTTTGTTTAAATTTTGAATGTTGAAGTGAAAATTCTTGTTTTAGACCTAAAATGAATGTGTTAAATGTTAGAAACTATTTATAGATGCTTAAAATGAATAAGAAGATATACAAACCAGCCTGAAAAAGATTTTTCACAGGTTTATTGAATCTATGTAAACAAAAACAGGGCACGAGACTTGTTTACATGACAAAGAATTGTAAGTACTGTATTTTGCTTATAACTCAACGACTGACTCTTAGATTTCATTTGAGCATTAGAAATGCATTCCTAAAATATTTTAAATAAGAAAAACAGAATCTGACCATGTCTCTTTAAAGATGCCTTATATATACATTTTGCTTTAATACAATTGAATAATATGAATCCATGTTATAAGAAATGGGTAAAAACTAAATCAACTTACGCAGTTACCTACCCGTGCTTTCTTCTTTCTTTCTTCTTGCTAATACCTCTGATCACTACATGCTTCTAGACGAACTATCCTCGAGAACTTCTCAGCGCGTGACACTATCATACTTTATATAATTCTTTCGATCAATTTATTTCAGCGGGACCATACACCCATACATATCAGCCGTAAATGAGATTTCAGCTACATGGAATCGAAGAAATAGGTATCCGTCTCCTCTTTTACATTACAAATCTTAGGTAAATGTATAAATATATATATATATATATATATATATATATATATATATATATATATATATATATATATATATATATATATAATTGTGCTCTTTGGGGAAACTAAACTACTTAATTAAGAAACTATAAAAAAGAACAGCTACATTATAAACATTTGTTCACATTCGATTCGATTGTTAACAGTCGATTGATTACTTTAGAGCAATCGGCGACAGTATTAACACCTTCTTTAAGAATGTAAACAAATGTTTATAATGTAGCTGTTCTTTTTTATGGTTTCTTAAGTAGTTTCGTAGTAGCTTTAGATTTTGTGTTCTTTGTTTTTTACTCATGTAATTTATTTTTTGGTCCTAAAAAAGGGACTGGTTGTCCCGAAAATTTGACAATTTCTATTGTTCGTGTCGTTAGCCATTTTTAGTGCTTTATATATTCATTTTACTGGCTTAGTATCTATATATTAGATCCAACACTTTAAAGATTCCTAGTGTTGTTGATTCTATTCAATTATATATATATAATTTTTTTTTTAAGTAATTATAATAAGAATGCATTTTTAGTATCATGAGATGAAAAGTACAGTCATGGCGTCATCAAATCCATCAGAAAGCTTTCCAGGCTTCCCCGACCGACTGTTGTGATCACCTCACCATATTCAATTTAATTTTCGATTATTTTTAGACAATTGTACAAATACATATTAAAGATAATTTGACGGGTTTTTTTTAATTTGTTTAATTTTGTAGACTACAACAGTACGTCTTTCGCCTCATTAATTAAATGTTTTGAACTATATGAGGAATAACAACTAAATTAGATTCGTAGTATTACGTGCATTATAAACAAAGACACTGGCAAATGTTAGCATATAATGATACATTCTAAAAATTTATAAAATATGTGTTTTACAGGGCTCCCTGGCTACACCCAGACTTTATATTTTACCGAACGGCAGAGGGGAAGAGTTTTAAAGCCAAGTGTGATTACGTCCACCAAGTAGCTGAGGATGTGATAGACAAAAGACGCAACACATTGGTATGTGTATACCAAACATTGATATCATAGTATACAAACACATCAATTAAAAACACACACCGTTTGTCTTACTGCGTAAAGATACCGAATTTACATCATGGGTAAGTTGGCAACTTATACACAATTGATATTGTCATTATAAAAGTTTAAATACAAATAGCAGGCATATCCAAAGTGCCAATTTTCCTTTTTCATATCTTTTTCAGGAAACTCAGGGTATATCTTCCCAAAAGTATTTGGATTTCTTGGACATCCTTTTGACAGCTAAAGATGAGAACGGAAAAGGAATGTCAAAAGAAGACATTCGTAGTGAAGTGGACACATTCATGTTTGAGGGTATAGTGAACGTAACAGTCAAAACCTGTCATAGAACACAGTGATGAAAAAAAGTTCTAAGATATTTTAAAACGTATACCAAAAGAATTCCCAGTGTTTGATTGGTTGATTGTTTTAGGCCATGACACTACAGCTAGCGCCATCTCGTGGATCCTCTATTCTTTGGCGGAAAATCCCGAATGTCAGCGGAAATGTCAGGAAGAAATCGATAAGGTCATCAGTGAGACCAAATCTGGACAACTCGAGTGGTAAGGACCTCATTATAAACCGTGAAAAATGGCTAAAAGCCTTTACCACGTTTTATGGTGTATTTTAAAAAGATATTAAGCGAAACAAAAAATAAGTGAAAAACAAAGAACTTGATGGTAACTCATAGACTTTACTTCCTGTATTTGCAGTTTTTAACCGGGTTTTCCAACGGAAAAATCCGGTTATTAAAATGGTGAAAATGGCGGGCGGGTGGGCGGGCGGGCGGGCGGGCGGGCGGCTGCCGAAAGGGTACCCTCATTGTACGGATAACTCCTCCTACAGTTTTCAAGATAGGAAGTTGTTCTTTTGCAGATCAATTGTACATATATCAGAGGTGTGCATATTGCAAGGATTTTGATTTCCGATAATTTATCGAAAAAATACCAGGTTTTGAACTTAGTCATTTTTTGGCAAAATATTGCATATAGGGTACCCTCATTGTACGGATAACTCCTCCTACAGTTTTTAAGATAGGAAGTTGTTCTTTTGCAGATCAATTGTACATATATCAGAGGTGTGCATATTGCTAGGATTTTGATTTCTGATAATTTATGAAAAAAATACCAGCTTTTGAACTTAGTCATTTTTTGGCAAAATATTGCATATAGGGTACCCTCATTGTACGGATAACTCCTCCTACAGTTTTCAAGATAGGAAGTTGTTCTTTTGCAGATCAGTTGTACATATATCAGAGGTGTGCATATTGCAAGGATTTTGATTTCCGATAATTTATCGAAAAAATACCAGGTTTTGAACTTAGTCATTTTTTGGCAAAATTTTGCATATAGGGTACCCTCATTGTACGGATAACTCCTCCTACAGTTCTCAAGATAGGAAGTTGTTCTTTTGCAGATCAATTGTACATATATCAGAGGTGTGCATATTGCTAGGATTTTGATTTCTGATAATTTATGAAAAAAATACCAGCTTTTGAACTTAGTCTTTTTTTGGCAAAATATTGCACATAGGGTACCCTCATTGTACGGATAACTCCTCCTACAGTTCTCAAGATAGGAAGTTGTTCTTTTGCAGATCAATTGTACATATATCAGAGGTGTGCATATTGCTAGGATTTTGATTTCCGATAATTTATGAAAATAATACCAGCTTTTGAACTTAGTCTTTTTTTGGCAAAATATTGCATATAGGGTACCCTCATTGTACGGATAACTCCTCCTACAGTTCTCAAGATAGGAAGTTGTTCTTTTGCAGATCAATTGTACATATATCAGAGGTGTGCATATTGCTAGGATTTTGATTTCCGATAATTTATGAAAAAAATACCAGCTTTTGAACTTAGTCTTTTTTTGGCAAAATATTGCATATAGGGTACCCTCATTGTACGGATAACTCCTCCTACAGTTCTCAAGATAGGAAGTTGTTCTTTTGCAGATCAATTGTACATATATCAGAGGTGTGCATATTGCTAGGATTTTGATTTCCGATAATTTATGAAAAAAATACCAGCTTTTGAACATAGTCATTTTTTGGCAAAATGTTGCATACAGGGTACTCCATTTCACTGGATACGTGTTGATAGGATTATGGATACAGTTCACATAAAAGAAAACCCGGTTTGCTGTCACATTGACAGCTTTTCTCTTGTTTCATGTTGATTTAACGGTAGTATTAATAGCGCCGATTGACTAGTGTCATCTAAACATCTAAACCTATTTGTTGAACGTAATGAAAGAAATTGCACTTCAATTCATCCAAAAATAAATCTGTGCCATTCAGTGAACTGAATTTTAATAGAAATGTCTGTAAGATGACTGAATTGCAAAACTAAGCTAATCAACACAATTTAACTTGCAAACATTCGGTTGACTTACAAGAGTAAATATTAAGTCGATTCTTAATTTTAATAGTGAACATTCAGGCAATTTTTGCTCGCAACCGTTCAGTTAGCTGTCAGTGTTGGGAATAGATCAATCCTATGTTAACTATTAATCCTAGGAAGGACCTGGGTAGGCTGGAGTACCTGACACAGTGCATCAAAGAAGGAATGCGCCTCCACTCCCCTGTTCCTGGGATTTTAAGGGACATCCAGTCCCCCCTCAGAGAGGGGGACCACGAGATCCCTGCCAGGACCAGTGTCTTGATCAGTATCAATGGTCTCCATCATAACCCCACTGTGTGGGGGAAGGACCATGCCCAGTTTAAACCCGAGAGGTTCTCTCCAGAAAACACCGAGGAAAGAGACTCGTTCGCCTTCTGCCCATTTTCTGCAGGTCCAAGGTATACGTATACAATCATGTTTATGATTTTTTGTTTCTAAAACTATATCAACAGTAGTTTTCTGCAGGTCCAAGGTATACCTCTTTGCGCATGTATTTTTGTCTCTAACTACATGAACAGTTGCTTTAAAACTGTTGTGAAATGCTGTTTTTGGTTGTAGAAACTGTATCGGTCAAAATTTTGCCATGAGTGAAGAACGGACAGTGCTTGCTACATTGCTTCAACGGTATGATATCTTTTACAGCGCTCACAGCCATATTGTATCATAAAATTAAATAGTCAATCTGATTAAATTACAACTCACTACAATAGCGCAAATGCAAATTAATTTTTCTAAACTAGCACAGAGTGTAGAGAGATAAAGCAACTACCTATTGAGGGTCGTGATCTGCAACGTCATGTCTAATTCTAAATATAGGTTTAGATGATATTTCAGTGAAACTTTATAAACTAAGTGTCCATGTTATAGCGGTTTTTTTTAAACAAATATTATGGATTGTTCAATGAAATCAGATATAATTACTGAAGGATGGAAATGAGCAGGGGTCACTCAATTTTATATATGAGTAAAGAGTTTAACTCAAAAATAATCGTCCAGTTTCTTTTTTTACCTGCCATAAGCAAAAGTATTGAAAAACATGCTTGTACTTGTTTTTTTGAGTATTGAAAAGTGGTTACGTAACATTAACAGTGGTAAATTTGCAGGTATTTTATTTGTAGATCTAAGTTCAACTTTTGATACGGTTAATCACCATGCATTACTGCAAAAACTCCGTTTAGCATATGCAATAATTCACCTAACTAGCTGAAATATTATTTGACAAATATATCATGTGCAATGTTTGGTTAAATGGAATGAAAAAACGACAATAACAAACTGTCAACCATCTCAGAAATTTGAGTATTCTATAGGTGTACCTCAGGGACCAATACTTGGACCTTTGTTTCTCATTCTTTATGTCAATTATTACACAGATTACAACATTCATCAGTTAACATGTATACAGATATGATGTTATTGAATATTAATTACACAGAGATCTTATAAATATTTCAACAATAAAATGCTTTCTTTAATGATTCATGCAGAATATGAAGGTGGCGACATTGAAGACAGAAATAAATAACCCGCTAACGCGGGTCATGTAAATTTTTTCTGCATTGATCGCTACCTTCATAACCCGCATTAATCATCAAAGAAAACATTATATTGTTGATAGTTACATC
The DNA here is from genome assembly GCF_963853765.1 of Magallana gigas. NCBI lineage: Eukaryota > Metazoa > Mollusca > Bivalvia > Ostreida > Ostreidae > Magallana > Magallana gigas. The sequence goes on along the minus strand of NC_088855.1, from coordinate 1,172,978 downwards.
TTTCATCTGGATGGCAACTACAGAATATTTTAGATCTTTTACAATATGCAACACGCAATTATTGAATGAGCTTTCTCTTTTTTTAACATTTCGACCTAGTATAGAAAATCTTTGATATGCTTAGCTCAAGAAATATTTTTATTCGAAGTTGCAGTGATAGCCTTTATTTTATTCTCATTGAAGGTTTAAATCATATTTGCCTATACTTTGGATATATAGTTTAACTTACATGTAATGTACATTTATTTCTCACAAATTACATGTTCTGTCAGTTTCTGTATATAGTTGTTGTCTGGAGATACGTATTTAGGACAATAATGTGAACTAGTTTCTGTAAATTGTTTTGCTATACTGTTTACATTAAGAACATAAGTATTACTATTATTAATATTACTATAGAATGAACTTTTTTATTTGCATGAAAGATGACCTTATCAACGAATCACAATACTCGATTCAAAGTCGGTGGTAACATTGCTAAAAAAAGATTAATTTAAAAAGGCGTCATCTGATTGCATAAATAAAAGTTCATGGAACATGTCCTCAACTGATCGCTGTCAGATCTCTCAGCACTCTGTGTCGTTGTAGAAATCTGTATTTTAATCAGATTGTTATGCAATATGAGCTGTAGTTTTCAGAATTTTATTTTGCTGCAAAAACCTTTTAGTATTCTAAGTCTGCATGTAACTTAAACTTTTATGATAAATAAGATTTGAAAAAATCAATCAGTTTTGTCAGAAGAAAGATTTCTCTTGTAAGGAAAATGTAACAGTTAGATTTTTGTACAGGACGACAATAATTCAATTTTCCTTCAATTATGGCTTCTTAACGCCTTGTCCCACAAAAATAGGGTTAACAGAAATTTAAAAAAAACATTGATATTTTTGTCATTTTAGTAGAAAATTACATTTTTGACAAAAAAAATTTCATTATGAAAATTGCAGCTCACGTTGCTTTAAATTACACAGTGGATAGTTTCCTATTGTGTTTCTTTTGCAGATTTACCTTTTCTGTGGACAAAACACATAAGGTTGAGAAGCAGATCTCTGCCGTAATGCGAGCAAGATATGGGATCAAACTATTCGCCGCCCCACGATAGGTGTCTAGGTGTGCATTATAGGAACGTAATTTGAAATATTACGAATTTTGATAATCTTCAGAGTGTGTTAAATTTGGGACCAAGTCAACGCACTTAATGCTTATGACTCTGCAAAAATATTAGATTTGGATAAAAAAAATGCATAATTTCCTAAAAGATTCAACTACATTGAATTAGCTTTAAAAATCCGTTTTCTTATTTAGAATTGGTGTTTGTTTGCAAACTCTTTATTCATTTATTATAGTGTTCTCATTTTCATTCTCTATCTGGAGTTGTTGTCTCTACGTCTCTGTCTACGACTCTTTCAATGTCCGATATACCAGAATCTTGTACAAAGTTTACACTCTGCTAATATGTAATTTATCCTGTAAACGATAAACAATTCGTGTACAGAGGGTTAAAAATGAGTCTTGTCAAGATTTGATTTGTCAAAATATCAAAAGTATATTAGAACAAATGTTAATTAATCAACAACAAAAAAAGAAATCAGAAGACCATAATTTTCTTCCTTTTTTCAACAATTGTACAACTTCGCATATAAATAATAATCAATGCTCGGTATCTAACGAGTACTATTTTGTGGAAGAACATTATCATAGGAAAATATCACATATTTAAGTAATTAAAAATTAATGTTATTTATGAGCTTAATTGGCATGTTTACAAAAAAAACCTTGCATGATGCTGTATTGTTCAATAAATGTGAACTTTGGTTTCGTATTGTGTATTTAAGTTATGATTTTCCAAACAAAGTAAACTTAAGCGTCTTAATTGTTCTTTCCGTAAATGCATTAATTCTGTTTAAAATAATACCTAAAACCTGAATTTCTTTCTCTTACGATATTGTCAGTTAATAGATTTTTGTCAATTTATATATATATTATATCATTATATTTTAAAATCAAATATATGTGACCGCATTTGTACCGGTAGTTTTGTACGGTACTAGTATAGTGACTGTATCCGTCGTGTGCAGTACGTTCGGGATGAGAGAATGTTGGCTTAAGGGTACATCGTATAACAAGGGCACCGCTAAGCGGAGCTGGGATGCATTATTTAGGAATATACAGTTATATAAATCTAATTGAGGAGACAAAATTGTACTAACCTTCCATTATTAACTATTCGCATGACACCAGCGACATTTTTCATATTTAATTTTGACTTATTTTCTAAGAAATATGTAAGGATTTGTTTATTTCAAATGCACCTTAAAAATATACAGATTATTTATTTTGATAAGATATGCTTCACGGAGCATGTCAGTTTTTATTTGTTTTATATTTTGTACGCATATTTCTTTATTAAGAAAACGTACAGTTTAAGCGTATAAAAATAAATGATATTTCATATGAGATCACAACAAGTTATGAAAATCATTTTGTGAAAGTTTCAATTAATTTGAAGAATTTCTGACCGTTATATTGCCAAATATGGACGACCAACGCTAGAAAAATGAGTCAAAAACGTCAACGTAAATGGACACCTTGGAGCACCGGGCGGTCATTAAATTTTTTGTGCATGCAGAAAATCTCCGATGGAGACCAAAAGGTTCTTATATGCTGCTATTTTTATAGGACAAATGTTTACAATTATAACCACAATTGGAATTAATGGTTTGAAAATGGAAATACTGATATCTTGAGCTCTTGCAGCATCCCGACCCCCCATACAGCCCGGATCTATGGATTCCGCTTTATTTCCTTATCTGAAGTCGAAACTGCGTGGACAGAGATTTTCGGACCTAAATGATCTTCGATAAGCCATAAAAGACATTACACAAAAATTTGACAAATAATGGACAATGAAATAAAAGACATTTATTTAGCGCTACGCTGTTTAAGAGATTAGCAGTTCGTAGGAAAAACTTCTGTCTAATGTGTGATTACGAATATAAAGTCTGCAAGGTGTCAATTGCTTATTCACTATTAAAAAAATGTATGTACAGTACAATTGTTTTTGCAAGCTTCATGCGATTATACAGTCATCATTTAGAAAAAAAAAATGTAAATCTTGAGTCATCAGCCCAAGGTACAATAGACCAGTCCACACAAGTCGTCTGATGAGATACATGAGGCGGGAATTAGTACAGTACCACCTTGTTTTATAGGGGCATTGCCACGATTGTCGTCAAAAATATAATTATATTTCCTATATTTTAATGTTTACAATGCTTTAGTAAGGCATTTTTAATAGGCAACCAAAATTTGAATGTCATTTGTTGAGTAACAAATGTATAAGCGAGTTACATTTGCTATGTGAACAAAGCTTTTGTTTACATTTTGAACGTTGATGGGACAATTCCAGTTTTAAACGTAAAATGAATGTGGAAAACGTTAGGAACTGTTTATTTATGCCTATAATGAAGAAGATAGACAATTTAGCTTGAATTTTTTTTACTGCTATATTGAACCTTTATAAACAAAAACAAACAAAAAAACAGGGCACGAGCTTTGTTTTCACGACAAAAAATTGTTAGCCGTGTATCTTGCTTAAATTTCTTCGACTGACTCTGATATTTTATTTGATCATTAGAGATGCATTCCTAAAGCATTGTAAATAATAAAAACATTGAAATAGAATTTGACCAAAACCGTGACCAACCCCCTTTAATTTTTGATCAAATTCAAGGATTGCTATAATATAATGTTTGCGTGCGTCCTTAAGCCTTAAACTTTTGAAATGATTTTTAAAGTTGAAAATTGTTATTTAACATATAGTTATAATTTGTTTAGTTCATATAAACAAAAATAAGGGGCAAAATGTACTATTATTTCTATGACTTGGGCTTTGTACCGTAAAATTGACACTTTAATGTTGCTAAAAGGGAGAGAGTAAACTGCACGCTATATAGAAGGGTATGTTTTCTGACAGGTAAAGCTGCGAGATTCAAGTGGAATGAATAATTAACTATATACTGTTTACATACATGCTGATATTCATTAAAACATAACGAGGTAAAAAAAAAAAAAAAAAGGTCAGAATCTGGGACGGGGAAACCAAGGAAATTTCATACACATCGCGTCAAGTAATTCTCCTGTAATGAAGGTGTTAGGCCCTAATGTCTTTAGGGAGTGCATAGTTTTTAATGTGGAGAGCAGAAACTCTAGTGACAGGGTTCCCATAACTCAACAACTTAGTACGTGGCTTCAGCAGCTTGATCTTAAATAACTATTCTGTAATGGCGTTATTATTTTAACATCACTATTCAAACTTATTTCAAAATAGCTGCAGAACTGTAGCTCTCCGGGGAAAAAATATTGACAGACCGGACTGTCAATATTTTTTTCCCGGAGAGCTACAGTTCTGCAGCTAATCTCAAAATGACCATCTATTATAATAGATAAACATTCATTTAGTGCCTGTAAACGGTGACTAAATGAAGAATTCATTTGTTTGGTTCTTGTGTGTTTGTTTTTATATCCTGTATAATACTGTGAACGCGGAAACATGCATGTGACTACATATAATACAAGAAATTTTATGTAGAATAGAAGTATTAAATCTGGTCTATTCAAAAATTTTCTTTGCAAAGCTAAGTGTTGCTAGATATGTTATATGCAAACACAATTTGCCTAAATTTCTCGAAATTAAGTAAACAAACTAACAATTACATTTATTGTACGAATATGTGATGTAAAATACATTGTCTGCCGATCAGACGCTTAATACACTCATCTTCTTTGAAGAGAGCGGAATATGCAAAAAAGTTCAAACTTTACTGAAAAATTCAATTCCAAAATATGTGAATGCTGCTGTACATGATTAATGACCCGGAAGAAACATCGATAAGCAAACAAACATTTGTAAACCCTACAGCGTTCCATACATTGAACCACACAGATTATATCAGGAGGGAGAGAGAGGGAAGGATGGAAGCAGTAAGAGGGGACTGGCTTCATCTTTTGTTGCTACTGACCTTGGCCTGCCTCGTTATCGTTATCGTCAGACTTGTCGTCGGACTGTACCACCGGAGGATCCTATTCCGAGGCTTCCCGGAACCGATAGAAGAGAGACACTGGCTATTTGGTCACCTACTAGTGGTCAGTATACTATGCACCAGACATGATATAAATTTAAACGTATTTTTTGTTTTTGGTGATTAAAAATTAGCATCATTTAAATGCATCTATTTATTTGATGTAATATTCGTCAGTATTTGCCTTCAAGTAAACACGATTGGGGAAAAATAGCCCACGTTAATGTGATATGAAAGGTAATGAAGCAGTTTTAGCTAAGACGGGTGTACTATCAAACCAATCCTGTTTACAAACAGACCGTCACACTTTTTGACCTCGGTGTAAATATTTGTTGTCAGTTCACCTGTATCAAATAGGAAGACACTGTAATATTACTCATCTCAACGATGAATTTAAAAGTCTAACCGATGATTCCAAAATATCAACAATTCGTACTGGCATTGGTCTAAATTCTTCATTCAGTTTGTAATTGCATATAATGTTATTTTATTATTTTAAAATACATCTTTCGTAAGATACATTCAGTACATGTACAGGGTATTTTGGCATTTTTCAACCTTCTAATAGACTCGATATACTACATGTAGTCTCTACAAATAAATTAGCGTTTTAAGGTCTAAATTTGGACCTTAAAATTACTGAAACACGCTGAATATTTAAAAAAAAAATATGACAATATATTAAAAATAACATATACATTTAAAAAGCCAATAAATTCTTGCATGCAAAATGAATCTTTTTCTACACCCTTGTATTAACACTGTGAAATCAATAGAGTGGAATACTAGTTATCATGATAACGTCTTTGAATAAAATCCCCGGATTTATCTTCATGTATTATTCATGGCAGTAATCCATTTCTTTTGCGCTAAATATTTTCAGTTTGCTGGAAAGACTTCAAGATTAGACAAAGTCTTAGAATGGACGGCAAAATTTCCAAAGATGTTTATCATCAGGCCCGGACCTTTCCGTGTCCGTGTCATCCTCCATCATCCGGAGTGTGTCAAACAGGTGCTCGTGACGTCAGGTAGCCAGCCAACCATTTCAAGATACTAATCAGCAATACATATGGATATGATAAATATGTTATTTCAAGACATTGATTAATAACAGCTATAATTTACATGTATACTATGGGGTTTTTTTGTAACACCAATCAATAACCGTAAAATTAATGATTATATAAACATTTTGTTGGACTAGACCCGAAGCTCAGTAAACACCTTTTGTTTTACTTGTAAACTGTTATTACTATTCTACATCTTCAGAGTTGTTATATATAATGCAAGTACTATGTTCTTGAATTTTTTTTGTGATAAAATATTTTGCGTTTCATTGTATAACTTGGTTATATGAAAACACATTTCGTGAACCAGGAGATGAAATTTAAATTGCGAAAAATGTGAATGAAATCGATTTAATATCATATCATAATCGAGTAATTAAGGGCAACTTTTTGTGGGAATTTATTTCGTTTGGAGAAAAAGTTTAAAACATGTAATTACCCAGAATGAAGAATACGAAATTTATAGATAACTGCTGTATTAATCAAAGTTTTTGGAATTTGTATTACCTGGTTGGGCATTTTAATTTCGTAAATCACCTGAGAATAAAATCCACAGACAAAATGTTCACCAATGAAAATAAAATGTCTTCGATAATAATAATTCGTACAGATCCTAAACCGGTCGGGTTCGGTGAACCGTACCGCCATGGACTTCCGTGGCTGGGGGAGGGACTTCTCATGTCCAGTGGACAAAAATGGAAGCGCTCCAGACGTCTGCTTACTCCCGCCTTCCATTTTGACATCCTGAAACCTTACGTGAAAATCTACAAGACCTGTGCAGATATATTATCGGTATCCAAAGGAACAATTTAAATTGATTTTACTTTCGATTTTACATTTAAAAAAGAATCAATTGCTTTGATATTCAACATACATGCATTTTAATTTTGATAGTACTTATAGAAACTTTTGTTAATCTACTATAGTTTTTCTAATGGTACATACCAATTTTTTTTTCGAGAGCTAATTAATTTTATTTCGCTAACAACGCAGGAAAACCTCAATGAACATGCCGACACAGGTAAAAGCGTTGAAATATACAACCTGGTCAGCTCCTGTACATTGGATATAATTCTAAGGTGTGCCTTCTCCTATACAACAGATTGTCAGAGCAAAAGGTATGTGGCACAGTGATAAAAATCACATTGGTACATGTTTTTGTTTGTTTGTTTGGTTGTTTTTTTTACATAGACGTGGCATATGTTGCTGAAACGTGAGGGTGAGGTTCATGATGTTTAAGCGTTCAAATTATTTGATAATACCCAAAAACCTTTGTTTCACTTTTTCAAAAGAGTTTAATTTCTTAAAAGATTAATACAGCAAATCAAATAGTGTACATGTACCAGATAACGGTATGTTTGAATGGTCAAGGAAGGCAATGAAGAAAATACGAAAAAAGTGTGTCGACAAACAAACACTTAATCTATACAAATATATGTACAAAAAATCAATATAAACATGTTGTTAATGATCATAATGAATATTGAAATTTACAACAACAAAAAGCACAGTTTTTACTTCGTTGATATATTTTTTAACTAGAGAGACGACCCATCCATACGTAAGTGCCGTACAGGACATAGCTATGACATGGCTCTTAAGAAATAAGTAAATATATTTATAATCGTCTATGATTTACATTACTTTATAAAAATTCTTTATCCATTTTAGTACTCAAGTATTTGATTTTAGTTTCTTGAATATATTAATTTGGATGTCTTATTTAATGATTATAATACTTTTAGGTCGCCCTGGTTGTACCCGGATTTCATTTTCTACAGAACAAAACAAGGTCAAAAATTTAAATCAGATTGCGATTATGTCCACAAGATTGCTGAGGATATCATTGACAAGCGTCGGAGGGAGCTAGTGAGTATATGAGCCCATAAAGCACCCCGCCCCCTTTACATTCACTTGTTGTCAAGCTTGTTAGGAAAATTGTAGAGTAAATGTTCGAGACCCCTCCTTCCAAACGTTTTGTTATTTTCTTTTATATTGGTAATATTTCTGTTTTGTTAAGACCCTCTTCGATACTCTTTAAGCTTACCAGGGTTGATTATGCCAATTGTATGTAAATATTTGTAATATTTCCACTCACATTGACCAGACAACATAACATAGATAAATAATTGAAAAGATGAAGTATACTTATATACTTATATGTTTTGGAGATTTATCGATTACCACGCATGATCTCTTTCAAATCAAAAGGAACGCGAGGATTTATCACACAAACGATATCTCGATTTCTTGGACATCTTATTAACTGCGAAAGATGAAAGCGGAAATGGATTGACTAAAGAGGATATCCGAAATGAAGTTGACACGTTTTTGTTTGAAGGTAAATCTCAAAACGCTTTTATGCACAAGATTTCTCTTATGTCAGAATAGATATATATTACTTTATCCCTAACAATAACAAAATAACACTTAATGAACGCAGGTCATGACACTACAGCTAGCGCCATCTCGTGGATCCTCTATTCTCTGGCGGAGAACCCTGAATGTCAGCAGAAATGTCAGGAAGAAATCGATAAGGTCGTCAGTGAGACCAAGTCTGGACAACTCGAGTGGTAAAAGTCAAAAAAGTCAAAAAGTCAAAAAGTTTTTATTTGTTACATATATATATGTACCTTATTATTAGGTTTTGTTGTTAGTATTGCATTGTTATTTAAAGGGGGATGGTCACGATTTTAGTCTTTTTTTGTCCGTTTACAATGCTTCAGTAAGGTAATTGTAATGGTCAACCAAATTTTGAGTGTTAGTCGTAGTTTATAAGCCGAAGGCAGAGCTCACAAATCTTCGTAATGTAAACAAAGCTTTCTTAACGTTTTGAATGTACAAGTGAAAATTCCAGTTTTGGATCGAATCGAATGTTATAAACGCTAGGAACTATTAATGTATGCTTAAAACAAATTAGAACAAAGAGAAATCAGCTTGTAAAACAACAAAAACAGGGTACGAGCCTTGTTTCCATGGCAAAGAATTCCAAGCTCGGTATCTTGCTTATAACTCTATGACTGGCACTCTAATTTTGGTTAATTATTAGAAATGCATTTTTAAAGCGATATAAACACTAAAAATAGAAAAATGAAAGGATTGTATATGATATGGGCCTAAAATGCCCCCCCCCCCTAAAATTAACATCACCATTTTATTGTAATTCTTTGTGTGTGTGTGTGTGTGTGTGTATATATATATATATATATATATATATATATATATATATATATATATATATATATATATATATATATATATATATATATATATATATATATATATATATATAGTATGACATTAGAAATATAAACTTTCCCGTCATTTTCGCATTTTTAGCATGAAACAGCTTGTTTTCAAGCATTTTTTCTTAGAGAAAACATAGAGCGCATGCTTAAACAAACAAAATATTTTAATCGGAGATGTATCTTGCCAAGGCTAATGAGTGACATTTTTTTTCCTTGTTCAAGCATGCGCTCTATATTTTCCATTCATAAAAAGATAAGGAAAATGTCAAGTTTTGACTGATTTTGATTGAATTATAGAAATAGCGTCACTTCTGACGTCATATACTGCCAGTGAGTGCAATTAAAACAAATAAATAGGTGAAAAATATATTTTACAACAACTCTTCTAAAAAATAACATAACAGTTTATTGTACCCAAAACACTTTAAATAATGGCGAATTGTGGGGGCCAAATTCAATTCATATCAAATACATTTATAGTTCTTTGTTTATGGTTCTGTAAAATCACGACCATGTCCCTTTAAACTCACTTGATGGATTTCCGTCATTCAGTGAAATAAATGTAAACTGTAAAGACTGGAATATGACGGACTGGCATGTAAATGCATTTGTGTCCTACTTTTTGAATTTTCAATCAGTTTACCAACAGTTGTCTGAATAGCAGAGTTTTATTTTAATCTTCAAATTTAAGATACTGTTTTAGCGAAAATACAATAAACACGATTGTTGCTCAAATTGCAGGAAGGATTTGGGAAAGTTGGACTACCTTACCGAGTGTATCAAGGAAGGTATGCGGGTTCACTCCCCTGTCCCAGGGGTGTCCAGAGTTAACACCCAGCCAATAAAGGTAGACGATGTCACCATACCCCCGGGCACCATAATTCTTATCAACTTCTACGCACTGCATCACAACCCAACAGTATGGGGCCAGGATCATATGGAGTTTAAACCGGAAAGGTTCAACAGAGATAATTCGGAAAAAAGAGATTCCTTCGCGTTTTGTCCATTCTCGGCGGGACCTAGGTTTGCAGTCTTTTTATTTTATTGTTTTATATTATTTTCAATACTTCATTGATCGATGACAGCAAAGTTGGGCATTATTATTTTAACGATGGTTAGATAAGCATGTATATGAACATAATTAATATTTTACTTTCCCGGTGGAAAAATATGAAAATTTGAAAAGATGCGGTTTTCTAAGAACTTTCTAAGAATTTATTTTTATACATGTACTAGAGCTTATAGAATCAAGATATTTAAAATCAAAATAATCATATTCATCCAGAAGTAAATGTTTTTTTCATTTGAACTTCAGAAACTGTATAGGACAAAACTTTGCCATGAGCGAAGAGAAAGTGGTGTTAGCTAGCCTATTACGTAGGTGAGTACATATTCACCAAGGTAGGTTTTTTTTTAAAAAATAGGAAAGCTTTTTATCGTCCACATTAAAATTCATCTGGATTGAACTTTGAAAAACAAAGCATGGAAATTGAAATAAAATGGTTAAGATTGGCATGAAATATAATAAAAATACGTGTATAGCGAAAACATTTGAGGAGTAAGGAATCATTCTTTGAGTATTTTGAGGTGATAGTTTTGGTCGGGGCGTGATCAAATCCAATAAAGCCCGAGGGCTTTATGAAAGATTTGATCACGCCCCGACCGAAATTTTCACCTCATAATATTCAAAGAATGATTCCATAGTACCTATCTTTATATATTTTTAAGCCATCGTTAGATTAAATATTTAAATAAAAATAAACAAACCCCACTGGCGCCTTTATTTGGTGTCATTTATAGTTATGGGTTATATAGTACAAAATCGATACGTAATGTAATCACAGGCAAAGACACTGGAGAATGTAAATATTCTGAAATATAAATACACGTACGTGAATTGTCTAAATTGTCCTGTCATAATGTTTGTTGATCTTATATTCTCTATTAATCGAACATCCAAAGTAAATTAAGTTTAATGTTGTTTGCAAACTACTGAAAGATGAAATAGTTTATCTTTTGACTACATTCAACATTTCGTTACCCGCCGTAAGTAGGTCTGACACTGACAATAAGTGTTTGATGAATGGTAGCATCACTCTCATTACCGGATGTAACACGGGTTTCAACAATTTAAATAAGGTTAAACATGACATCAGTTGCCACTGTTAACATAAATCTATTACACAAATGTTTCTCCTGTTTTTAAATAATTAACGTCAAAGGTGTGCATATTTAGCTATTACAAATAGGTTATTCTTAAGGGACTTTTTATCAAACTCGCTTTGAACAGACGATGTGCATTCAAAATTAACTTGTGTACATCATGCTTATGACAGCTGCAGGTGTTAATTATATTCAGGGTCAAGTTGAGTGTAGTTGTTAGGATACATATTGGTCATTACAAGGTAAGATATTTATGGCTTTGCATTCCGAGGATGAAGCGTGACTTAAATTTAAAAAAAAAATCAAGGATTTGACTTATCTGCTAATTATACATGTCTCTAAGGAAAATTTGTCTGTACTAAAGGTAAGGATACACATTGGGAAGTTATAAGCCACATTGTATGGAACTATATGTCAATAAATCAATAAACATTAATGTGACTATAAAATTGAAATAAAATACAGAAATACCAAGGCTGCGTATAATGTAGCGACACATCATTAAAACGGAAGCATTTTTTTTCAAATGGACGCCGATTATATAATTATTAATTGGTGCATAAAATTTAAAAAAAAACGTTCATTTAACCCATGCACGTCTTCCTCACAGGGATTTATAGGTATTTTTTGTTGAAATTATATATGGCGTCTTCTTGTTCAGGTTTTCCTTTTCGTTGGACAAGGATCATAAGGTTGATAAAGTGATAGCAGCTGTCATGCGACCTGTGGATGGCATCAAATTGTACATTCGGTCAAGAGACAACTAATGACAATGCTGTACTCACCTATACGCTGAGTCTAGTCAATACATCCAAGATATTATAAACCTACGACTTGATGCATGAAAAGACGTCAACATAAACACAATTAATTATGAACTCCAAAATTAACGGAGGAAAACTTTATGAAAACAAAAAGTCATCATCTTTTACGTATAATTTAATTGTGTTGCATTTGGAAACGGTAACTTGATTAGATCTGGAAATACCGGTGATAAAATTGACGGTTTGTGTAAAAATAAAATAGTTTCTTCCTGAAGACACATGTGGTACTCTTAAAATGAATGGTGTAAAAAAGAACTATTGATCTTTGTATTGTTAATTTTTATTCAATATTTAATTCTTTCTAATAATAGTGTAATGCAATAAACGTAATGTTAAAACGTAAAAGGTTGGAATTGGCTTATTCATACCAAAAAGCCCTGTAAAATATATATTTAGTTACTTTATTATACATGAGTTAAAACATTGCTTAGGGAAGCCGAAGGGCTTCTTGTTTGACGTTTATATCTACTTCTTGTTCTCGAAAATGAGTGCCCAGTTTTCTACAAGGACTTGTTGTAAGCTTGCAGTTTTGTATCTCAAAAAGTAGTGTATCTCTAACACAAGTAGTCTCAACGATAGCTTCTTGTCAAAAATGATCCTATAATTAAGTTAATTAATTATAAAAATTTTAAAATTCGGAATTGAATATCAAGTCCGTTTTTCAATGCACTTTTTTTTTACTGCAAAATGTGATTTGCATGTTTAACGATTTTTATTTCAATATAATTAAATTATTTCCTTAATCGTTTTTATTTCTTCTCAACTAATTATTGTCAACGAGGCATTCATCTGTTACAAAACACGAGACTTTTGGTCTATAAAGTAAGCGCTGTCCTTTGGGGCTGACTAGAGATGGCCCAGTGTTTGTCGTCAGTGGTCCTGCTGTGGATTTCCCTCGGGACAGTGCTTGGTGCAGGTTTCTTGGGAGTTCGTCCGCAGTCCAATGGCGATTGTCGATATGACGATATTAACAAAGCCCACTTTAGTTATGATCAGAATCATTGTGAGGGTAAGTCTTTTTAATGGTTTTTCATCACTAATTTAATTTTTCATTTCGATCATATAATAACTAAGAGCAAGATCTCTGATAGAATTAGTTACATCAAAATATAAGTACGAGTGTATGAACCCGAGCAATCTTTTAAAATTGATTCTTTTTCAATATAACTGAGGTTATAAGTATATATGTGTACTGTTTTAACAAGAATACCAATAACTACTTAATATAACATTCTGTACTTATATGCTCGATAGTTAAGACCTCAATGAATTAGACATACATGTGTACGTCCAATTATTTCGGACCTACATAACTAGGTGACATTGGCCACTAGTTTATTTTTTTTAATGTACAATCATTTCCCTTGAAAATGTCTTTAGAAAAACAAAGGCAATCAAATCGGTTCCTCATTCAACAATTTCATGTGTGTCCAGCATTGGTACCCCATTAAAGATGAGCCCTTTTACCTCACATAGCATTCTTTATTATAACTATCCTACACGTATACACGAATATACATGTAACTATCATAACTGTGTCTTGATTACAACTATTCTATTCTGTATACAAACTATAATACATGTATATGTATCTTGATAAATATGTTATTCTGATTATAACTTAACCTAAATGCATATTTATAATAACTATCCTATCTTAATAAATGACTATCCTCTCTTGATTAAAACAATGATAACATTATTACGACTATCACTTTTGGATTGAAATCATCACATCTTAATTACGACTTTTTTTCATCTTGATTTCAACTTTTTTTAGGTATACTTAAAATCATCCTAGATTTATCTAATAACAACAATATTTTCTGAATTACGACTTCCTCAATGCATCTTTTGACATCTATCAAATGATGATTACAACTATTTTATTTGTATCTGTGTTACAACTATTCCATATTAATAAAACATCGTAATCATTTCAATTATCTTAATTGCAGCTATCCTACCCATCTGAATGACAACTACATTATGTGTTCCTTTATTACAACTACATGTATCTTAAACTATAACAATTTGTTTTAAATCATCCTGTCTTGAAAGCAATTATTCTTGATTACAACTATCAAAACAGGATAGGAACTCTCCAATCGTGATAACAACTAACCGATCATGATTAAAGTCATCTTTTGTCAATTAAAACTACTGTGGTTTCATTAATATTCAAGGGTATCAATTTTCGTGGATATAGGGAAAATCATAGTTTCGAGGATACGGAAATTCGTGGCCAATGACCCTATCTATACAAAATCTTAATAAAAATTGCACTTCAATGAACATTTAATTTCATGGATCAACTTAACAACGAAATCCACGAAAATTTGTATTCAACGAATATTGATGAAACGACAGTATCATATCTTAATTAAAACTATTCCATCTTGGTTACATATACTGCTATCCCATTTCGATTACATCTTTCCTATTTTGATTACATTTATTCTATTTCGATTACATATATAGTATTTTGATTACATCTATTCTATTTCGATTACATCTATCCTGTTTTGATTACATCTATTCTTTTTCGATTACAACTATCCTATTTTGATTATATCTATTCTATTTCGATTACATATATCCTATTTTGATTACAACTGATATCGTTTCACGACTAACATATCTCGATTACCATTATTCTGTCTTGGTTAGGTCCAATGAAGTGGTGCAATGTCCATCAGTGCTGGTCCACGTGTGGGTCTGACATCAGGCAGTCGCCCATTAACATTCAGACCGCGGAAACCATCAGGGAGGGGTTTGGGGATCTACAGTTCCGCAACCTTCACCTCAGAGTTCCAGCAAATATCAGTAACAACGGTATGTTATAAGTGTTTATATATGTAGTTAGCTAGTCTTGGAATCATGCATCGTTATATATGTACGTGTCTTACTAAGTTTATAAAGATAAAATAATGTAAATCATAATTGTTTATTCTTAGTTCTAGAAAGTAAACTTTTAAATATGTATCTCTCAATCTCTCCATATAGCAATACGGCATATACATGTTTATTCATTACTTTATTCTTGTATCTATATGAATTCCAATGAATTGTCATCTGTGATTTAAATGGATTGATCAAATCGCCTGTTCGTTCATTGTGTTGTTTAACACTTAAATTGATTTTCCAATTTAAGTTATACGTTCTCATACATACCGTAATAACGGCACTGTAACTTTTGCGGCATGAATGTGCAGTATACAATTTATTATTAATTACAGGACACTCTCCGGACTTTGATTGCAAAGTTGAAACAGACGAGGCTCTCAGGCTGAAGAAGAATATCATTCTAACCAACGTCCCTATGCGCGGGGATAAACAATACATATTTGCCCAACTCCATATACACATAGGCAACGAAACAAACCGTACGTCCGACTCAAACATCAATGATGATGAAGGATCAGAACACTCCATCGATGGCCAGTTTTATCCAATGGAGGTAAAGCACGAGCCTATTGATCATTATCGTATCATGTTTGTATTTTTAAATAAGGAACATTTTTGTCAGTTGCTATCAGATAATAGATATATATGTAATACGACCATCCTTTTCATCAAACAATAAGAATTCAATGCAATCCTAACCAAACAAATTGGCATGTATGTTTCCTTATATAAACCTATGGAAATGTTTAATTCTGTTTGAACGTTTTCGTGACGTCACAATGATAACTGCACGTGCTTATTGAACTTCGATGGTACGTGATCAAATCCTCTTAGAAGCCCTTCGGGCTTCACAAGATTTGATCACGTGACCAAGTTAATATCCCAGAAAATCTTTTTAAATTGCTGTTTATTTCTTAACTAAATAAGTATATGAAATGACTATTTGTTAAACTATATTTTAAGCAACTGAGGTAGATGCGATATAGGAAGAACACTACGGAATCACCTAATACTGGATAACACAATATCAAAATGTCGGCTATGTTTACCGTTCAATTCATCTTCGGTAGCCATGTTTCCGATACGCTTTTTTTCATCTCCGGAGATAAGAAAAACGAATCGGACATTTTACTACCGAAGATGCCTCCGATTGATGATGTTGTACATCTTTTCTATTTAAAGGCTCACTTGGTGTTTTACGACAGTTCATTCGATAACATAGGTGTGGCTAAACCTGTAAAGGACAGTCTGGTAGTGCTCGGCGTCATGATAAAGGTACTACACAGTGGTGGCACGGCCCAGTCTCTCTCTCTCCTTCTCTCTCTCTCTCTCTCTCTCTCTCTCTCTCTCTCTCTCTCGTTCTCTCTCTCTCTCTCTCTCTCTCTCTCTCTCTCTCTCTCTCTCTCATTTTTTCATTCTAAAGGGTTTTATGATAGATTTGACAACGCCCTGTATTTGATCATCTCATAATATTCAAAGAAGTATTTAGTACTTCTATTTATATTATCTTCATTCATTATTTGATTAAATATTTTAAAAAATAATCGATAGACTGTATTGGACTAAAAATTACAAAATTGATATGCAATGTTATAATAGATAAAGACACTAGAAAATGAAAATACTCATCAATCACATTGACTTGCTTAACAATTGAGTCATTTGTGAAGCACTGATTGTAGGGTGGTAAATAAAAACATTTAAATTCATGTTGATGTTTTGTCGGTACCTTTTGAAGTCGTTCTTTGTTTCTCCTACTACTGCCTAGGACTTATCACACTGAAAGAAGTTTACGTGTGCAACATGTATGAACTGGGTGATATAATGATCTTACTTTGTTGTATCCGCGTTGTAGGTCAGAGACGATGACAGTGAAGAGGAAAATGAAGAAGAGGAAGACAAGAGGGAAAACGAAGAGGAGGAAGAAGACCAGGAAGAACCCGAACAAGAAGTGCGTTGTTA
Source organism: Magallana gigas (assembly GCF_963853765.1). Lineage (NCBI taxonomy): Eukaryota > Metazoa > Mollusca > Bivalvia > Ostreida > Ostreidae > Magallana > Magallana gigas. The sequence goes on along the minus strand of NC_088855.1, from coordinate 1,155,729 downwards.
TACCAAACCTTCCAAAAAAACCTATGTTATGCATTTACATAAACGGAATTTTAGCTAACTTTTTCAAACAGAAAAACAGTAATTTTGTTAAATTTCTTTTTAATCATGAATATCAGAGGCTTGTTCTGTGTCATTTTAGTATTTAAAAATATGTTTTAAAGAATTTTTTTAAATTAAACAAAAAATTGCAAATCTGAACCCATCCACCCCCACTTATGTATGCATTGTAAGTTAACATTGTTGGTCAACGATAAATATCACAAAGTTCTTATATGTGGTTATTTGTATGTAGGATAAAGATCTTTGCTCGTTGGAAGAAGGTAAAATGAACGAGAAATTCTACAGGAAACACTGTTATAGGAAGGTAAGCACAAAAAGTTACAAAGAACTTATATTTTCATATTGGGCGTACGTCTCGTCTGATGATCATAATTGACTTAAATTGTACATGTATATGGTCTAATAAGCACGTTAGACTAGATAATTGTACATGCTGATGTTTAAAATCTCGTAATCATAATTTTGTGTATTTTGCATAGAGGACAAAATGTAAGGGGAGATTTGCCAAGAGATTAAGTGATAACATGGAACACTATTTTGAAGAGATTCGGAACCACGACCCTGTTAAACCAGATCTAGAGAAATCTTCAGACGACGACATTCGTGGTGACGTTTTGTGTAACCTTACAAATCTACTTAAAGCTGATATGAATACGCATTATTTCCCTTTTATCTCAGACTACGCCATTTTAGTTGTCGATTTCTATTCATTCACATCCCTTGTATAAGGCCGAGACCACTAAATATGCATCAACGCATTCAGGTATTTCATTTCTATCACTGCACTGGTAAAGAATATCCAATGAAAAACGAAACAAAACAGACTAAAATCCAAGAACACATTTCAAAAACCCTCGATCATTGTAAAAGGTTACCCTGTGTGGTGGTGGTATAATATCGAACATGCGCAAACCACACATTGTAGTAGATCGTGCAGTAACATGGACTTTAGAAAACGGAGTGTTTTCGTAAAAACAATGTTTTACATTCTTACTTTCTTGGATTGACTATGATCACATATCTACTGTGTTGAATGTAGTGCGGCCGGGGTCCACCGTAAGATGTAGACGTCATGTACTCTGTAAGAACGACACACGTATTTGATATGCACGCCAAGTAAAGCAGCACTATCTGTGCAAGATGATGCAGATACTTCGGGAATTCTTTCAAAGAATAAACGATGTTTTCTGTTTTGTTGATTTTAGTTTTTAACGGGGATTTTCAACAGAAAAAACGGTTATTGAAATAGTGAAAATAGCGGGCGGGCGGATGGCTGCCAAAAGAGTTCCCTTATACGGATTACTCCTTCTACAGTTTTGAAGATAAGGAGTTGTTCTTTCGTAGACCAATTGTACATATATCAGAGGTGTGCATATTGCTAGAATTTTAATTTCTGATAATGAATGAAAAATACTAGTTTTTGAACTTAGTCATTTTTTCGGCAAAACATTGCATATTAATGTAGGGTATTCCATTTCTCTGAATGCGGTAGGTAGTGTTTATCAATTCAGGGTTGACATGAATTATGAATACATTTCACATAAAAGAAAACCTGGTTTGTTGCAACATTGACAGCCTTTTACTTGGCTTTATTCTTTTTTTACCAACATATTACTACCATGTGTAATTCTATCATTTAGAAGTCCATGCAACCTGAATGACTCGATTGAAATGCGACCGATCGTAACTTTCTCGGGCGATATATATTCCACTTTGTAGAGCGATCAAAACTGACATCGCGACCAAATGCTTTTATGAATTCATCTCAGCTTTAAGCATTAAATGCTTATTTTTAGATATCGTCGGTCCTATAACACACAAGGCCAGGTAGACAACTTGAAATACGCGCGGTACGATAATTTGTCTGCACGGTCCAGTGTGTTTAAGGTCATACGATTTTCAAAAATAAGCCTTCAATCTTTTTATTTATTTATCACATGTTTATCTCAATATGTTGTGGATATGACTCATGGGATGAATTTTTATCTCATACGTGTGGTGTATATTACCCGTGTGATAAACCTTTGCTATATCACACGGGTGACGCTATATCAAATACTTCCGGTCGGAACTACTTTTGACACAGCCCCTCGCTTCAACGCTTCAGTGACATATTTTCAAAGATTTGCTAGTACTTTCAACATAACTATATCTACTATATCTACTACAAAAATTAATATAAAATTGATTTTGTTGAATATTTAAATTACAAATACAGGAAAACACATAACTGCGTAGCACAGGCGTCGGAACCGGGGGCTATTGTGAGTGGGGGGGGGGGGGGGAGGGTTAGCCCCCCCCTCCCCCACACCTTTTTTGCAAAGTTATTCATAACCGTAACCACAAGACCCTTTTTTCTTGTTTGTCAAGATTTTTGATAAATTTAGCCCACTTCCAACTTTCAATTTGAAGTTAATAAAACTACAAATTACGTTAACTATCAAGGAGTTCATCCTGACAACGCGATGAAAACAGAGCGTTCTGGCGATCTGGTTGTGTTTATATACAAGAACTTACCGAAATAATGTTTCATGAGACTTTTATTCCACCACCAGTAAGCATCCTTATTCACTATTTTCAATTTTGAATCATTAGGCTAGCCTAGTGTTTGTTTTATTAAACATCATGCATCAACAACTGTTCCTTGTTCGAGTCAATTCAAACTAACGTGCATTCGCAACTTTGTGTATGTCAACAAACTTGATAATTCAAGTATTCTGATCGGTATTTCCATCTAATCAAGTGAATAAACTCCAAGACAAATTATTTAGAGCTACAAAATCATTTCAAGGTTTATTTCAGTGATACCTTACATTAAAACAGTTAGATTTATCTCAGAAATGACGTACTAAATTGTATTGCGCAAGGTCACAATAACCGGATAACACAACGTTGCATCATCGTTTTTAATCTTTGAAAAAAATCAATTTGGGTCATATAAGGGACTGTCTCAAAAGCCTCATAATATAAATCAAATTGTTTGAGATAAATAGAACATCTATAATTGTGTGATTTTATATTTGCTTTATCCAACTCGTTGAAAAGGTTATATTCGCTCGGCAAGCCTCGCGAATATATACACCATTTCAACTCGTTGGATAAAGCAAATATAAAATCACACAATATAGATATCCTCTATTTATCTTCCACTGTGTGTTCGTACGCCATGTGACGTCATAATTAAACATTACATAGGTATAGACGGTTGGTTGTCGTAGCATGAAAAAGTAAATGATCAATTCAGTTGAAAAGAGTTGAGTTGTAAATGAGAAGCATCTAATATTGTTTCATTTATTCTTCATGAATTCATAAAAAATGTTTGAAAATAAAATGTTTGTTAAACTTCAAGGAACTTGTTTTCCTTGCGTTAAGTAGTTGGCGTCTTGCAGTTAATGTGTTGTGCGGCTCACAATTACAATTTTTATAGAAAGAATTGAGATTAACAAAATATGTGGTAAAACATTTGATAAAAAGAATCTCTCATAATTTGCGATGGTATATTATTTTGATCTAACTCGTTGTATGTTTTTTATCCCATCGCCAAGGCTTGGGGATAGAAATCATACAACTCGTTGAATAAGAATAATATACCATCGAAAATCATGAGAGATCCTCTATTTATTTATATTTTTTAAAAAAACTCCATGCCTTGTGTGCAATTGTGATTTTTACTTCAAAATTACTGTTTTATCCGGGAGAGCAACTGTAACAGCCACAAACGTGACGTTAGATTGGCAATAATGGGTGCTCGGCAATAATGGGTACTCGCACGTTACACTCTCCTTTTTATACTGTAATTCCTATTTCAAAATATTTTCACTATTTACACGTATATATTATATTTGATTCATAGTGTAAAATTATGAGCATTTGAAAATATACAATATTATTATAGGCCCCCAGTTTTACATACCTCATCATCATCATCACCATCACCATCATCATCATCATCAGTAGATATTTTGCATTCTGGGTAAACGTTATCCTATATAACAATAATCACAATGTTTTCGTTGGGTAATGTAGAATACCAATGTGGGGACCATCCAGACTTGGACTTTATTTACAACAACTGCATGAAACGGTCCACTTATGAAAGCAGGAACTACCGGGAGGTGGAGTCTGGAATCTCCCCTCTGGATGTTCTCCCTTGTGACCAGAGCTTCTACACGTATGCCGGGTCACTGACCACTCCACCGTGTTATGAAACGGTCCAGTGGATTGTCTTTAAATGCCCTATTACTGTCTCTAAAAAGGTTCGAATAGTCACTGGCTTTTTTTGCTTTATCGAGATAAATTTTAATCAAATACATTTGCAATTGTGGTGATTTTTCTTTTTAAATTTTTTTTTTCAATTTCATGTAGGCTTACAGAAATTTGCAGTTAGTTCAGGATTCAAACGAAGATGACCTGAAATTGCTGGGGGTTAAACGTCACATTATGACGGTAAGAATTTTAAGTACTTAAGTGTGTTAGTAATATACTATACTGTTTTACCTATAAACTATTACTTTGCTTTAAACATGTAGTGCTTTTTACATATGTAAATGGATTTAATTCATTTTAATTTCGATTGTAGAATAATACTGGGATACAAGTCTACAGAAATCATGAAAACTAAAGAAAAAAAGGCATCAACTATTGTTGCTTGTAGAAAGAAATGTTTTACCCATGGCAAAATGTGTTTAAATTCATGTAAACATTCCATCTATACTGAGATATCTACATGATTTATGATCAAATAGGTTTACCATTGACAAAGAATTTTTGTCAGATTTTAATAAGTTTTAACCGTTGTCTGGAATTTTCGTAGACAGTGTGTGTTTTGTTGAAAACTAGCTTAAATATAAACTAAGTTTTAATATACCACTTGTGTTTGCTTATTATGCATTTGAATAAATATTCTTTGACTACTTATTTATAGGTCTTTAAGATGTCTTTATGTATGGTTTGATCTAACGTCACACGGAAAAACTTAAGGTGTAAAATAACTGGATGTCGCTTTTACTATAGTAAATCAATATCTCATTTACATTTTTCACACATGTTTAAATGATGTCGTATTGGGAATTTCATTTTGGGCTTATTTCCAAAGTTTTGAAATGTCATGAAAAAACGTAGAAACATGCGATTTTTGACGCCTTTACGTTGCACCAGGCTACAATATGTAATCGAGTTTGACACATCATCAGATGTTAACCCTTTTACTTAAATGTACTAATAATTATAGAGAAATAAAGTAAAGCCATCTGTGAACATATTCATGTAGAGTATTATAATGACGTACTTGTTGTTTGAGATAAAACCTTATGGTTGACTGTATACAAGAGTACAAGCAGCTATCGTATGCGGAAAAAAACCGCTTCTGGTACTGAATAACAAAGATTTCAAGGTCAGAAATTCGATCACTGGAATCAATTTTGAAAATAAAGAACATAAAACAAACACCAAGGGTAAAATAATATTTTTATCATATGGCAAAACTGGCAACCAAATACACCAAATATGACATGAATTGTTATAAAAATCAGAGAGTTTATCGAAGTTTCAGTGAACAATTAGACGTTCTAATAGGTATTATTACTCACACGGCTATACAGCATGTGAAAACAAAATAACTTGGGATCAATCTTAGTTTATATGATCTCAGAAGTCGTTGTGTATATCTATCAAAAGCGCATAAACACTAGTAAACATTTGTATAAAACGCAACTGTTATTTTTTATTGAAACAATTTTGCCAAGATTTATCCAGACAAAACTATCATCTATAGCTCAAATTCCGAATGAAAGAGACCTTTGTACAAAAAAGAATCCGTGGAATTTTTTAACGCTTGCTGCTCTCTATTTTGAATATAAGTTAATTTCTCTTAGACGTTTGACATGAACGTATATTGAAGAGCATTTTCGTTTAAAGTATCGATAAGGATAGTATTCTTTATAGAGGAAATTATAGCAAAACTTTGCGATGTTAATTTTGTTTGGATCAGGTTATTTAATAAATCATGAAAAATGTTGAATATGATATTGTTTTAAATTTTCTTCAGTTTAATAATACCCAATTGAAAAAATCCATTGCATGACATATGAATGCAAGATTTTGCTGATAAAGTCTTCAGGTATTTTTAAAAAATAGTTGTAATTTTAAAGTAAGTGATATATTTAACCTTGTATTAAATTTATTCAACAGTTTAAGATAACCTATTCTGTATTTTATTTTGAAATTAACCTAAATAGAAAATTCGGGCGAACTTCTGAATTATACTTGTGTTATATATAGGCAAATCTCATGTGTAAGTATGAAAGGTTATTTCAAAAACCGTTAATACTAGAACATGTTCATTGATACTCAATACCAAAGTATGATTATTTTAGAGGCAAAAGATTCCCATTGGTACTAATTATTGATTTCTGTTCATTAGAGGTTCAAGGTCTGGGTTCATTAGGATATTTGTGCATCAAGTCTTCCAAAAAAGAAAAGAAATACTTTTGATTTTAAATCCTTAGAGACACCGTAAAATAGTTTGCTTCTCATTAATTTGATATTGCAGTTAATAATAAAAATACACTGCTGTTGCTAGAATATGATTAAACTGATGCTCTATAAGACATTTCTGCTATAAAACAGCAAAAGCAAAGTTTGTGTTAACAAATTACTACGATAAAACAAACAGCTTTACTTCACATTATAAACATTATCAAAAGAAAAATCAGATAACATAGGAAATGTTGAAAAAAGTTTAAAACCAAGCTTCACATATGATTACAACAGATCGATAAAACAGTTTATACTTTGATTGAGAAAACATGTAAAACTATGTACAATGGAGGCAAGGTATTTGCAATTACTTCCAAATACATGTATTTTTTTTTCACGATGATTTCGTGTAAAGGAGATTCAATTATGTTGTTGAATATTACATTTGAATGCTAATACAAATGGAAGAAGTTGTAGGTGGGAATAATACTACTTCTAAAATAATTAAAAATACCCCCACCCCCAAATCATATGAAATTAATGTATGGTCATAATAATTAAAAAAAAGTCAGCTTTGAGATGTAAACTGAACATATTGTCATTGAAAGAATTCACGGGGAGTCCGCTCTCTCTGCAAATTTATCTCCTATGCATAAGCCGTTGATTTAACCCTGGTTTAATATTCTAGAGGAAGCTTTATGAAAAAGTATCAAGCAAAATTATTAAAATCCGATCGAATCTCACAATTGCAATTTTATGTAACATCTGGCTAAAATAAGCTTACGATGCAATCATGTAACACCATAAACCTCTTGATGTATTGACGTTCCATAGAAAAGCCCACTACTTACTGGAGGAATATTAACAGAAAAAAACAGGCCTTGCGAACGATTTTTTTTAACTCATTAGAAAATGTCTGGGGATAAAAAAAAATAAAGAAAAGACACGAAAATAAGGTAATAAAATAACGCAGCTTAAAGATGGAATATTGCCTTTTTAATACTTTGGAGTAAAAAAAGTGAACTAATATAAGGTATACAGCCATATCTTATCCTGGAGTGTATAAGCAACAATCAAACAGCAAACAAAGAAACAACAACAAAAAATTCAAACAATTAACTATTTTTTTTTATTATCCAAGTTTCTTAATGCATGACTTTAATGATGCATCTTTAATACTTGCCCTAAACGCACCTCCAGGAGGGATGTAGAATTCAGCAAAGGAAACTAAAAGGAAATGTCTTCTCAATAACTGCAATTGCTACACTTACGATGTTACTACACAAGTAGTCTATTGCTTTGTTGATACAAATATGTTATTAAAAGCTACCATTTAGACATCGGTTGAACTCTACAGTAGAGCAAAATTGTCATAGAAATATATTAAGAAAAATCTTTTTTTCTTTTTTTTAGCAAGATAAACTATACTTCAAAGTATGATGTTTCATAAATTGTATCCTAATATAGTTTAAATTCTAAAATGGTCATTTTTTTACCTCCTGGACAACAGTGGGGCCCCCTGAGGACGGAGTTTACCATAGTGATTGTATAGGAAAATCCATACAATATACAATTTGAGATTGTTATATTGAACGAATCATTATAAATTTTCATAGCCAAGATTTATTGTTTTTCTTTACTGTGTATCGTTCCTTTTTAAAGTTCAGGGTTTTATATGAAAAATTTAGAACTGTTACTTATGTAAGCGATGTGGCATATGGGCCTTTTGTTTTGTTTTTGCTTTCACAGGATCAAATAAAGTGTAAATAAAATAAATTTGAAAAATCGAAGATGATTGATTTTAAAAGTACATGTAATTGTAATGTTGATGGAAAAAAACAGGGTTTAGCTGGGTATTATTAATGCTTGTTTCACCTAAAACATTGTCCTGTTGTAATAAAAGAAGAATACGTGATTTACTAAAGACAGACTTAATACTGTGGTGACATGTTAAGGAAATCGACAGAAAAAATAATGGCAACTCATACCATCTATTCCTATATTGAGGTAGATCAACAACAGCGATCAGTAAACAGAAAAGTTTACAAAAAGTTTATTAGGTGTCCAAAACATTTCTGTTAGCTGAGTTATTGACTAGATATCAATGCTTTACTGCATTAACGAAGTATTGTTCTTTTTCTTGTGTGTCACATTGTCTAATTGAGAGCCTTTACATAACAATTGTACTTCTTGTGTTATAGTACGACTTACATATTTCCTTGTCTGACATGACTTTTTACCGATATCTTTACTGTATCTGCTTCTCTGTATCTCACGGCCCATATTGACTGTTGCTATAGTGAGGATCCCTTATTATCTGAAATGCTGACTTGATAGCTGTATGGAAGGTTATTGCTCTCACTGCAGTGTATTATTTTATTATGATATGTGGTTATGCCGAATAAAAAGCCTTCGTGTGGTGATTCATCATACATCATTCCATCCCTCACCAATTTCATTGGCCAAAGAAATATGATACAGATTATCTTAACAGTAATCTTCAAAATGTGTGGAAACGAGTCTTAATTTTACGTTTGGAGTATAATGAAAAAACACAATGACGAAAACAAAAATGTTTTTGTCAATGATGGATTAAAATCGTAGAGCTGGTTTTACGAAATGAGATTTAGAATTCAGTCAAGAGGATAAAGATAGAGACTTTGTGAAATGGGCACAATTGTTACAAGACCAATCTGTAGTGACGTGAGTTACAGTAAGAGAGGGGGTCTGGAACCCTCCCTGTCTGAGGATCAGCTAGAACTGTTAGAGAAATCCTGGAACTCGATAAAGGTCAACATAGCCAACATAGGTGTTGTTGCTTTCATAAAGTAGGTAGATTTTTATGTATTTCAAAGCAAAATGTTGTAGTTGTAATTAGCTAGAGATGTATATGTCTTAAAATTACATTAGACGAAGTAATGAAGTGCATCGTTACATTGAAAAGATACAAATGCTTTTTAATAGAGTGAAGATACTGATATTAAATTTCTTTGCAACAAAATTAATTGCAAAACAGAAACTTTTAAACATAAAAATATCAAAACATTTTAAATACAAAAATAAGAAATATGTTGTCTTTTTAACATGCTGATCATATGATAAACACATGCCATAAATGTTTTGAAAAAGGTATTTTCAGGGTATGTTGTTTAATTTGCAGGTTTTAACATAGTGTGATAGTAAATTAATTTACCTCAAACATTTAAACAACTTTTACTTTAAATATCTAAACACCTTTTATAAATTACCATTAAAGTAATTCCTTCGTATATTTCGTACTTTCATTTTCGAAAGATATGTTTAACATTTGATTACATCTTGAAATCTCACAGGAAAAACGGAAACGTGTTACTTTTAGCCCTGTGTTCTTTTCAGCAAAATGCAGCTTCTGCTATATCAAGTAAAACGCACAATACCCTGGAATTATGTTAAAGGAAAGGTGCAACCAGAAATACGCTTACTCAAATCAAGCTAATTTGTTGAAAAACCAATTTTTAACAATTAAACATGCAAAAATACGTTTATTCACAGTATTTTTATAATTATCATTATTTTTGTTCATATAATTTTTAATGTGCAGTGTTGTCTTGTTAAAATTTCATAATTATGCAAATATATAATATAGATATTCAAGTTTAAATCACGTGTGCGTGATAGATTTACGTCATTAAAATTTCAATAGCAGTTTCACACAGTATCGTGATCGTGGTGCATGTAGTTTTAATTGCGTCCATGACATTTTCAAAGCCGGGAAGATATCATAAACTTAACAATCTTTATATTGTGTTAATGATAAACTGAACAATTTTAAAAGAAGTGGATTTCTTCACCATCTACTGTTGAGAGATCTCATTTCCACCCCTGCGAATGTTATTGTCATTCAAATTTTAGACCACGTGGTTTAATTTGACCTTTTCAGTTTCGCAGTAAAAATCGTACCTCGTGTATAAAGTCTATTTCACAGTATCTAGGTTCTAGTAGTCAGATCTAAATTCTAGAGGTTTATTGATTTTAAACTTTATCTTCATTGATTGGTGAATAAAATGTGTTCTAAAAATAAATGTGACTATACAAAAATTAGTTTTTGTCTGCTGTTGCAACAACTAACATGCTTAAAAAAAGATCCCTCCTGAGGATTAATTTTCGATCCACGCCTGACCTAGTAATAACATCAATAGTGAAACAGACTATACCATTTTATGCAGAATGTTCCTTGAAAATGGCTTGATATACTAAGTATTAATGCAAAAAAGTCACCCATTATTTTTTTTAAAACATGGTATTGCACACCACAAGCATCAAACATGGCTATGATTTTATTAAGCAACCCAGTGTTTATATTTTCAACCACTCTACACGTGTTTGAACACGAACGATAACTCTGTTCTGAATATTATCGTTTAATATAAATAACTGCTAGATGGTAAAATAAGACATACAACTTGAAAGCTTTTCCCGTTTTAACATAAATCAAAGTAGGATATGATATGAAAAACGACCTGTACTTACGTATTTTGAGAATATTATTCGAACACTTATACTTCCGCTCGAAATTTCACAGGAACTGAACAAATATCGGTGAAGTCTCGTGAACTTTCATCCGAGCACCTCTGGATTTATTACTTCCTTAGCAACGATAAAGAAAACATTCCGAACACATTCGCAGGGGTGATTTCGCTTCCAACGAATATCTTTAAGCATCGCAAATCTTTATTGACACGCGTGGTTTTGTTTTCAAGCTTGTTTTATGTTTAGAAGATGTATCGATTGCCTTCTCTTAACTCATTAAAAGATGTCTTGAGCACTGCTTTCCGCAGATGTCTTTCTGTAACGTAAGATTATAATATGTTATTGTCAAAGAAGTGTTGTTAGAAGTGGAATGTCAAACAGACACAGCCGTAGACACAATAGTTATACTATCGTTGACACACATCTCTTGAGGCGGGCGATTGAAATGCATAACTTTAAGGATTACGTTACCATAAATATATAACCGATATTATTTATACGTTTTATGCCACGAAAACAAGTTTCAATCGCTATGAATTTAAAGAATGGATTAGCTAATTCTACACTGCTTAACATTTCAAAAAATGTACTTGATTTATTATAAATAGATCAAAAATATTAACTCTTTCAAACGTTGACTCTTATTTCTATCTGAATGTGTGTTTGCAGTCCTTATTCACCTAATCTGATCAAATCAGCTGTTTTGATAAGCTATGGTTAACATCGAACGCCTATCGTTCAATAGGGCCACTCCTTGTGGAATATAACTCAAATAGCTAGCAGCAGTGTACGTCGTTTAGAAGTAAGACGTGCTTTTATGATTTCAAGATATTTTGAAGTACTGTTTCTAGTACTGTAAAGTACTGGTATTTGTATTATTCGTCCTAATTAATCATTTTCCTTTGTTTAAGATACAACGTCATGAAACAATAGTAATTAAAGTTTAAACAATGCTCAGAACGGAGTGACACGCAACAATCAATTGTAATTCCGATGAATTGTTTTTAATCTCTCGAGAGCTGCATGACAGACATGTTATGACTATTAAATTGAACCTGAACTCGAAGCTTGAATACATAAGAATAAATAATTTTCACCATTATTATTTAAAAAGACAACTAAAAGGTAGCAGAAATACAAAGAGCAGGAGGATCCAAGAACTTCATGCACTGGTTAATATTTTGTTGGTTTTTTTTCAGCTGATAAAAGGAATGCCTTTGGTTTCTTCCTTTGTGTGACCTGATATTTGATCGATTGTTATGAATCAACATTGATGTTGGCTCTAGGCAAATGCTACAAAAAATGCCAAATCAAAAAAAAGTGTTAGGTGTTTGTAAAATGATACATTTATATAGAATAAAAGAATACGATTGCACCTAAGACAAAGAAAATGAAGTGTGCTATTTTAAAAACGTATAAACTAACCAAATCTAGAAAAATGAACTTTCATCTATTTTGATGGAATAAAAATAAATTTTGCTTAACCATCTAACAATAAAAGGTAGAGGCAAGAAATGGTAAATTGAACAATTTGACCAAATTAGAAACACTGGTTGTTGAATGTATATACTATTCTTCCACAACAGGTGTTGAAAATTAAGGGTTTTGGAAATAACTCAATAGGAAGTGTTCTGCTGTAGAAGGAAAAGAATATCTCACACGTAAATCAGTTAATTTTTAATGCAGTTTGGCCGAATAAAACGGTCTGATGTTTCAAAATCAGCTGTCTTTGTTTTTATTTTTTTTAATTATATGAATGGTTTTTGGCAGACTGCTTTTATTTTTGCCCTTTTCACTCTCGTTCTCAGCGGGAAAATTTAAAACTGGGCGAATTGTCTCAAAATATCTCTATGAAAACACAACTGTGTCTTGGCAAAACTAGGTCGGGGCGAAACTGTTTGCAAGTTTAGAAGGGCAAAAGTTACATGGGGCTAAAATTACACGGGGCAAAAATTACACAGGGTGAAAATAACCCTGTATACAGTATTGCATGCATTCAATAAATAAAATTGTATGCTTCTTAAATTGTCTTTTGCATTCAATGCAGAATTCAAACCTTAAATTGATAGAATCAATATTTATTTACAGTTACATTTATACTTTAAACAAATACAGTGAGCCATCTATACAAAACCTAAAGAAAATATAAACGTTTGTATAAAAGCTGGTGAGTTCACAGGATTAACCAATGCCATTCAACCAGCTGAATGGAATTGGAATGGTCTATAAAGGTGACTGCATGAGAGGACAATGTCATACAGTCAATTTTGAGTTACACTTCAGACATATTTCAGTTGACAGAATGATAGATCTTCACTCAGTGTTGTACACATGCACATGATTCCATATTTCAGCAGTATTCAACCATTTTTCATATTCTACTGTATAAACGTGGTTATTGTTTCATTTCCCTTGTTTTAATTTTTAAATCAACTATACTTTGACCCGTGCGTGCGCTGGTTGACATTGCATATGATATCGGACATTTATATACGAAATACTGAGATATATACACACACCGTATTGTTGACATTTACATAACCAAGCTTTAGGTCTACAATAACGCTTTTGATTTCGCTTCACTCTGCTTAGTTAGAATAATCTAACCGTGTCTCTGGAGAGGCCTTCCCACATTTAAAATGCTTCCCATATACCCATAATGTAGCCAAAAACTGCAGAATCGCTCCGAAAAATAATAAGAAAAATAATGAAGCTGCATTGAAATAAACAGTCAAATTATTCATAAAAAACCATATTGAGGCTGTAAATACCTAATTTCATCAAAAAAAAAAAATTATTCATATTAATGAAGAATTCAACATTTTACCAACGTTTTTTACTCGCTTCGAGTTTACACACCATTTTGACGCGATTTTTCTAACTGAGTTAGAGTTTACTTATTTCCCATATTTCCTTTAATGAACAGAATAAATGACAAATTTTCAATGAAAATTTACACGTATTTGTAATATCGTTTCTGGGTTGATCCGTGCAAATGTGATATTGTGGAAACATAAACTAAAAAGTCTCCCATGATTTAGCGCAAATGTAATGCGCATGCGAACGATTTTTTAAGTCCAAGAAATCCAGATGATTTCCGAATTTTTTAAAGGAATTTTCGTTAATTATCAATTAGCAAAGCTTGATTGAGAAAGAAAAAAAAACAAATTTGTTATCTTCAAGTACCAATTATGTTTAAAATATATAAAACAAAAGACAGTACTCTTTCCGATTTCTCGGTATTAAACCCCCAAAATTCGAGTCTATTATTCTAATATAGTTGTATAGATAAAGTAGCAACCAGATACGAAACATACTATTTCCTGTGCCAATCCTCCATTACTAAAGGGACAATCGATTATTTCATGACTCATTCTTTTCTCCTTGATGTAATATACTCTAACGTAGATTTTATAATTTTGTATTTGCATTTTAAGGATCCTCTGTACAGTTACGAAAGTCTGTTTGAGCACAAATCATATCATAGTGCATATATATATATATATATATATATATATATATATATATATATATAGCACAGAGAAATTCCCTTTTGTTGGAGCTCCACCTTCCGCCCCGACCGAGGCTTGAACTCACGACCTCTGGAACCCATTCTCCTAGCAGTGAGCGGCCACCGCGCTCCCCACTCGGCCATCTAGGCAAGACAAAAACCTTGCTTTCGATGACGAACGGAACCTAGCGCGCTGGCCGCGCACTACACAGTCGCTTGAGATACAGGTGGAATACAGTTAAACGACACTTTGAGAGGATCGGAACGATACACATTGCATAGATACACACATATATAATAAGAACAAACATTGCAATAACTCTCAAATTGACATATACCTGCCCATAGTGAATGATATAGATATATATAACAGAGACATTCACTTTTGTTGGAGATCCATATATATATATATATATATATATATATATATATATATATATATATATATATATATATATATATATATATATATATATATATATATATAAAATATCTTCAATCATACAAATTGATTACTTTTGTGGAATTTAAAAAAGAAAATTATTGAAATATAAAATTTTTTTTGATAGTATGAAACCGGTATTTAAAGACTGTTTTAAATAATAAATATCAAGATACTAGTAATACCATAATACATTTTATCACACCGTACCATATACGGGTTAAAGAATAAAGCATGCAGTTTAAGCTCATTATTTAATACCAAATGCTTTAACTATATAAATCATAGCTTCTCTAATGCCCATGAACAAAATTTCTAGGTGACAATATATCATGGTAAATATCTCTTAAGCATTTGGAAGAAAACATGCAAACAAACAATTACATAAGATTAAAATCTTTTTCTACATTACATCAAGATGCTTGGCATCTCCATCCATTCAACCTCATTATCCGCCATTAGCTATATAGTGTGCATCGTTTCTTTAGCTAGTAATGACCTAAAACTACGAGTTATACATTACATTTATAAAGAAGCAAATTACAAAGATTGGTCTAATGGCTGTAAATTATTTAATGCAAAGCTTTGGATTTAATCATGCATTTGCTTTCTAATTGTAGAACCTTTCATTACCTTCGTTGAACTAAATTTAATCGAAATCACTCATTCGTTTTCTTCGTCTTTAAGTACCGATTATCTTCCCGCTGTTTTGTCCTTGATTGTGTCCAAACGTTGTAAACATTTAATTTAATTTTTAAAATTAAGCCTGCATCCATACCAAATAAATGAATATTTGGACCGCAATCACGCATAGGTTTGGTATGAAAGAAAAAACATAGTGCTTTCAAGTAAATGCATAGGTGATATAAAATACACCGTGTTTACGATTCACGCTTTTGTAAAAAAAAAAAAAAAAAAAAAAAATAAATGAAATCTTGTTTTTGATTTTGTTTTAGAACTATCTAGCAGAAATATCATGTTTACAATTTTTATGTAACACCATTGGTTTGTTTATGATACAAACATCGTTATGTGTTCATTGGTTCTAAAACATGGATATTTTTTTGGTTTAATATAAATTAGATGATATCCTGTTTCCGTAATTTGTCTGTCCACCCGACGACATATTTTTATAGGTTCTATAACTGGTTTTTCTATTCCTACTATTATTTTTAATGAAGAAAAATGCAATTTTAGTATTTTAGTATAATCAATACTTTCAGTTTATTTCAAACTCATCCAGAAGTAAAAGATGCGTTCCTACCGTTCCAACAATTGGCTGAGGATGACATGGAACACAGCGCCATCTTGCGGTCACATGCACTCCGTGTAATGGGGACGGTAGATAAATGTCTGACTCGGATACGGACGCCGGAAAAACTTCAGTCTCTTATGCATGAGCTCGGAGAAAGACATGTTAACTACAGCGCTAAATACGACTTCATTGATGTAAGACTTAATATTTATTAAATAAGCCTAATATAACATGGTTTCTATTCAAGAATAATTTATCACCACATTTAGGCTATGACTAAGGATCTACTACGCGTATACAAATCAAAGGGTAAATTAGTTCAATCCTAGGGTTATATTAAATAATGATAAAAGTTCAAGAAAATTGACGAATACAGTTAGCAATAATACTTACATGTACATTGGTGTTTTTTTTTTAGAATGGTTGTTAACGCACACTATTAGGACTAACTCTTTGCGTTGAATTGTACAAAGTTTATATGAATGGTATAAGCACTGTCCTGTACCTTACAATTGTTCACTTGTGTATATTGTTTGTAGATGGTGGGAGGACAGTTTGTTCATGCTATCAAGCCTCATCTACAGGACAGCTGGAGCGAGGAACTGGGAGAGGCCTGGGTGCAGCTGTTCAGGGTTCTTTGTTATTACATGAAGAAGGGAATGCGCGACAACAACGCCAATGCAGACTGACAAATAATGACAAATAATGAATGCAAATAGTGCTGATTGCGACTTGGTTCCCAGATAGTAAATGGGTATGACTGCTCTGACACTCCCAGTTTTGTATTTTATGTTAAAGACCCCCAAAAGGACTCAGTCCATGATTATGTTAACAAATATTAATACGAAATTCATATTTATTCAAATGAAACATTTAAGTTAATTTGAATTATAATTATACAATGTATTAACTCTGAAATTTATATTTTTGATGAAAAATAAATGTGGTTTTTTTTCAAACTCATAGTTTTATAACTTGGAGTAGTAAACCATAAATTGTTTGTTAATGTGAAATTATGGATATTATCTTTTATTCATATCAATATCTGTTTTCATTTAAGAAGATGAATACCGGTATGTTTAACATGCGAGTACCCATTATTGCCGAAAAATACACGAGTTTCCTCTACTACTCTCTTCATGTACTACAAGCTATCATGTAAAATATCTTTTCGTTATTTTCAATTAATAAATCGGTAAAATGGTCATAAATTTAAAAGAACCTAACAATATAAGATAAAATGTAAGAATATAAAATAAAGAATTATAATATAAACGCAATTCAATCATATTATAAGCAACATTCTTTTCCATGTCTCTGCGGCCACATGCTCACAAAGAGGAACATGTACTTCACAAATCTCCGGACAAATGATTAAAAATTTAATAAATGCATTATTTATTTATTAAAAAGCTTTTTATTAAGTTTTAATGTGTCCAGTAAAAGAAATAATGTGTGTGAAAGTTACTAGCAACGCCTCTGATTTACATCGCAGATGCGTGTGGATAAATCTTCCATCCGCCTCTGGTTGGAAACATAATGGCGTCTAACAAGCAAGCAGACGCTCCGTTTTCTTTCTTAAATATTGTGTAGTAGAAATGATATCTTGCTTATTTTTGTCAAATATCATAACACGTAGGTAATTATTGTTCAAATTTGGACCTAAACAAAAAACGCCTTGTCATCTAAGTGGATTACAAGTCAAACATTCAGTGGCATGTGTCATCGCACGGATACAAATGTGATATGTTTCCATAGGCTTTTCTTTGTCAAGGCGAGTTCCGAGATGTTTGAAGAATTTTTTTTCATTCCCAACTCTTATAGTGTGTTGAAAATTCTATTATTTATTTATTTATTTTGGTTTGTAGCTAAAAACAACGAATAGGTAGCGGAAATCTTGCTGTTTTTATAACAACGGGCAATAATGGGTACTCGTCAATAATGGGTAATAGCACGTTATATTGAAATCATTTATCTTTGTCCATATTGCCTTTAAGAAAGACACCAGATAAAAATGTCCCTGTATTTCTTTCCCAATTAATGTTTTATCTGTAAAATGTATATCAATGTGTTTATAAATGTTTTAATGTCTTATATGTAATAGTCTAATAAGCAAATATATTCATGTTATTTGAAACTGAGCAAAAAAATGTAGTTTGTGTCCTCTTTCATTTAAGATATGATAAAATGGCTGTGTATACCTTTTCATTTGTATGGATTTAACTTAAAAACCTATAAAACGACATTCATACGATAAGAGCTATTAATAGATTTCTTTGTTGCGCCAGGTATTTGTTTCTGTCTTAATAGTTCAAACACCCCCCCCCCCCTCCTTTTTTTTTTTAAATGAAATACGTTACTATGTTCTAACGATGATATTAATGTTTGTAGACAAAGTTCTGGTGATTTGAATATTTGATCAAATTAGATTTTAGATTTCTGTTTACCTTCTATGTACAATGCTTTTCAAGGGGCATGGTCCCGATTTTGTTCAAATTTTATTTTGTTTGCAATGTTTTAGAAATGCATTTTTAATGAGCAACTAAAATTTGAGTGTCAGTCGTAGAGACATAAGCAAGATACATAGTTCACAATTCACAATGACAGCTGATTTTTTTTAAAGTTCCAATAGTATTACTAATATTAATTTTATTCACTCGTATGGATTAACACTAAGAAGAAAAGGGGTGGCTTTTTACTTTCAATTCTTATCTTTATCCTGCGTAAATTAAATGTTGATTAATATTTTAAAAATCGAGCTTTTGTTCTAAATACATAACCGTTGTGTAGGTTACATACCCTTACTAAAAAACAAATAACTTTTTTGCACTGTTTTTGGATCATTGTTTGTCTTCTTTAGCAACGAATAAGAATACTCAGACGTGTAAGGTAATGGTTTTTATTATCATTTGTTATTCTATCGTTAAGTCACACACTACGCTTAATAAAAACAGAGGCTTTGGAGAATTGACGATTATATATTTGAGGGCAATGCAGCTCCTAGACTTCGGGAAGAGACAGAGAAATATCGCCTTCAAAGTGATAAAGCCCTTGCTTTCTGTTGCTGTCTCACCCAGTCCAAAACTTGTGTATCCGGGCTGATTCACTACTAGGTATACAATATAACTGTTCTCGGTGTTAAACTTGCAGTTTTCGGGGCATGGTAATAAAGTTTTATATCATTTGTGGTATTACGAGAAAACGTATTCACAAATGATATATCACGGAATCCACTGTTGTAACACCGACTGTGACGTCATTGTTGGTGGAAAATCATGAAATATTTTACGATTAAAATACAAGAGTTTAGTCATTTGGATTTATTTAAATCATATAAAGTTTGATGAGTGAAATTTTTTTTCGTGAAACAGAAAAATCATCAACATAATTAAATTTTACACTTTTTCTATATGTCCACGCTTGCAGTACATTTATCATTCATATTTATCAATCTCTTATTTCTTCGTATTTTATGTTATCTCTGGCAATTGATGATAGAATAATATGATAAAAAATTTAATGTTATATCACAACAAAGATTTTTCCGTTAACATTGATTGTAAAGATGATGATTGCAATAGATGTAAACGTTCTTTACTTTAATTGTCAAAAGATTTTCAATTGTGAATGTTATTTTTTAATGGCCCCATTATCCATCATCATCGAATTTAAGAACTAATTATAATTGGAACAAACATCGAATTAGTCTTTCCACAAGTTATTTAATGTACATACAGTTAGGGGCAAGTTTGTAAGTTCCGATTTTGGTCATTTGAATCATGTTGTAGCTATTAGACACGCATTCACGAATAATATCAAAATTATTCATATGATAGAAGATCAAATACGCAGAACAAAACCAAACGGCAGAAACTATGAGCCTTGGCTCGGGCATAGAAAACACACAACTCGTTGGATAAAAATCATAGACCATCGCAGATCATGAGAGATTCTTTTTATCACATGTTTTCAACGTATTTTGTTAAAACTCGATCGTATCTGTAAACATTGTAATTGTAAGCCGCATAACACATTCGTTAATAGACGTCAACAACCTTACGCTCGGAAAAAGTTCCTTGAAGATTAACAAACAAGTATTTAATTTTCTAACATATTGTTATTCATTTATGGAAAAAAATGAAACTGCAAAGTGCTTCACATTTATGACTCTACACTATTCAACTCAATTATTCTGTTACTTTCTATTCTACGTCATTCATCCCCAAAAGCTAGGTAATGTTTATCTATGACGTCACGTAGCGCAAGAACACACAGTGGAATATCAAAAAATTACCCCATTAGTGATATTCACCGCATTTTGAGATAAACATGTGATAAATACATGTACTCTTCTTTATGAGATTGATATTGTCTAAAAAATGACAACAGTCGTCCAGCAATTTACCAAAATAGCTATAATATTAAAGACAGCCTAAATTGGACAATTAAAAGGTTTGTGCCCTGTTCTGAAGAGTTAGTCAACAAATTGTGTGAATGTCATCTTTTTGTAAACTTATGCAACATTAAAGAATGGCGATATTTGAAAAATGATTTCATGTTAAAGATTGCATCTTATATGTTTTTTTTATTTTTACAATCTAGAAAACCTCAATTATATATCGTTTGCAATGTATGCCAAGCGTTATAATAATGTTGTGAAACAGTTCATTATTTTAACATATTTTATGTGTATTCTTTTTAAACGCTTCTGTCTCATTATCTAAGATATCATCACTTAGTATAAAGTTCAAATGTGCACTGGTTGCAGTTTTATTATTAAAACGCACATCTACAAAACATTGTATCAAATGCAGCGTATATTTGGATGAATGTTATCCCAATATGAATGAAGTTATACCAGTTAGACCTGAATCTTTGTAAAAATATAAATTTCTTTTTTTTTTATTTAGAGAAAATTGATTGTGATAGAAGGATCAAAAGGTATCATAATGAATGCGACATGCTCAACTCCAGAAGGTATTGTTACTTTTGACACGGTTAAACGGAGCTCTTTGAATAAATGGTCTGAACGACTGGAGGTCTGGATCCAAATAAAGTGGCCAGAGACAGAGTACACACAATGCGATTTTATAGCAACCGATAAACATGGAGAAGTTTCATTTCAAATGTCTAATTAAAACTGAATATCAAATTTATTTTGTCAGATGTATTCTCAGTTTTTATGAGAAATAAAATTCCAAGAACATACTAATAAAGAAAGAGTTGTGGTCCTCATTTATCTACGACTACGCCATATTATAGTTCTATAGTCTATGGTTACTATCTACACGATTACTATAGTCTGTCCCAAGTTAATGCTTCCATCACTTTTTGATGACTTTTTAAAAAAATACACATTCTTGTGAAAGAAATAAAGCTGAAATTGATAAAAGGGAAAATATCCAAGATTCATTGGCACGTTATCTTTTTTCAATGATAAAAGTTCACAGGAACGAAAACAAATTTCTTACGGAGATTTATAATGGGAATGTTTACTTCTTTTCTCCATTTGGAACTACTCGGAATACCTCGGACATTTTTTCAAGTTATCACTTGGGCTATAACATGGCTGATGTAATGCAAAATCCCCGTAGACTGTCTATTTTTGGGTTGTGTATTGAAACCTGTAGCAATATAGGACGCGTTTCAAAACAGATAAGCTGGGCATTTTTTATATTAGCAAATGAACGTAGTTTGGGCACAAAGGTATTTATGAATATCGAAATATCAAGCGAACAGTGGTGGAAGCAAAAAACTCGGGATAGAGTATATATGAGTGTGAGGTCTATTTATGTGTTTGTGATGTATAATATTCATTTACGGTATTAAACGTTACTATGTACATCTGAATGTTATAAACAATTTGTTAAAAACATTTTGGCAGGCTAGAGAAAAAATATTGGTTTTACAAAAGGATTCTGTATCAAAATGCTACTTTGAAAGAAGTTCTATTCAGATTACAACTAGAGTGTATTCTGTAGGTGTAATAACTAGGTATTTCGACAAAACGCAAGCTGATTTGAAATACTAGTGTTGACTGGATTACGAAGAACGTGTTATTTAACATTACCGATTAACAAAAGAGTTGAGAACAGATATTATCAAAGTTAACGTACCTCTTCTGCAGTATTGAATTCTTGCATTAGGTCCCAGCGGATTTTCGGTTTTAACTGGAAGTCAAATAATGGGATCGTTTTTTGGCTCCCATCCTCAATAACACAGGAGTAGTTACCTTCAATTTCTTCAGTTGCGTGAAGATAAGATACATCATATACAGTCCATTGGGGAGACTTAATGCTGGAAATGTACACGTCATCTGTATCTATTATTGTCATTCCATTTCTCTCCAATTTAAGAGCAGGGGGATTTCTACCATTGGCGTAACATCCAATTGATAACATTTCACCTTCCACAGCTTCAGGAGGCGGTATACCTGACAAAACGACGTACTCTCCAGCTTTTTTAATTGCACTGATATCTTTTATTTGCGAATATTTGATAGATTTGATTATACTATCCAGACCTAGAAAGAGAGAGGATTGCAAAAACAAAAAGGAATTTTTCAATTCGAGATATTGTTCGGGAAAATTTACCGTCGCTGTAGCAATTGTATTTCGGTCAAGCGTAATATTTGTGCCTATGCTAGAATTGTTGTCCGAAATATTGGTCCAGGATAATTTTGAAGAACCCTCATTTTGATCCATGTATTTTGTCATAATTGCCATTTCTTGATACCAGGAATTTCCTGAATCCAATTCCGGAGAACAGCGAAAAAAGGACCGAAAAGAAGTACTGTTTATGTTAGCAATCAACGAATGGCAAGTACCGATATTGAAGTACCTTTTGGTATCTTCTGCTCTTATATCTAGGATATACCAGGTTACTATAGGTTCAGTGATACCAGTACCATTTGCAATTAATACCAGCGTAAGCTCTTTCACATAATTTGACAGCTCTATGTTGTATTGAATACTGTTTTTGAGCTCTGTCCTTGAAGTGCCGAATTTTTTCTCATTTGCTGAAACATAATTTAATGCAACACTATCAAAATATATTGTCGGGTTTCTTAAATACTACTTTAACCTTTAAAAAAAAAAACAGATTAGTTCAACAAAAAAATGATAGTGTACTGAAGGATTTAATTGTGGTTCTCTTTTTTAAATTTAACCCATCGATAAATATATTTTTACATAATTGAGATTTTTTTTTTTACGAAAACTTACTTCCAATTATTACTGAGTCTACATTCAAAAAGACATATGTTTTTCGGGCTACTGAAAGTTCCACCCGTATCAAAACTTTTTCACCGGAAGTCTCTTTTTCAACGGACAGCAAGGAACTCGGAGACTCATGCCATTTCTATCCAAATTAAAATAATCTTAGAATTGTAAACTTAGGCAAGCGGTGAGTCTGTTGATTACTATATTGTAATATGAAATTCAAACAGAAAACAAAAATACTCCCAGAATGTTATCTTTAATGGGATAAGATATATCGGTACAGTGTACTAAGGGTTTTGTGAAGATCCTGATTTGAATATCATGTTTGTTTTAGAATGGTAGCATATCATTATAAATGTCAAAAATATACAATGGTAATACTTACATGTACAAGATGTTGTAAGAAACACCAATGAAAGTTTTAAGTAATATTACTCCTAATGTGTATTCCTCTGAATGAGTTATTTGCTATACAAAAACGCAATATAAAATACTTTTCAAAGATATGAGAACAAACGACTGGATCAAACAAGAATATTTTAAAACAGATATTTCGACACTAAAATATTTGAAGATTGTAAATGGTTTAAAAAAGTGACATTGAATCACAATATTTAATCCTCACGATTTTCATTTTAAAGTACATACATTATTCATCTACATATAGGGAAAAATGACAACAGCTAGATTTTTAATTATGTGTTTATAAAGTAATGAAATGCCTTACCTCGTTTTGAATATCACTGAGAGAGTTTGCACGGCAAACGGAGGAAATGCTTAGTACAAGTATAAACACCACACCTTTCATGATAACAGTCGTTCTTTTATGTAGCGACAACATGAGACTTATGTGGTCTTATTTATACTAATGAAGTTTTAATACATTTAATTCAAGAGACATCTCGTTGGCTCTTTTGAAAGTGTTAGCTGCAGGTGCCCTTCAATGTAAATCATTCAATTAATTTAATTTTAACCTAACAATTATATATCACAATCATATGAATTTTAGTGTTGCATGTAAATATTATATATATTATTTTCAGGAATGACTTTGGTTGACACTACGTACAAATTACATTAAAATTATATATATATATATATATATATATATATATATATATATATATATATATATATATATATATATATATATATATATATATATATATATAATATTTTATGGCAAAAAAAATGTGATTCTTGAATTGCATGAATGTTTTATAACTTTTCAAGTGACCGTTATGTCTGTCCTGTAACCTTTATCATAAATACATGTCTTAATGCCACCATCTGTGTGAATACTCATATTTTGTATGTAAAAGGTCAAATATGGGCTGATATCTAAAGGTCAAAGAAACATTTTCAATTTCCGTAATTATAGTTTTATTTGCAATGTATTTGTACGTTGAAATACATCAATGAATAAGCAGAAGTATAACTAGCAAAAGCAAATTTTATGATAATCTTTATATTCATATTTTAACGCTCAAAGCTGTACACACTGACATTTGCGTCAATTATGTATGGAATTTTACAAAAAATATCTTTTTTCAGTACGTTTTAAGTGACGAATCAATTCTGCGTAAAATATTTGGTTTTCCGCATATAAATAGTCGGAGAGGAGAAAAAAGCAATTTCAAATACATCCTTAAGGAATCCCAAACACTTCTAAGATTAAGATACAAAATATTATCTCAATTATTTCCTACTAAAGCAGACAACAGGTAAACTTTTGATATACTAAATATGAAAATCATTCTAATAACGGTTATTGATCCTTTTATTAACTCCATGTACAGGTATTGTGACGTTGCCACCAGAACGATTTAGCAAACTAACGTGTACGCCTACGTGTACTTGTAGAAAGCAAATATGTGCATTACTTCTTGAGTTTTTGTAATGAAGAATTTCTACATGTATGTAAAGGAATGGAAATATGTGTGAATTGCGTCGAACTTGAAGGTTATATTTTTTGTTGGCTATATCTAAAGAATGTGTCTTTTTTTTCGAAATCCTATATATTTAATGCAACTACTGATAAAAAGAAATATTTTCACTACTATGCATTGTGTTAGTAGAGGTTTAAATACAACTCAGTTTAAAAGGGTAAAGTGTAAAAATATACCTTTAAACATTTACAATGTACGCGTTATAACGTGATTTAGACTGGTACGCGTAGTTCTAACTTGTAATATTCACATACAGGTACGCGTACATGTTGGTGCTAAACCTCTTTATTAGCTCCTACGTGTATCAAAGGCAGTACAAAAGTGCTTACTAGTATTATGTTATGACAACCCGGTTTCAATACTCAGTACTTCCTATTTGTGCTTTTGTTTACAATGGTAGCAATGCATGTAAATAATATTTTTTTTATTTACAGAATTGTTTAGTTTGTGCATATTTCAGGATGCTTATACTCCTCGAACTCAATACAAAGCAAGAATAATGAAAACTAGACACGATGTCGTTGCGAGCAACGAGGAGGTCTTCCGTCTGATTTTAGAATTTGAGATATATGTTCGATCTTCATTTTGCTATTTAACAGCTAAACATGATTTAGAATAGAAAAACGGGATCTACATTCTAAGGGCCAGATACTATTTTGTTTCAGGGATAAGAGCTTTGTTCAACAAGTGTTTAGAAATTCGTCACCGTTCTTGAGATATCTGAGAAAAAAAAAGTTTTAGGGGCCAGTCCCTTACCTCCCTATTGGAGCCGCTGAATCAAATTTTGAAGGTTGCATTTTGTAAAGTACATCATTTTGAGCATCTTTTCTTCTACACTGCATTTCAAAATATTTTCCTTTTTGAGATATAGGTGGTCATAGTTTATGGACTATTGACCCCTAAAATCCTTATTCCATAACACATGAATAAATCATTAAATTACTTGGATACAGAACTGTGAGTAAACATATTTGCTGCTATAGCCTTTCATTAAATTTCCATCAGTAAAGAGCTACAGATGATAATTTTTAGAGCCCTTAAGTTCCCTAATTTTAGGGGCCAGCCCCTTTTTTTGATATCAAATAAAAGGTCATTTAAATCTCAACCCATTTTGTTCAACTACTGTTTAGAAATTCGTTACCGTTACCGTTCTAGAGATATATGGGAAAGAATGTTGAAGGGGTGGAAACGAAAGACCTTAATAATTTTTGAAAAGACCTTTTTAACGCTGAAACGGCTTGCCCAGAGTCCATGTTTTGAACTAAATGTATTCATTTAACATTAAGGGTGTTGTTTACTCAGGGTTTGGGTTCTCAAATTCGGATTGTAATAAAGTTCACTGTAATGAGTAAAATTTGTTCTAAACAAAAAAAGTATTAATAAAATGAATTATTATTGACAAAACATTTGATATTTTTACTTTACTACGTAATTAGGCTCAAACAAAAATAGACTTTTAGTCAAACAGAGGAAATTCGGACTAAATTTTGCAGATTTTGTTTTCCTCTAAAACATTTTTGGCAGTACTCTAATATTGAAAGTTAAGATTTTATATTTTAGTCTATATAATTTTTCATATTTTCTGCTGGTTTTACCTCACTTATTCATTAAAATAATTGTATGGCACGAATTGCGAAAATATTAAAAAATGCTTAAAAACGATAAAAGACACCATATCTCAAAATTTTGATCATTGACCTCATATAAATTTTATGCCAACAGAATAAGGTCAATATAAGTAGTTCAATGCTATAAGTGTTTTTGTATTATCATCATTCAATTTTTTGTAAACTTAGATCAAAAATGGGTAGGAATTTGAAAACTGATAGAGGAAATTCGGACTGGAATATTTTTTCAAATTGTAGCTGAAATCTTAATGTTTTGTACCTATTTAGTGACACTGCCATTCATAAAATGTATTACACTTTTTAAAGTGCTTTATTATTTGAAATATATTTACAATTAAGAAAATTTCAATTGTAGTGTAAAATTTTATGGGATTTTTCTTGATTTTTCAAAAAATATTCAATGGCCATTTACTCAAAAAGTAGGTCATTGACCTACTTTTTTGAAAGTGAAAAATAACACTACAATCAAAGGTCTATAACATACAATAGATGGGGTTTCATTATCATCAGTGGAATTTTTTATCATTCTGAGTAAATGTCATCCTTAAGATACGGTGGAGAAATATCTAGAATGATATTTATAGAATAAAAAAAGTTGTTTATAACCCGTACAACGAAGTTTTTATTATTCAGTCGGAAATATTTACATTCCACGTATATTTTGCATGTAAAGCTACTGCAGATATAGCACCATAACGCAGAAAGGGTACTAAAAGGTTAATTGACGAGTTTTAATTGTGACGTCACAAACGTTGAACGCTGATAAATACAACGTCGCAAGCGAAAATCAAAGATCACGCTTGTGGCTGTTACAGTGGCTCTTCCATTAATTTAAACT
This sequence comes from Magallana gigas, assembly GCF_963853765.1. NCBI lineage: Eukaryota > Metazoa > Mollusca > Bivalvia > Ostreida > Ostreidae > Magallana > Magallana gigas. The sequence continues at coordinate 1,127,840 of NC_088855.1, read as the reverse complement.
TACCCATAGGATAGTACAGTCATTTTAAGGTATAATTCGCATTTGCGTACAAGGCAAGAATGTAAAAAAAATGTAAATATAAGCATTAAATCCTTATTTTTTGAAACATATAGTCTCATAACTGCAACGGTGTGTGCAAACATATTTTCATAACGCGCTAACGCGCGTTATTCAATTTGTATGCACACACCGTTGCAGTTATGAGACTATATCTTTCAAAAAATAAGGATTCAATACTTAAATGGCATGGTATTGGATATATTTTACAAAATATTGTTTGATCAGTCTTGATATTTTAAACTATGTCCTGTTAAACATGAACGAATTATGTGAAACTCCATATTGATTTTTATACCTCAGTGCAGTATGTTTTTTTTTATTATACTTTAATGTTAAATACTGAAATCTGATTGGTTTAGCCGCAGTTGAAAATCCATTCTATTACCCTCAGCGTTAGCAACACACTTAGCAACGGGTAACACAACGAATTGTCACATGCGCGTAAATTATGCGCACACGGTTCACCGTAGAATTAACGTCATTTCTATATAAAAGCAGTACGAATAGTTAAGACATTCAGTATAATAAAATGAATAGTGCCTGTTTGGGGGGATAACAGTTGAAATTGACACCCCTCGAAAACCATTGTCAACCTCCGTTTCGCGTCGGTTGATAATGGTTTCCTCGGGGTGTCAATTTCAACTGTTATCTCCCAAACAGGCACTATTTATATAATGTCACCTGATGTGTTATGTGTGATCTCTGATTTGTACAGTAAAGCTCGTTAACAATGCAATCACGGATATAGCGAAATCTTGGATGAAGCATAGTCTTGTGGTTTCCCCGGTAAAGTTTTAACAAACTCTTACAAACTTTTACGGTTTTAACGACTTTAGATTAAACGAATTTAAAGATATAGCGAACTGAATTTCCAATTATGCAACAAAATTAATGCTATTCTAAATTTGGGACAAATTCTATTTTGTTTTTATCAAAGTGCGTTAAATGACTATATTTGATATGGTCAAATATCTGCCCAGCAACCCCCAATTTTATCAAAATTTTAAATAGTATGATATAAAAAAAATCTTCATAACTCATTGTAAAACATTAAACAAAGTATGGCTATCACTTAAATCTTTATTTAAATCATCACTGCTCATTCGATATTAAACTATGACGTCATCTAAATGACCTTTGCAAACAAATAAAAATATTCTCATATTTTCTTTTTATTTTGGATTAGGAAAAATAGAGCACAGGTCTGCTCAGGTACGATTTTAACACATGTTTTTCTTCATATGATTATACAAATAATATTAAAAAAATAGTATTTAAACAAGCCTGCGCTCGATGTTAACCTGTCGAAAAACCATCAGAAAACACCCATATTTTGCCACAAAACATCAATTTATCAAAACAAGACTATCTAACCCCTTATCTTTAAAGTTTTTTTTATAAAACTTTAATTTTGGAGGCGAAAATGCATAATACCGCAAATAGGCCTTTGGGACAAATTGAAAGTACTTTGGAAAAGATTGGTATCAATACATATCAACATTTTTATCATCAAAATACAAATTGACGACAATTGCTTATTTCTCATTGATTACTTACATAATAAAATTATCATATGATTCAAAACATTGTCACAATTTACGTCCATGCTTACTTTCCATACATTTTGTGCTACGTTTATAATGTAACTAATTTATCGTCAAAGTTGCTTTCCAAAGTTTAAAGTTCACTCAGCTGGTTTTACTGGACGGGTTCTAATCCCGTGCATTTAGGAACTCAGACTGAGCATAGCAATTGGAGACAGCGGACGTTTTCAACAAGCTCCCTCATATCATATAAAGCACTTCTTCCTATAACATGTAAGTATTGCTGACCAGAGTCTAACTATTCTGGGTAAGTTTGTTTTTATTTTATTGAGACGGATTTAATGCCGTATTTATTCCTAAAATGGCCAGATAACCTTGTTTTATATTTTCCGTGAGTAATTTAAAGTATTTTAAAGTAAAGTGTGATAACCAGTAATATCATTATGAAAAATATTAAGTATAAAGTAAAAGTATGTGTATTGTTGTAATGTAAACATAAGTTGTATGTATTTCAGAGTAAGACGCGTACTAGTTGCCGTAAAATAAATGTATTTATGTAGTACACAAGTATATGAAAGTGAAGTTCGTGTACGAGTCTAGTGATTGTATAAAGTATATGTAGTAAAGAAGTAAAGTTATGTACTGCAAAATGTGCAAATATAAGTGTTGATACAGACAAATGTATTTCGTAAAGTAATGTGCAGTAAAATGTAAGTATGAATAAAATAATGTTATCTGTGTATTTATCATTTCATTTATTTTTCAGATCCCTTTTTGTACCTTTATTTGAAGTCTTTGGAACAGTAGGAAATCTATTTGTAAATTATCACCTGAATAAAAGCTATGTAAACATACTGAAAGTTATTATTTTGAAGCCGCAAAGTCACTCAGCGACAACCTTAAACATCTTCAGGTTCCTGAGTATGAATCCACTTCTCAAATTCGAGCAAAATAATTTTTCTCGATACATAATGGAAGACAGTTACATGTACAGCTATTGAAGGAATACATAATCGAAAAGAGGCATTTGAGAGCACTTTTCGCTTAAATGTTCAAAAGATTAATACAAGTACTGTATCTAAAATATGTCATTAAGTTTGTTCATTAGCTTATACATGTCATGTTTAGGTCAGCTATCGTTAACCTTAACATTTCCCCCTTACTTTAAAAAGTTATTTACAAAGTAAAATATAACAGAAAGCTGACTTTTAATGTCCATTTCAAGCAAATAATCTACATGTAAATATGAGACAGATGATGCAGACTCGGTGGTATCATTTATTCTAAGTTTACTGGGATATATCGAGTCGACGTAAGTATGGAAATAACAATTTTCAATTGATAATACGTCGTCGATATACCCGAATGACCTGATGTCATTACTGAAATAGACTAATATCAAGTCTAATGATGCAGAGATTTAAAGCACTCTAATTTCGGAATTTCAAAGGGGAAATGAAAGACTGCAAGAGCAAAGAAAGATACCACAGCAGGTTTTAAAGGAGGTACTTGTTCCAAAATTCAAAAGTTGGAAGAACTCATGAAAATACACTTAGATCAACTAATGCAATGTTGTGTACACTTAAGATACTTTCTGTTAAAAAACAATGCGTTCAAAATGTTAAATGATGAACAATATTTCATTTCCGGAATGATTACAGAATGGAAAAGATTGATGTATTTTGATGTTCATCTAAAAACAACTTTAAAGGTGCATGGTAACGATGGTCACAATTACATTTTCGATTTTAATATTTACAATGCTTCAGAAAGGCATCTTTGATAGGCAACCGATTTTTGATTGTCATTTGTTGAGTTATAAGTGAGTTACAGAGTTTGAAATTCTTCGCTATTTAAAAAAACCGTTTGTTTCGTTTAAAACGTTGAAGTAAAAATTTCAGTTTTAAACCTTAAACGAATGTTTAAAACGTTAGGAACTGTTTATTTATGCTTAAAATAAATAAAAAGATAGGAAAATAAGCTGGAAAAAGATTTTTTACTGGTATATTGAACCTATGTAAACAAAAAGAGGGCACGAGCCTTGTTTACATGACAAAGAGTTGTGATCCCTGTATCTTGCTTATAACTCAACGAATGACTCTCAAATTTTATATGATAATAAGAAATGCATTTTTAAAGCATTGTAAATAATAAAAAAACATAAAAATAGAATTGACCAAAATCGTGACCATGCCCCTTTAAAAATTTAATGGTATAACATTGAAACATTATTATCATATATCTTATACGTGTTGCATGACTCATGGGTCGCATGCTGACTGAAGTGTTTCATACTAATTGTTTGACCATAATTAATCACCTAATTGTCTACGGTCTTTTCCGTTTTTTCCTCGATTACGACAAAGAGCACACGGTTGGTGTGACCAGTCAGCAGAGGATTCTCACTCCTCCTTTGCACCTGATCCTACCCCTATCTATAACGGGTCCGTGTTCCTCTGCTTTGAATTTGTATTTCGTTTTATGGATGGTTCACGGTTTTTTATTGTCATTTTTTCATGTAAACCTCAATAAAGAAGAACCAAATCAGATGTGTTTAATGATTCTGATACGTGATGAACAGAGATAATAATGAATCAAGTGTGGCCAATAAGAGAAATCCAAAAGAAACATATGTTAACGATTAATTGCGACAGCTGTTGTTTATGTGAAATGCTTGCAACATCTGTAAATATATTTGCTTTCCAAATATTCATAGATACGATAAACGAATTGAACGTCAACAATAATGACAAAGCTATTTACAAACATTACACTCCAGGAAAGGAGGGGAAATAATTTCCAATAAAAACAGTATTTCGTGGTGGCGGGTGTGACCAGCTGTAGGCAAAGGATGCTCACTACTCCTAGGCACCTGCCCCCATCTCTATTTTTTAGAGGTCCGTGTTTGCTCTTCTTTGAGTTTGTGTTTTGCTAAATGGATTCAAAAAAACTTCGCTATATCCCAGAGTTCGCTATATCCGTGTTCGTACTAGACGAGTTTTACTGTTTCATCCTACCTTTAACTTGTTGACAAATAACGGTTTCTGATAATCATTATATCAAGTATATTTTGGCCTTAATCTAACCTATGTTAAAGTATCACTTTATTCGTCGTTTATCATGTGTTTTAGTTTTATATTTGATATAGCTAATATACAAACTATTCATATTTTAAAAGCGAATGTTGCAGATATGAAACATTTTAAGTGTCAATCCATAAAGATTCGGATGTTAATCGTGAATTTGAGAAATTCCGAGAAAGATCAGTTAATGTAAATGCGGAATGGTATTATCGAACTTTATTTTTGGTTTTCTGAACATAAAAAAATGTCAATGAAATTAATTTTTTTATATTTTGATGGAGGTTGATTGGCAACTTTTCACTTGGACAGTTTGATTTATTGACATTTAAATAAACCAAGATGTTATCGATAATATTTATCTGTATGGTTATTTTGGGCCATGTCAAACATCCTCACTTGGGTTAAATGCTTTATAAGAATTTAATTCAGGTTCATATATACTAGTATAATACAAAAGTATTTTCCCCATTTTTGTCTGTTGATGTACAATTGATGTACCCCATATGGAAAGGTTCCAACGCTTGTGCTGGCCAGGGAATCCAAACCTCTAACCGTTCAGTCCATTTTGTCAAAGTCGTCCGTTGAACTTTGTCAAACACAATAACAGTATCGTTCTCAGAATTGGAGCAAGATACATCCAGACCCTCAGATCCTTCTAGCACTAGAAGTTTACTCTAAATAAAAAGAAACATCATTACATTTTGGACTGTTTGTGAAGTGTTACTGTTTATTGTTATACTTTCATGTTAAATACTGAAATCTGATTGGTTAAGACGCAGTTAATAATATTTTCTATTACCCTCAGCGTTAGCAACGCACTAAGCAACGGGTAACATTAAAAAATGTTACATGCGCGAAAATTATGCGCGTACGGTTCGCTGTAGAATTCACGTTATTCCTATATAAAAGCAGTAAAATTTTCTTAAAAATTAAGACATTCAGTATAACAAAATAAATAGTGCCTGTTTGGGAGGATAACAGTTGAAATTGACACCCCTCAAAAACCATTGTCAACCTCCGCTTCGCGTCGGTTGACAATGGTTTTCTCGGGGTGTCAATTTCAACTGTTACCCTCCCAAACAGGCACTATTTATATAGTACCACATCTGTTTGGTTTATAAAGGCTTCTGAACAAAGCAGGTTTCTTAAAGATTAATACCAAACTGATTCGTTGGTTATTATCAAAACATATAAAAAATTTTTTTTTTAAAAATCATCAAAACATCTAAAAAACAAATTAAACATTATGCAAGAATCATCAAAGAGATTGATATTTGATGCTGACAAAGGAATAATAGAAAGTGTTGACACAGAAATCATTTGTAAGCAATTAATTCTCAAATAAAAAAATTGCTGACTAAAGCTAAATTCTAATAAACTCGAATAAATACTGTTAAAGGGGATGTGCACCTATCTTGTACATTTAAGGATAAGAGGAGAGGTCACCGATGAACCCTCTTCATATGTTTTCACATTTTAAATCTTCCAAATAAGTCTGTAGCTGCGCAGTTCGACAGTTGTTCTGAGTGATGAAAAAGGCATTGTCTTGTTCTTGTGTGCATACTTTTTAAACAAAAAGACATTTAGGACCTCGTATTTATTGCTTTTATATCTTTTTGCAACATTTTTGGTCAGAAAACATTGAAAAATTGAAAACATGCTTCTTGTGGAAAAATATTTACCTTTAAAGAAATGTGAATTTGAACAATTTGAGAGACACTTGAAGAATATTATTGAAAGAATTTAGCAAGTCTTTACTATATCCCCAACTATTTGTGAACAGAATGTATGATGCTTTTTAAAATAATTAGATAAATCTTTTTGATAAGCAAACCCTGATAAACAGTTATGCCGCAAAGCAACCGTTGCCCCGTCAGCTTTTTTCTCTCCGCCTTCTTCTCTCTCATAAATGAAAATATGTTCTAAATATTATGTTCATGCTGTTTGTGTATAATATAATCACATACTGGAAAATCCTTATATTTAGAGCTGTCAATTAATAAGTTGGTGTGCATGTTATATTTTTTATTTGCTTTTCTTTTTTTGTTTGTGTTTATATGCATATTATTTCAACAACAAAAATTGGCCAGTTGTAGGCAGAAACAAGCTAGTTCAAGACATGTTTACATTCTTATCCTAAAATGTACAAGATGGCTGCACATCCCCTTAACAGTCAGCATACCTCGTAGGTAACGTTGCCACCATTCATTAGATCCCATTTTACTTTTGGCTTTAACTCAATGTTATATAATGGAAACACTTCTCTGCTCTTGCCGTCTGCGACGCATGTGTATTTGCCCTCAATTTCTTTCGATGTGTGAAGGTAAGTTACATAGAAGGTTGACCAAACCGTGGACCTACTGCTGGTAATGTAAACATCACCTGTATCTGATATTGTCATCCCATCTCTCTCCACTCTAATAGAAGGGGGGTTTCTTCCAATCGCTTCACAGGATATTGTTACAGACTTGCCCTCCGATAATTTGGGATCCAAATAGGTATTGTCTATATATCCAAACTCACCATTCGTTTTTATTGCACTGATGTCCTGTGTATATCTATGTGTAATATATTTCACTATGTCGTAGACGTTCACAGTCAGAATGCTGTTCAGAAACAAAAAGCTTTTAGTCTTATCCAAGATTTCGTCTGAAAAGATGACCGTTCCATTGGCTGTTGTATTCCGATCATACGTTACATTAATGAAGGGGTTCGGCTCTATTTCTAAGGTCTTGAACCTGACTTTTTCATTTTCAGATCTAGCTATGAGAGCGATATCTTGATACCATGAATCTCTAGTATCCAACTCTGGTGAACACCGAAAAAAAGCAGAAGCGGAGGTGTTGGTGGTTTGGTTAACAGCTGCCTGACAAACACTGTCATTGAAATACCTTGTTGAATCGTGTCCTTGTACATCTATGTTATACCTGGTGTAAACGTTTTCTGGGGTTACCGATATCAGCTCAAGAAATTCCACTGATTTCGACAAATTGATTGTGTACTGTGAACTGCGTTCCAGCTTTGTACTCGAGGTGCCAAATTTACTTTCATTTGCTAAAAAAATTAACGCTTTGAGTATTTAATTCAAACTAATAGAATTACCGAATAAATCAAAATCACGACAAGTCATTATACATCCCATCATTCAACATTCCTTGTAGGTTTCAATTGGATCTCTGGGTTTTTTCAAAAGTAATCAATGATTTTATTTTAAAATAATGACTTTTTGAAAGAAACTTACTTCCAATTATGGTTGAGTCTACAACCCACTGAACCTCAGTTCCTGGTGACAGTGATAGTTCAACCTGCAGGCGGACAGTATCGACTGATGTGACCTTCTTTACAAACTTCAGTGAACTTCCGGTCTTGTGCCAAATCTATCAAAGCATTACAACTGATATTAAATTAGCAAATTTTTGCAATGATAATGTTAATGTTTGTTTTTTATTTATTCGTATAAATTAACACTAGAGAGAATTGCACAAGGTTGTTAAATAAACCTTGCTTAAGGCCTCTATATTACTTGAGGAAGGTCAAATCCAACCCTTTATTATAACTTAACTCATTTGCAATTGGAATGAGTCGACGCGTTCGGTTGTTATCCTTATATATTGCCCGTGGCCACAAATATCAAGATGTTCATTAAGTTTAATTTTTCTGCACTCGGGTTGATTGACGTGTTGTTTGTGTATACAAATACAGGTGCGCAAAGTTCTCCTATATATAATTCTTTGCATCCGCTACACGTACTGTTGTGTATAACATTTGTTGTGTAAGGTAACGCTTCTTTAAGAGATAAAAAAATCGTTAGCTTCAAATGTCCGGAAACGTGTCGATGCATCAAAACAATTTTTTAACTACAGCAGCAAAAATAAACACTGTGCTAGATTATTATGCCAGTGCTGAGGTCGCATTTTTGCACCCTCTAAACATGCAGTTTAGGAAAAATCTATAAATACCATATAATATATCATTGTTTAGAGAGTATATAACCACTTTTGTTTTTAGTGTGTTTCACTTGACAGGTGAGATATTTACCATTTAAAATGATCATCTAATGGAAAAATGATAGGTTCCATTGGAGAAATGATTCTTCTACAGGAAATATTGGCACTCCTATAGTATTTTCTAAAAAATCCTATAGAAATTATATTCTCTATAGAAAAATGATATTTCCTGTAGGTTTCAGAAAGGTAGTTTTCCTATAGGAAATTTGGATATCCTATCGGATTTTATCATACCCTTTCTGAATTGAAATTCCTATAGGAAATTTTTGTATTCCAATAAGAAATTACTTGTAGGAATCTTTTTATGGGAAAAATCATTTTCCAGTAGGAATTTATTATTTCGGGTAAATATCTTACGTGACAGGTAAGATAGAAAGTTAAAGGGACATGGTCATGATTTTGGTCAAAAATTATTTTCCCGATTTTAATATTTACAATGCTTCAGGAAGGCATTCTTCATAAACAACCGAAATTTGAGTGTAATTCGTTGAATTATTAGCAAGTTACAGACTCTGAGCTTGAAATTCTTTGCTATGTAAACAAAGCATTTGTTTACGTTTTGAATGTTAAACAGAAAATTCAAATGTTAAACCTAAAATGAAGGTTTTTAACGTTAGGATCTGTTTAATCATGCTTAAAATAGATAAGAATATAGACAAATCAGCTTGAAAAAGATTTTTTACTAGTATATTGAACCATCGTAAACAAAAACAGGGCACAAGCCTTGCTTACATGACAAAGAATTGTCAGCCTTGTATCTTGCTTTTAACTCTACGAATTACTCTTAAATTTCATTTGATCATTAGAAATGCATTTCTAAAGTATTGAAAATAATATAAACTAAAAATAGAATTTGACCAAAATCGTGGCCATGCCCCTTTAACAAAGCTGGTTGTAATTAAACTATTCAAGCAATGGTCTACCATGGGATACAGTTGAACTTTTCGATATATGCACCTATGACGGGCGCAAAAAAGCCATCTTTGCACTGGCATAATTATCCGACACAGTGTTTAAAACATAGTTCTCGAACCTGTTTTGAAAACTCACTAAATGTTTAATTCGGTTCTAGCTTGTATTAGGCATTAATTTCGGAATTATTTCGCTCCGGAGAGTTAAGTTTAACGTTATTTGTTTGTACTTTAGGATGCTTGATGGTTAACAAATATAACCATTAGATCTGCTGAATATTTAAAGATATAATTTGTTTAGTTATAAGTTATTATTTAGTAGAAAAACTATACATGTATTGTACCCTTTAAATACGTCTGTTTCGAGATAGCCTCCCTTGACGTAGCTCTTCGCGCGCGGAGGTAAATTTTGTCTCGGAGTAAACCGGAAGGTGGGACAGATTTGTTTATATTGACAACTATGCCGGTCTATCATTGCTGCGTGCCAGAATGCACATCTTCGACAAGAAAACTACAAGATTTGGATAAACATCCACACATGAAAGATGTAACTTTTTATTCATTGCCTAAAAAGTAGGACCAAAGGAGAAGAAACCAATGGATAAGGCTCAGCAGACGGGAGAAGTCTTGGGTGCCAAACAAATATACAAGAATTTGTTCTTGCCATTTTGAGCCCGGCTCAAATACTCCGACATTATTTCCATACAACAATTTCAAAAAATCGTCTTATACTAGGTATAGTTATTAATGAATGCCTCATAATAATATAATATTGACTGTTGAATATTGGCAAACTTAATGAGCAGACGACAGTTCTTTCTTTTCATCTATAAAAGTTTATGATTTCTTTCAAGCTCATTGTTTATCTATAGAATGTGATGAGTGTCATGAATATAAATTCAGCTATTTTCATGTCAAATGTTAGGGATTTTTCTGCTTGTTATTAATGTGAAAATATGTTTAACACTATTACATGTATTTAACTCTTGATTGTTAATAAAAAAAAACCTAGCCCTTTTCTAAAATGAAATTGATTTAACAGGAAAACAAGCAACTCTATCCAGATGCCAGATGATATCAGTGATGAGGAGGAAACTTCAAAAGAAAGCAATAGTGACATACCTCTTCATCATTATGAAGAAGACAACATCCCCTACGTTGCTGAGGAATATGAAATCAACACCAGTCATGATAGATCTGAGGGTAATTACTTATTAATCAAAAACATGCTTTCTAGCCTGTTATCATACATATTTTAACTGTCGTTTAATTTTTTAAATCGCAATAAAAATGAGTAGGAAAAAACTTCATATTTTTATATCTGACTTTTGATATAATTATTTATTCAACTCTAAATTTAAGCTTCAAGTTTTAAAGAATTAGAAATAGTGTGACCATTCATTGATTATACCCGCTGTATCACTTTATTTTAATTTAATCTCATTATAAAAAAATTTTCAGGTGTGAAGCATGTGAAGAAAGTGGAATGTATTACAAATCCTCCCTTCCTCGATCATGTTTATGCTGCTGGTACATCACCAGGTTCTACTGATGTGAACGTCCAGGATACAGCAGTGCAAACGGACATGACCATGAATGATATCAACATAATGTCTGATCAAATCCACCAACTTCAAGCAAAACTTGATGACAAGACCACTCTTTTAAGAGAATGTTTTATTGAGACTGTTACCAAAAATGATGAGAATGTTAAGTTGTACACAGGGTTACCGTCACTTGCTATGCTATTGGGTATTTTCAATATTTTAGCTGCCAAGTGTTCTGCATTAAAATACTGGTCAGGTCCACCCAGTGCTCAGGAGAAAAATTACCAGAGGAACAGACATGGAAAACCTGGTCCATCAAGAAAATTATCTTTTTATCAGGAATTTATTCTTTCACTTGTTCGCTTACGTTTAGGATTATTTGAGTTTTGTATTGCTGATCTGTTTGGTGTATCTAAAAGTAGGGTGTCCCAGATTTTTATTACTTGGACAACTTTTATGTCAAATACATTTGGAAACTTTTTGAGATGGCCATCTCGGAGACAAGTAAAAAAGTATATGCCATTGTCCTTTAGAAAGCAGTACCCTAATACACGTGCAATTATAGATTGTACTGAATTTTTTTTACAACGACCTAGATCTCCAACTGCTCAAGCAGCTACATATAGTACATATAAGTCTAAAAACACAGCAAAATGTTTGCTAGCTATTTCACCAGCAGGGAATTTTACTTTTGTTTCAAAACTTTATGGTGGCAATGTGTCTGATAGATTTATTACAGAAGATTCAGGGTTTTTGAATTTTGTGGAAGAGGGTGATGACATAATGGCTGACCGAGGTTTTACAATAAGAGATCTGCTCACTGATAAGAAAGCCACCCTGAATATTCCTCCTTTTACCAGAAAGTGTCCATGGGGGAAAAAGAAACGCCTTAATGTTAATGAAATAAAGCAGACGCGCAAGATAGCCAAACTTAGAATTCACGTAGAGAGGGCTATACAGAGACTTAAGTTATTTAGGCTTATAGTAAACGTAATTCCATGGTCACTTAAACCAGTTATTAATCAAATGATTAAAGTTTCAGCATTTCTTTGTAACTTAATGCCAACTCTAGTGAGAAAGTAGAAGTCCTTATGTTGTTCTTTTTCAAGAATCAGTTTTAATATTTAGAGTTATATAATGACTTGTTAATTGGAAAAGCATGCACCAATATTTGTGCACTTTGATTTCAATTTTTCCTGCAATGTTTAACATTCATATATATATATATATATATATATATATATATATATATATCTATATATATATATAGTCATGCAGTAAATATTTTTCAACTAGATAAATAATCAAAACATAGTATTACCATTTTTAAGTACTTAATCAAAGTACGTTATCAATCATGATACAGATATAATTGTGTTTTGCTAGTTAATAATTGTTCATAAAATATTTGCAACATGAGTCTAATTTCTCTCTGAAAGAGACTTTACACATTAATCCTAACATAACAATACACAATAATTACTTTTTTTGCAATTTTGGTTGTACAAAATTCTCAAAAAATATCTTTGATTTTTTTAACAATGAATTCCAAAGTAATGGGTCAAAAAATATTCTTTCACTGTAAATTTGATGTTTTCCAATTTTGACACCACCTTCCAAATACACTACAAAATCACACCACTGTACATTTGTCACAGCCATCTGTGTTTGTATTTGTATGTACCAAGTAGAGTTCTCTTTCAATTTCATACACCCATTCTCATCACATTGAATATGATAATTTTCATTGAAAATCTTATCTAAAGTGTAATTTCTAAATTTGTATGGACATTTTATCTCGAGTACTCCTGTTCCACAACACTTACACTGCAAAATTCCATCAGGTGAAGCACCTAGGAATGGTACATTAGAATTAACAATAAGACCTGTGGTTTTTACTTTACCACTTTTGTGTTCAGAGACATACTTTTTCTCATATAAATTTCTTGCCAAAACTTCTCTTTCCTTACCATAGATAGTGGCAGGTGTTGAAAATGATGTACAGTCATTACTCAATATTTGCTTTACAATATAGTTGTTTGGGTCATTTCCTTTATAGTTACAAACATTGTGCATGACAGAAGATGTAATTCTGCCACATCTGTATTCATACCAATAAACTGACTCAGATTGTGGTCAGTAAGCCTGTTGATTTCAGTACAATCTGATTCATCAAAGCATGTTAATAGGTAGTCAAAAATTGATATGTTTCCATTTGGATCAAAATTTGCAATACATTGTGGAAGAGTTTTGGGTACATTTTGATCATTATTATTATCAACGTTCATGTCAAGAACTTCAATAATTTGAGTGTCAAACCCTTTTACTAAATCTAAAAGCATTTTATCAATATCAGGATTATTTTGATTAGCGATGGTAGGGTCAAAACAATGTTCAAATGGAAGAATACGGGTTTGCTCAGTTGACTGTTCAATTTCATCCAGCAGTTTGGGTTTTGATTCTTTACGAGGTACATCCCAAATGCATTTTCTGTCAGTACATGTTTCAGTGTTCCTATCAATATGCCTCTCTGACCACAGTGACAAACTGAACAATAGGGCCACAACATGTTTACATCCACCATCATCTCTTAATAAAAAGATTACAATTAAATTATTATAAAATTGATATAGCCTACATGTATCTCAATGATGCAAATATTTTATCTTACAGTACATTATCCTGACTTTTCAATTGTCATTTGAATTCATGTTTTAAAAATGTATCAGTAAATTTTACATGTGTATCTACCGACTGCTCAAAACTGGTGCCATATAACTTTTTAAAAATTTTAATATTACCTCTAATGTTTGTATGTAGCCTTCAGTGGTATTTTTATTTATTTTGCATTTAAATAATTACTCGCTACCATGTATGTAGTGTATGTGTATTAAGCAGTCATAAAATTGTGCCAATAATAAATTGTTATCGTGATTCTGAACACAAAGTTTGCTTTCTTCTGTAGTATCAGTGGTTATTATAATTATGTGGAGAATTATTCATAATTATAAAATTGAACACAAGTTACCCAGTGCATTCACAGCCAGCAGATGTACAACTACCATCAACACGATTTAGCAGGCACCAGGTCCTGTATGGATCAGCTGATTGAGAGGTTTCTCTAATACAGAGTGATTTTACATAGATGTAGTTGTGGGATAACTCATGACACTTCACAGAGTGAATGTGATTAGACTGATACAATCTATAACCGCGTTCGGACTTGTAATTTTGTAGACGTGCAGGAGACCACCCGGCGTTCGCTTTTGATAATAAATAAACAAATAAATCGGCCTGACAGAAAACGGGAACGTGTCTCAAATCATCAGTCCATTTATTGAGTTCTGGGGATGTTATAATACGACTTCTCTGGCGCAGAAATTCTTTGGTGTCATCCGGAGCTTTTAACACCGGTAATTTCAAATCTATCGCTTTCTTAGTTGATGGACGCTATAGTCACTGACAGTCATTCCCCGTTCAATTAAAAACAATTTAAGTTGCGGTTTTAACATTAAATCTACGTTTAAAGACATTGCTTATTTCGCCGCGTTTCTATTGTTTACGTTGACGATGTGTCCCACCTCTGCTTCAACTCGCGTGTTATTTGCGCCTCCTAAACAAGAGAGTTCCTATCTCGAAACCGGCGTATTCGGGCATTTACCTATAATTTTATAAAGAGTTCTCCTTCTAAAGGAAATTGATACAGTGTAAAAAATGGCCACAACTATCGAGATCTCTTACAGTTCCATTTTATATAACGATTGTCAGTTCTATTTAAGGCGAACATACATGATTGTTTAATAATTATCATTTGTAAATATTTACCAGTGGTTTTTCAGGTACTGGTGTTGTCTTGTCTGTTTTGTTGAGTTGATATAAAACCTCCTTTAACATACTTTTTATTTCTGCCTGTCCTTTCTTTAAATCCTGGAGCTGAAGAGAAAAAGACATCTAGTGTCGTCTACTTCATCAAAATGCGCATTTTTCGTAGTTGATAAAAATAATTGTATACAGAAATAAAAGAACATGAAAAAATGACAATAGCATACAGTCAACCATCTCAAAAACGCATAAAACGAAATACGTATTCAAAGCAGAGCAACATGGACCTCTAAAAAGATAGTGGTAGGATCAGGTGCCATTGAGGAGTGAGCATCCTCTGCTGACCGGTCACATCATCCCTTGTGCTCTTTGTCGTATTAAGGGAAAAAGCGAAAAATTCTAAGTTTTTGAATAACTTCTGCTTCGTAAGAATACAAAAATAGACTTGATTTACTTCATAGATATTGTCTATCAGAAACTCAAGCATGCATCTTTTTAATGTCAACTTCAGAGTACGTGTGTGTGCAATAAGAATGGTTTTTATTAAAACATTTATGACTTCCATTTTTCTTAAAGAAACAACTGTCGAAGATATCAAAAAGCCTAGGTTTCAATTTGTCATGGGGAATGGTTGTATAAAGCGTTGAAAAATCGTACGTTCTGATGCTATTGCTTTTGGTAAGATTTTGTGACCTCAAAGTTTCTTATAATTCTTTAGAGTTTTTTAGTATCCACATCTGATTCACACCACTTCTAGAGTATATTGTTGTACAGTACTCTTGAAGTTTCTCCTTCACTACTGTAAGAATTTTAGTAAGGAGTAAAGAGAGAGGTTTGGTAGAACATTTACTGGAACCTGCTATACATCTCTGTTTGTAAGGACTTTTGTGAAGCTTTGGAATCCAGTACAAATAAGGTAAATCAAATTCATTTTGTTTATTGGGGATATTGAAGATATCCATAACAGATTTATGATTTTGAAGTATTTCCTGCTTGTAAAGGCTACTATGGGTGTAGGTAGGATTACCATGAGTAGAATCGAAAACTTGTTCTTTTTAAAATGCAATTGATATAAAGTGCCTTACAAACAAAGACAATGTTGTTACTTGCCTTATCAGCAGGGACCAGTACATACTGATCATGCAATCTATCTAGTTCTTTTCTCATTTCTGTTTTAATGAAAACAGAAGGATATTTGATTTTCATTTGACCTCTCAGTCGTTACATACGAGAATTTTATTCACATCTGATGCTTTTAATTCACTCTGACAAGGTATCAAGGTCATCTTTTACAGATTTTGCCCATCGTTTGCCGTAATCGTTAATAGAATTCATGATATGTATAAAATTAAGACGCCATGTGAAGGGTCTAGGCTCATTATATTTTGGTCCCTTCATAATAAGTGATCTTAGGTCTTCGTTGTTAACTTAATTAACATCACCAGTAATGACGTGTCCGGCAGGACTATAGTGGTAGGGTGAAGAGGAACTTGAAGATGTTGGAGGATTATCTTTCAGATGTTCGATATTAAGGTCTTGTTGAGTTTGTTTGGAACATCTGTTTAAGTCACTCAATTTCATGATTTCATCGCCGATGAACAATTTGTGTACATATATAAAAAAAAAACCATGTGTTTAATTCATTCGTTCTATCAAAATATGTGAAATTTCTCCCTAATAATCAAATTATGTTCTAAAATATGTTTAAGGAAGCCGACTTTTGTTTCCATTGTGCATGTTTTTGCGCATTCCAGAATAATACAGTTGATTTATACTTTTATGAGAATTTTTCGATATCATTTATAAAATTGAACCCAATAAATAAAATACAGATAAAGACATTAATATTTTTTTTTTTATTTAATCTTTTTAAAGCAATTTTTTAGTTGTGGGGTAGGGGAGCTTTGACATTGCGCTTTTATGACGT
This sequence comes from Magallana gigas, assembly GCF_963853765.1. NCBI lineage: Eukaryota > Metazoa > Mollusca > Bivalvia > Ostreida > Ostreidae > Magallana > Magallana gigas. Next base: position 1,110,939 of record NC_088855.1, on the reverse strand, counting down.
TATGATAAAATGAAGCCTTATAGGAGTACATTATAAGAAATAACATAAAAGAAAAAGAGAAAATTAAACGCCGTTGAAATTTTAAATACAGAATGATGCTATTCTCGAGGACATTTTTCTTAATTTTTTAATAAATCCATTTTACCAATCTTCATTCGGAATGCTCCAAAAATATAAAAAAAAATTGGTACATTTTAATATTTTGAGATCGCCCCCACTTAAAACCAGACGCCGTTGAAATTTTAAACACAGAATGATGCTATCCTCGAGGACATTTTCCTTATTTTTTTAATAAATCCATTTTATTTAATCTTGAAATTGTTAAAAAAAAATACCAAACAAAAAGTCAGCTTTTTATTTAATTTAGAATAAAATCAATAATGAAAAAAGCATTAAACATTGACGTGATTGTGTATGATCGATAAAATTAAATTTAAAATTGGCAAAAAAAAAGCAATGTTAGAATATATATGTGAACATCTAAAACGTGAATATTATTTCAGTGTAATTGAAGACTTATTTTTGTATTGTTTTAATCTACTGACATACGCATAGGTACAGCCTACTCTATTAAATATTTATATCAAAAGAAGATGTATATTAAGTCTTTTTCCCTTTGATTTCATTAGAATATTATTTCATTTTCTAATGAAGTCACATCAAGGGTTAAACAGTTAGGATGGATGACATCGCTTAAGGAAGGAGTCTTTTCTGGTTTTCGACTTGTCAAACGTAAATTTGATTAATTGTTCATTAAATCAAGATGAAAGGAAATTAAAATAGTATATTTTTCTTTCTTTTTTACTATCATACAACTTGGCATAGAAAAATGTAATCAATGTTTAGAATGGAACAAGGACTATATTTTTGGTGTAATATTGGCGGAGGAAAATATCACATGTTGCGCAATTCAGAATTGCTGCAGATTATATATATATAATGAGTCTGTTTTAGCATTTTAAAAACAATAACAATAATGTTGGATTTTTTTTTACTAATGTGAACTTATAATATGATACTTGGGTTTCAGAATATGTTTTTAAAATATGATTTGCCTATCAAATAACATTTTTATAAGCTTTTTAAAGCGCCCATTCTATACATTGATTTTTGTGAAAAAATCACTAAAATCAGTTTTTCTCTCTTATGAAACGGTCAATATATTAGCTTTTCTGTCAATTTATATTCTTATATAAATTCTTCATAATACATAAAAATTAGAAATATTTTATTATTGGAAGCATAAAAAAATAATCAAAATTTCTTCAAAATTTAAGAAAATTAGAGGAAATGCGGGCTAAGCAATATCAATTTTGGTATAAATATTTATTCCAATTTAGTAGTATAAGCTGATACACACTCTCATGGTCTATGATTTCATTGAAGATTTGAATCTTCAAATCTTAAACAAATGTCTACAGAACTATAAAGAGCTACACTTATTTTTATCACTCTTTACGTTGAGGAAAAAGGTAGTGACCTTGACCTGACCTTTATCCGAAAACAAAAAGGTCAAATTTAATTAAACTGATAGAATCAGTAAGTAATATGATCCGTTTGACTGTGTCAAAATTTCATGCATTTCTTATTATAAGAAGTATGTTTGATAATGAAAAGACTCCTTCCTTAATTATTTCTACAAAATCAAAAACACATCTTTTCAAAGCTTTACAAAATACCCCGAATTTACATGGCATTGTATTAACGTCGCCGGATGTTATAGTTTTTGAATAAGGGGGTGACTTTCCATTATTTCAAGCATTTTCTAGACAGCACAGGATGAACCTCTGCCATTTACATTTCAGTTAACTGAATGGCAGAGGTGTGGCACCCATGTAACAAGATGGAATTTTTACAGCTTGTCAAAAAGGGCTGTGATTGATGCAGCAAAAAACATTACTCGAAAATTATTGATCTGATTTTTACATTTTAATTACTTTTTATATTTTTTCTTTTGAAATTGCAAAATCAAACCTTTTTCTGGTCTTGTCTTCAACGCAAATCCTTTTCACTTTTTTAAAGTGATTGAACGTACAAAAAAAGTTCTACTTATTAGAACATTGAGATAAGATAATGAATTTGTTGTCTTTTATGAAAAAATGACAATAATTGGATTTAACTCGTCGAAGTTAAATCGGTTTATCAAAGCTAAATATTTTCACCATAATAATAACCCTCTAACCCTTGGGGACCTTTACGCATATTAGCTGGTCATCGCGTGCACTTTGGGATATTAGCTTGAACTTGTGACGTCACAGACTCCATGCAGAACATCCCATCAGTCGCTGCTTTGAATTTGAAAGGGTAAGACGTGCTTTCTTTTTATCAGACTAATGCGCAATTAATATTTCTAAACATTTTATATGCTTTTTTCCGGTATTATTCGGAGCTCGATGTGTGCATATTTGTTTTAGATGTCATTAAGCTAATCATTTTCTTTTTACTGCGAATTTCATAGTGTATACTTATATTTGGTTACATATACCCCCTTTCCTACCTCTGAGCGATGCCTAAACGGAAGGCACAACACCAGCCCATGGCAAGACGATGGTCGAGGAGACAAACCCCAGACGTCCCCGAGGAGATAAGACAAACCCCCGACGCCCATGTCCAGTCGACAGGCGGCGAGACTGCGGGGACACAATCCGCGCCTAGCGATGGCGGGAAAATTCCGGTGCACATAAGCGACTACCAACTAAGACAGTTAGCCGAGGCCATATCGGCGGGCATAGACAGAGGCGCCACACCATCAAGTTCTACGGAGCCTGATCTTACCTTCGATGAAAATGCAGGTAATGGAATTTTAAATTTCCCTTTGTCAGGTTCATCAGAAATTGGCTATCATGCAGGCTAAGTGGACAGCTACAGTTGTGAGTTAGGGTATAATGTGCCCAACAAAATTAAACTTCAGATATCAAATGGGCAGTATGTCAACTTAGCTAAGTTACGGCCAAATGCTTCAGATCCCGACGATGAAACCAAATTTCTGTCAGTAAGGGATGGTAGCCTCGCTATGGCCAGTAAACCAAAGGCCAAACTTGTTAATGATATCCAAACCTGGACAGATTTATTTCTCATATTTTCATCAATTTATGCTGCAGTACACCCTGAATGCACCACTGCGTTATTTAAATACATTCATACTGTCCGCTTAGGTGCTAGCAGATCACCAGGCCTTGGATGGCGCGACTATGATGTTCAGTTTCGCTTAAAAAAGGAGCAAAACCCCAATATGTCTTCCGCAATGGTTGACCAAGAGTTATGGTTGTTGTACATGCAAGCCCCTCTTTTTGCCCCTAAAAACAACCCCGAGCAAATTGGCAAGTGTTATGATTTTAATTACCGGGGAGTCTGTCAAAGAAGGCCATGCCCCTATAAACATCAATGTCTCTCCGCTGCTCACTCAACCACCCCTCCACCAAATGCCAGCTTGTAAAGCCTCCCACTAACTATTTTGCTTCCAGGTCAAACATACAACAGTCATCGAGCAGAGTCTTCTCACCACCAGCCACCAACACCCCAAAACCAATCCAGTCATTTCGACGTCAATAAAATAGCATCTACTCCCATTAATGTATCACAGCTACAGAATTATTTACAATTTTATCCTGACCAAAACATAGCAGCTGAATTAATACATGGGTTCTCGCAGGGTTTTATCTTTCTTATGACGGCCCAAGACATGCAACAGATTGTCGTAATCTTAAGTCATTATTGGGCTTTGAAAATGTAGCAATTGAACTAATAACTAAAGAAATAAACCTAGGTAGGGTGGCCGGCCCATTCACCACTAGTCCCTTACCTAACCTTAGATTGTCACCCATTGGGTTAGTACCCAAAAAAGATGGTTCATATAGGCTAATCCATCATCTACCTTATCCAGCAGGATTAAGTGTTAATGACGTCATCAGCACCAATCATTGTTCAGTAAATTACACATCTTTTGAGACAGCACTCGATATGCTAGCTAAGTTGGGAAGGGGGGCTTTAGTAGCACGCCTGGACATAAAAAGTGCATTTAGACTTTTACCAATAAACCCTTCTGATTTTGACTTGTTAGGTTTCAAAGTTCTGGACAAAGTTTACATAGATATGTGTCTACCATTTGGATGTGCTAGCAGTTGTGCCAAGTTTGAGAAATTTTCATCCTTTTTAGAATGGGCACTTAGGGAACAGTCGGGAAGTTATACATTACTTAGATGATTTCTTACTGGCCGGCAGGTCAGGGACATTGGATTGTACAACTCTCATGTCAGGCTTTATTTCCATCTGTGCAGACTTGGGGGTTCCTTTAGCTCAGGAGAAAACAATAGGCCGCACAACAGTTGTGACTTTTCTTGGGTTAGAAATTAATACTAACAACATGACTGTTCAGATTCCTCATGACAAATTATGTCAGCTCAAGGCAGAGTTGGTATCTATGCTGAATAAAAACAAAGTAACGCTCAAGCAATTGCAAAGACTTACAGGGTTGTTAAATTTTTGTATTAGGGCTATTCCTTCAGGTAGGGCATTTGTTCGCCGACTCTATGACGCCACACATGGCCTAACGAAACCCCACCATCATCGCAGAGTAACAGTCGAGATGAAGAAAGACATTCACACTTGGCTCTTATTTTTAGATTTCTTTAATGGGGTGACGTCATACCAGATAGTTGACTGGACAAGAGACTTTGACATGCAGTTATTTACTGACAGTGCAGGTTGTTCAGACATGGGTTGTGGTGCAATATTTCAATCTCATTGGGCTTACATTTTATGGCCACAAGAATGGAAATACTCCGATATTTTCAAACAGGTTACATTTTTAGAGTTAGTACCTATTGTTATGGCTTTCTCCATTTGGGGCAATGAATTTCAAAGTAAAAAAGTTATATTGCACACTGACAACAAGGCTTTGGTATCAATTTTGAATTCAAAAACATCCGAATCAAAGCAAATTATGCATTTACTTAGACCTTTAGTCCTGCAATCTCTATTACATAATGTATTATTCAGGGGGGAGCACATAGAGGGCATTAAAAATGTTAAAGCAGACTCTCTTTCCCGGCAGCAATGGTCAAGGTTCAGAGAGTCATTTCCAGGGGCCGACGAGCAGCCGACAAAGGTGCCCATTTCATTTCACAAGATGATCTGCAATATAGATCTCAAGCACTGCTGAACTTCGCCTTAGCCAATAATACTAAGAAATTGTACTCTGCAAGAATTCGCATGTTCAATGCATTCAGAACTTTGTACAACCATCGAATCATATGGCCTCCCACACCATACCAGCTCACACAATTCATTGCTTACTTGGCGATTCACAAATATAGCCCCAGCACAGCCAAGTCATACCTAGCAGGTATCTCATTTTATTGTAAAATCTCTGATGTCTCAGAAACAACTCAATCCTTTATAGTGAAGAAAACACTGTTGGGCTATTGCCGCTCCAAAGTACATACAGATGATCGTAAACCCATAACCTTGGACATATTGCGGAAAATCATAGTTGCACTACCATCCGTTTGTACATCACACTATGAGGCTTCACTTTTCTCTGCTATCTTTACCACAGCATTTTTTGGTTATTTTAGAATAGGAGAACTTGTTCAAAACACTAGTAAGGAAGTTGGCCATGCCATCCAGACAAGTAATGTTAGATAAATTGCATCAAACAACACCATTTAAATCTCGCTCAAACACTCAAAAACCGATCAGGAGGGGAAGGGATCACTCATAAACTTGCTACAAACAACATCATTTGCCCGGTGTCATCGCTCACGTCATTCATGTCAGCCAGACCTCATTGTCCCGGTAGCTTCTTTTGTCATGCTAGGGGCACGCCAGTCACTAGATATCAGGTTATGTCAGTTTTCTCTATGCTTATCACAAAATTGGGTTTAGATACCGAAAGGTACAAAACACATTCATTTCGCATAGGGGCAGCCACAGATGCCTGGGTCTAGGGCAGGAGTGAGGATCAGATCGCAGCAGGGGGCAGGTGGATGTCCAAGTGCTTACATAGATACATTAGATGCTAAACCAGCCACAAGTTTTTTGTCACAATAGGCTGTATTAGTTTGATACTATTTTTTTTTCGGACTAGCTGCTTTAAGACTTATTATTTGCATCACATACTGGTATCATTGTAGGTCACAAAAGAATTTGGATTTTAGGATCATCATTAATAAAGCATGCGTTCTTGCATGCCAGATCCTCCTCATTCGGGGCAAATCTCCAGTTGCACAGACTCAACGCTTCAGTGTTTTGGCAGGGGAAGGGGGGTATGAGATGGAAGCAAGTCTGCCCCAAGGTACGGTCTTTATTGAAGGTTGAAGATCCGCCCCATTACTTGTAAAGCCATTATGGGGGAAATGATGTTGGACAGAAGACAAGTGTGTAGTGCTTCGCGAAAATATCAAGAAGGGTCTCGATAAATTGCAAAACTTGTTGCCTAATACCACATTAATTTGGTCACAGGTTTTACCTAGGTTACAATGGCGGGGGGAAGTAGATCATTAAGCCTTAGAGAGAGCTAGAGTGAGACTTAATAGCTGTATAGCTACTTACATGCTCGAGTTAGGGGGCAAATATATCAGATATCCAGAACTTCAGGAGTCAAGCCCTTGCTTGTTTAGGGATAAGGTCCATCTAAATTCCTTGGGCAATAGCTTTTTCCTGCATAGAATTCAGCAGTCCTTTCAGGATTTTCTGGCTGATGACAGAGTAGTGGTGACCCCAAAAGCTGGCGACCATGGGCCATGGCTGCAATATGCTTGATTAGCTCTTATAGCAACTACCTGGTTTATTTTGGGATATGACTACCTTGCCTTTTTCACTTTTTATCAGCTCTGTGGATGCTGGCTCCCCATTTACTTTTATACTTTGTTATTTTGAGGGTGCTCACTAATTGATGATGTGACCCCAAATTTTTTGCCTGGGATGCCAAATAGCAAATTGTGCTGGCTCCCCATTGTTTTTATTCATTGTTGTGTTGTGGGTGCTCACTGATTGATGATGTGACCCCAAATTTTTTGCTTGGGATGCCCAATAGCAAATTATGCTGGCTCCCCTTTGCTTTTTTTTTTTTTTTTTTTTTGAGGGTGCTCATTCATTGATGATGTGACTCCCCACTGTTTTTATTTATTTAGTTGATTTTGAGGGTGCTCACTGACTGATGACGTGACCCCCAACATTTTCTCGTGACTCTACCCTACTTGCGCTAAGTAGTTTTTTGCTTTTTGCTTATAGGTGTTCACTGGTTCTGATTTTGATTGCGAAATTTGGTATCAATTTGTTTTTGGACTTTGTGTGTTTATTGGTTTTAGTGGGTTAGCTCTACTGGTGGCGCAGATTTTGCAGTGCCTGCATAGTCTCGTGGCGAATATTTCAGCTTACCAGTAGTGCTCACATGGACTTTTAATGGTTTATATAATATGTTTAAGTATTAATGAATAAGGTTTAATTTTTTACGGGTGAACAGCTGATCCCAGGGTTCACCTTGTATTCTGTATTCATTTTAATATCAAGCAGCCGTTGCCATTATCGCCAATAAATCCATAAAACTCACATGTAGTATTTTGTTGTTAATTTTTTGATCATTTGACATCTACGTTAGCAATGTTTTGTCTTTGATAACAAACCGTCAACCATCTCAAAAATCTATAAAACAAAATACAAATTCAATGCAGAGAAACACAGTCTTCCAAAAAGTTAGAAGAAGGAACAAGTGCCATGGAAGAGGGAGCATCCTCTTCTGACTGGTCACACCCGCCGTGTGCTCTTTTTCGTAATCGGAAAGAAAAAAACAGGAAAGTCCGTAGACAATTAGGTGAATAATTATGGTCTAACAATAATTAACATGAAAAACTTCAGTCAGCATGCGACCCAGTGGAAGATTGTATTTGCTGAAATGGTCGTTGTATCGACCATAGAATTTATAAAAAGATGACTTTAGAATAGACTGTTGATAGTTTTGTTTTATCATGTTGTTTGACAGTAGCTTGCCTCGCCTTAAAAAATGTTCATACGAAGAGCAATGCCTTGCGTATCGAATTCACTGAGCAACAAACACACTATATGCAGGTGATGAAGGTATATTGCTACGTAAGTAAGGAAAGTTGACTATAGAAAAATTGAGGTCATCGCATTTATCATAAAGTTTTGTTGTTAGGTCACCGTCAATGCCCATTTCCAGTATTATGGAAAGAATCAATCCATAAAGCGGACGAACAAGTTTTTTTCCTGACTTTTTGGGAGAAATTATGTCTTGACAAATTAAATGCAATTTAAAAATTAGATTATGATAATACAACAATTTCGAAATTCAAAACATGGTCAACAATTTTGTACCTAATTTAAAGGTTCCTCAGTCAGTAATATAAATACTACAGTAATTATTTGTAAATCTAATGGTATATGTACTTTCATACAAAAATAAGATAAAGGACGTAAACAATTAAGTGAAGTTAAAGTTAGTAGAGAACTCATTTTATTTTATAATTGTGACTTCTCTGATTATCTAAAAAGCTGTCATTGATATTATACAAGGAGAAAATAAACAAAAGTCCTCCTCAACTTAATCAATTCTTCAATATCAAAACGATGATGATTTTTTATGATAGTAAGAGTACCCCGTGTACTATTATTACGTCTCGGAAATTGTAAAAACAAAATTAGTAACCCATTAACTGAAACGTAAACAAAACAATTGTGACATTTTTCAGTTGTTTTCATCCCAATTTCTTACCTCAGTTTGGATATCACTAAAAGAGAACGCCAAGCTACCATATGAAAATACAGTCAAAAGGACACTTAACATCATCTTGTCCTTCATTATAAAATATTCCCACACTCCCGGGTTCTGTTGAAGGAATAATACACAATGAAATATTTTTCATAATTATACATTAGCATTTCGAAATTTGTAAATTGATGGTTAAAATAAGGGTAATAATTTAGATTGATTAATTATAGCCACAGGAGGTCCATTTACAAACATCAATCATTCAAATAATTCATCTTCTATTTCGTTATGCAAAGGCATGCTTTATATATGAAAATTTTTTGAACGAGGCAAGCCACTAGCATACAAGTTATTGGGGAACAAAATATCAAAAAACCTCGATTAAATTTATCTTACGTAAGTTATATGGTCGGTGCAATTACTAAATCAGCAAGAACAATGTTTCATTCAGACACTTGCTGACTGACGTTTTTCATACTTGTAACACCACATGCGCGGATCCAGAAAATTTTTCCAGGGGGGGTCCGAAGGATATAATTGTGTTTGCCAGGGGGGGGGGGGTCCGAGGCATATTTTCGCGATGATTTTACTATGTAAATTTAATAAATTTTCATTTTCCGGTGGGTTCGGGACCCCCCCGACCCCCCCTCTAGATCCGTGCATGCACCATAAGACAGCGGACTGACTACGGTTCTTTCCGTTGTTTTTTTTTTTATAATTTTGACAATGAGCACACAGCGGGCGCGACTGGTCGGTAGGTGATGCCTACTCCTCCTTATCACCTGATCCTACCTTTATCGTTTTAGAGGTCCATGTTGCTCTGCTTTGAATTTGTAATTCGCTATATGAATTTTTGAGATGGTTGACGCTTTGTTATTTATCTAAAATATGGGTTCTTTCTTTGGTCATGGCTGATAAATAATACAATAGCTATGTTAAAGAACTATTCAGAATTTTAGCACGTGTTGTCTACGGAAATTTGCATAAGTTCCGCCAACTATTCCCGAGATTTTCATGAAATATTGCATTTCCATAGATAAAAAATATCTACCAAGATTAATAAGATAAACTAGACACGATCACGTTGCGAGCAACGAGGAGGTCTTCTGCCAATTTTTAGAAGGTGAAATGAACTTGCCTTTCATCTTCGTTAACAAAACATATGTGGATATGGGACTATAGATAAATGATACTAGACCTCACTGGATACCTCATTTGAGGTATTAGCCCTTTTTGCTTTATATCAAATAAAGGGTTTTTTAAATTTAATATATTTTGTGGAATAAGTGTTCAGAAACTCGTTACTGTTCTTGAGATATCGGCAAAACATCATTTTAAGGGCCGACGTTTAACTCCTTTTAGGGAACGGATAACAAACAAAATATAGTTCCATATTGTTAAGCAGAATATTTAGAGCATCTTTTGTTCAATACTGCTTTTAAAATTTTTTCTTCATATCAAGGTACATGTATTGAAGATCATAATATCGGACCCTGGCCTATTAAAATTCCTTGTTACGCAACAATGATCAAACGATTATCATGTGAAGATAAATAACGTTACGATAAACATAATTGCTTCTGTAATAAATCAAAAAACATTTAAGAGTTAAAATTTATTACTTAAAGACTTTAAAGCCCTCTCGGCCACTAGTTTGAAGTGCCAGTCCCTTTTCTTGATGTCAAATGAAAGCTCTTGCCATTTCAAAGACATTTGGTTCAACAATTGTTTACAAATAATGTACCGTTCTAGAAAAGATCATTTTAGGGGCCGACTCTAAAACTCATTTTAGGGACCGGATAGCACACACATTATGGTTGCATATCGTTTAGCACAATATTTTGAGCATCTTTTGTTCAATATTGCTTTTTAAAAAATTTCCCTTAATGCACATGTGTTGTTCAGGTGTTGTTATTAGAGATGTTTAGCAAATCAACACGTGCGCGCACGGACACTTATATAAAGGAAAATATGTACATTACGTCATCAGATTTTTGTTATGACGTATTTCTACAAGTACGTAAACGAATTAACATATGTATCAATTGCAAATTTCCCGCAAGGTCGAACTTGAAGGATATTCATGCATTTCCCTGTTAGCTATATTTGGAGAATGTGGCTCTTTCCCCCGAAACCCTAATAAACTAAACTACTAATATAAAGAAACATACATTTCCGTTATAATGCATTGTGAAAGTGGATGTTTTAATGCAACCCAGATTAAAGAAAAAGTGTAGAAACATATATTCAAACCATGAAGTACAAGTACACGTTAAACCGTTATAACCAAAACACACCTCACAGCCTTATTAGCATAATCGGAGCCTTTCTGATTTTTATACTAACGAAAAGCTAAAAAAAACACACCTGAGAACGCCTAAATACGTCATTAACGGGATTTTAACGAGACCAGTTCGAGACTCTTGCAAATCGAGAGAGGAATATATATCGGAAAAGTAAGTAAAAGTTTACGTTTATTCTATCATCAAGCTTTTTAAATTATTTAAAGTTGCAGAGCAATTGTTTATTAATGTCTATTCGAAGTTTTGGGTGATTAGCCTTATCTCGTTAAATATTGTTCAGCATGAAACCGTCTGAACAGCAGTTTTTGATTTTGTCAACAATCTGAAACGCGATAGGGGGTAGCCATGTATCGGTAAGAACATACTCACTTACAATGTTAAACTAGATAAATAACTTTTTAAAAACATACAATGCAATAATTCCACTGCATGTGTGAACAAAATGTAAATAAAAAATGGTCGTTGTGAAATGTGACTTGAAAGACATGTTTTAGTATGAAATGTGTATGCAGGTGTATTATAGTCTTTACACATATTGGTACCTAGCATGCATTAAAAAATGTTGTATGTTTTTCCTAGAATATTGAGTTTGTGTCAATCATGCTTTCAGTGATTTCCATACAGAATTTACCTCGACACGAACAATGTACATGTAGTTTTGATACATGCATCTCATTTAAACTTTTAACTTTATGTCTTATCTATCTATTGACGATGAGAGTGTTTATGAATCAAGGTTCTGCAATTGTCATGTAAATATAACATTATACGATTAAGAGTATGAGAGAGATAGAGATATAGACTGAGAGAGAGAGAGAGAGTTTGTAATTACAGTGTACATGTAATTGTTATTGATTGCCTTGCTTCCATGAACCATAAATATATTTCAATAATGACACATTGCACTAGGAATATTGCTCAGTTGCTGACACAGATGTTGAGAGAGAGAGAGAGAGAGAGTGTGTGTGTGTGTGTGTGTGTGTGTGTGCGTGCGTGCGTGCGTGCGTGCGTGCGTGCGTGCGTGCGTGCGTGCGTGCGTGCGTGTGTGTGTGTGTGTGTGTTTGTGTGTCAAAAATTACAAATGTTATAGTTACATGTATATGTCATTTCCCACTTAATAAGTTGTTAAAGCTGTTATCATGGTAATGATTTAGCCATGTCTCAGATACTTCATGTTCCCATAAAAAATTGTAATCTGGGACACACCCTTTTGTTTTGATATTGAAAGAGCTGCGGCTTATTTCAACTTTTGGTAAGAATACGGGGGTTTATTTTCAAAACCGTCTTATTTTCAAATCGCGGCCTTGATATCAATGCAAATATCCCGTAAACGATGCGATAATAATCACGGCTTATTATCAAAACAATATAAATTGATTGATTGTGAACTGTTCTAAGAATTCCAGAAAGAGATTACCAAGAACGCAGATTGACTTATCAACGAATATTGTAGGACGAGTTCATCAAGCATCGCGGGCAGATACCTTGGATCGGACTTCTATTGATACAAAATGTTAATAAATAAAATGGAACAGTTAATGCGATTTAGGTATTAATGGAAAGAACTTTCCAGAAAAGAGTGTCCAAAAACGGGTTGACTAATTGACATCATGGTGAGTTAACCATCGGGCAGATACTTTGAATCTGACACCTTTGGTTTATAATATGAATGCATATGGATAATAATGCATAACTAAGCGTGTTTTAGTTTTAATTTTTTTTATACCACGACAGATTGGTAGTAAACCTTAGACATTAATCTGTAAAGTTTAATGAACAGATTATTGTATTCTACCTCTATAAGTTTAATTGGGATGCCCCCCCCCCCCCCTCTCCAGATTGTTTTTCAAAACAGTCTTTTATCTGAAATTCTTATTTGGTAGAATAATACAAATTATATTGAAAATTGACCAAAGGAACCACATTTTGAGAGAGGTACACTAAATACCCATTCACTGGTTTGAAATAAATGCAATAAAAATGTTTATTTTTTCAGTCAGCTGCAACAAACAGGATTAAGACCACGGACGTGTATATATTTCAATTTTAATTTTTCATCCCTGCCCGCTCTTCTAAATATCCGACATTGCAGTTTGTTTTTTTATTTCAATTTCAAAAAATAAAATAGGAAAAATTCGGACAAAGTATATACAAAAAGTGAACAAAAATATGGTTCAACATATTAAGCATATTATTATTATTATTATAATAAAGTGAAAAATGATAATTACCCCGCTTGAGTGGAGTATCATCTAGAAATTTTATAATTTAGTAACCTTTGTTTTTATCAGATTAAATCAAACAACAATATTTTTCCATTTAATTTCAAAATTTTAGCACTCGCTTGCCGCTTTCCAAATTTGTTCTACATTAAAACATTCAAAAATAAGATGTTTCGAATTTTCAATTTCGTGACTATGTTTGCATTTAGTAGTGGTATTTTTATTCCATTTGCTCACTAAAAGATTATCACATTACACATTGTTTAGTAGCTTTTAATTAAACTGCGATAAGGCTTTGTTTTTAGTATTTTTAGCATTCTGTATGTATGTTGATCGCCATACATTTATGCTTTACAACTTAAAATTCTTTTTCTTATTTAAATTGTGTACATAATGCTTGAAATTTACTTTTTTTCAATCTTGAATTAAAAGTCTTGGTGATGTGTTGATGAGAAGTTATTGGTATTTGTTTTGTTTGTATATATGATATTCTTGCAAAATCATATTTGAGTTGAAATTTGGTAAACCTTTGTCTTATCAATCTATACTCACATAGCCTGTTAGTTCTTTTGCGCAATTTATCGAATAAATCAGTCGAGCTTTTTAAAGTGCTACTCTCTTTTAAGACATCCTTCACATATAGAATTTCGCTTTTAATCCAATTTCAAAGCATATTGTCTTTCCTTTGAAATTAAAATTTTTATTTGATCAAATAGGTTGTAATAAAAAAGATTCGTTTGAAATAGCAGGTATTTTGTTTTGAATCTTTGCATAAATTTCAAAATACAAAAGCTTGCTTGTAGAACTTTGGAAAGTTATTAATAAGACCATAGTCATAGGCAACCGGCTCATGTGTATTTATTAGATATTTGATGTCAATTTTTGCAGACTTACAGAAACTGTTTAAAAAATGTTTAATATTATATTCTGTACTGAGTAAACGTATAATCCACATAGCCTTTAGGGCCGTAAATCTAAATTCTATATAGAGGCCTATTCCTCCCTCTTGTACTTAACCCATGATTATCTAGTAAGCATTTCGAAATTTCAACTTTACTTGATATATGTAATGACAAAGATAATTGACTCTGCCGTAATGTTAATTGCAGGGTGTTTCAAGGGGGCGGTCACAAAATCTAAACTACTTTAATTGACCATGGGGGATAGTGTAGATTTTTCCATTTAAAATTAAAAAAAAACCCAGATACATATTACCTGTTATATTCATGTTTATTCTAAAAATGTCCCTAACTGCAGCGTTGTATAGTATTAATTCATATTTGCAAAAAATATTATCCAAAAAAAAATTTGAATTTGGAAAATGCTATTCCTTAATGTCGTATGATGGAGATAATTAGCTCTTTCAGAATGTCAGCTACACGGTGATCTTTCATATTTATTAAAAGTTTAACGTTATACCAACGGTGGGAGAACAGTAATTTAATCTGTTACAAAGTTTATTTAATTTTAATCATTGGCTAACAAAAAAATACGATACAACTGGGCATGAGATTGTATCTGAAGGGAAGCAGAAGGGTTCTCCAACCAAATGACGGTGGTCATGTAAACTGCTGTGTAATAAAAGTTTTTTGAGTGATTTCAAAGTGGCGTGTGCTTCAGGAAAACTTAAAACGCATCCAACTTTACTTACAGCTAACTGTAAAATTTGTTCCAAATCAAAAGTCCAAAATAAAAATATAAAACAAGAGCAGAGCAAAAACGGACCTTTGAGCATTATCTGGAGCACACGGTAAATATGACTGGTCAGCAGAGGATGTTCACAACTCCATGGCACCTGATCCTACCTCCAATTTTTTGGAGGTTCGTGTTTGCTCTGCTCCTGTTTTATATTTTTTTCCTTTTTACTTTTGATTTGGAACACTTTTCTTTTCACCGCATTTCATAGAAAAGTTGAAGTCAGTTTATGATTCATCTCATTTTATATTTTGTAGTTAACCTAAATAACTAAAAAGCTCTCTGTGGATTTTATGTAAAACAAAATAATATAAAAAAATGTTCTTTTCAACTGAATTACTTTTTTAATAACAAACCGGTTATGAAATAATAAACAGTAGTATTACCTCTTGTATGATTATTCCGTATTGGCAATGGTACTAGCACAATTAGCAAACAATTTATTTAAAGGTAAGCAGAACGATTGTGACTTCTATTAGCTGTTTTCATCATATTGTATTATTTCGGTTTGGAAAACACTTAGAGAGAACGTCGAGCCAACCATCATATGAAAAAATAACCAAAAGCACACTAAGGGTCATTTTCTCTTTCATTATGAAATGCTCCCACACTCTCAAGTTTTCTTGCCGGAATGATACATAACAAAATACTGTATACTGTAGACATTTCGAAATTTGTAAATTGATGGATAAACTGAAGGTGATAATTTAAGTTGATTAAATAATAGCCATCGGGAGTCCACTAACATACATCAATAACTTGAATTACAGTGAGTCCGGTTTTGTTCGCTTTTGCGAAAATTGGGGAAATGTTAAGCATTTTTAAACTGCGTCAGATAAGAAAATAAGATAATCGCAAAAATTATCGTATATACGGTAATCTATCTGTTATTTTTATTAATGTATAATAGAATTTAGGAGGTTTTGCATTAAATTGTCATTTAATAGTCTCGCCTATCTCAACTTAAGTTGAAAAAAATCAGTATTAAATTAAGTATACTATATTTTTTAATTTTTCTTATGTGTGTTTACTGAAATTTCTGCACCAAACTTAAAACCAATTATTGAGGAGGCAAAGATGAATGAAAATAACGCGTATCTAAGAACTCGTGTCAGTTTTAAAAGTGACTCTTGCATTTACAGAATAATCATGCATTGTTGCAGCACCTTCTTTATTAGTTTGCACTTGAATCTTTAATCAAATCAAAACACTGAAAAAATAATTGACAATAGCAATTTTGGTATTTGGCTTTAAAACAAGCTTGAAATGAAAATTCGCCATTTCTATTTGTTGCAGTACAATTTGTGAACTCCGCATTGAATGGCTCCTGTTTTTTTAATGTACTGGGATCCAAATCTCCAGTCGTTCTGTCCATATGCATTTATCTAATGATTTCCGAGTAACCGTCTCCAAAACAACGTCGTTAATTTCTGGAGTTGAAAAGGCTATAAGTCTTGCCCGTTGACCCTTCTACCACAATTAGTTTTCTCTGCATATAGAAAGAAGTATTTCTGATATTTACAAAGATTCAGGCCTATTTTTCCTGTATTGAAGTCTTTTATGGTAAACAAATCACTTTATGGTTTTTGAAGATGGTTGATAATATGCTATCCTCATTTTTCACCGTACACATTGGAATGGTAAAATGAAACAAAGTAAAAATGGTTATAACAGGTGTTCTCAAAACGATGTACATGACAGGAAACAGATTTGCATTACAAACAGGTTATTTTTTCGAAAAGGTATTTTTAAAAGGGGTTCTATTCAGACTGCACACTGCATAGCATGCGATATTTGCATTCACTACATTACCAATAAATGTAAAAGTTGAAAATCGATTTTATAGAATAAAACGTACCATTCTGTAATATTGACTTCTGCATTAAATCACGTGGCACTCTGGGTTTTAACTCGAAGACATACAGTGGAACCATGTCTTTGCCCTCGTCCCCCAAAACGCAGGTGTAATTTCCCTCCATTTCTTTAGTATTGTGAAGGAATGTTACAGAGGAACTTGTCCTTAGGTTGGTGTTGATGCTTAAGATGAACACATCATCTGCATCTAATATTGCCATCCCATTTCTCTCCACTCTAATAGGAGGAGGGTTCCTCCCAAACGTTTCACATTGAATTGTTGTGATTTCACCGTCCACAGGTTTGAGAGAGTGTGGAACTCTTTCTACTACAAACTCTCCATCTTTTTTTATTAAACTTATGTCTCTTGTGTTCCTATATTGGATAGTTTTGACTATACTGTTCAGGTCAATAGTGAGAAAAGAATCCAAAAACAAAAAAGAATTTTGAATCATTAAAAATCGTTTGGAAAAATTTACTGTTCCTTTAGCAGTTTTATCTCGCTCAAGCGACACATTTATGTCTGGGGTGAAATTATTGTCCGATATATTGACCCAATTTGTTCCTTCATTTCGAGAAGATTTTGTAATAAGTGCCATTTCTTGATACCAGGAATTTCTAGAATCCAATTCCGGTGAACAGCGAAAGGAGGCAGCAGCGGCAGTGCTGTTGATGTTAGCAATCAACGAATGGCAAGTACCTATATTGAAGTACCTTTTTGGAATCGTCTGCTTTTAAATCTAGGTGATACCAGGTGTCTACATTTTCCTGGCTGAATGATATCAGCTTAAGGCTTTCCACTTCAGTGGACACCTCTATGATGTACAGAATACTGGTTTTCAGCTTTTGGCTTGAGGTATTAAATTCTTTCTCGTTTGCTAAAACAGAATCAAATGCAATGCTATATTTTTTCATTGTTTGAAGACTAAAAGGCTTAACAAAGAAATATATACCATATTAACCCTAAATTGTTTATTTGTATCTTTCCTTTTTGATTCTACCCATCGAATTTTTTTGGGATAACTTATTCAGAATTTTTTAAGAAAACTTACTTCCAATTACTGTTCGGTCAACAACCCAAATGACATCTGTGTTTCGGGCTACTGAAAGTTCCACCCGCATCAACAATTTTTCACCGGACGCCTCTTTTTCAGCGGACAGCAATGAACTCTGAGACTCATGCCATTTCTATCCAAATTAAAATCATCTTAGAATTGCAAACTTAGGCAATCGAAATATTTGTTTATTACCACTCACACCGCAATTTCCTCTTTTACACCTGTGTATATAAGTGTTAGTCATTCCAATTATAAATTTGTACATCCATTTAAATAGATGGTGCCTATCGAAACATATACCAGGATATATATCAAACCCAACCTGAATTAGTTATCGTCACATAAAAACTATGCTATATTTTTTAGCTAACGCACAGAGGTACATTAACAATAAGAATTTTACTTACTTTTTATAACCAATTTATTAAATTGTTAAAAGAAAATATAAACAATAAAATGCTTACTTTGATGATTTATGCAGATTAAGAAAGTAGCGATCGCTGCATAATTCGTTTCTACATAACCCACTAACGCAGGTTATTTTTTTTTTTTGCAGTGTCGCTACCTTTATACTCTGCATGAATCATAAAAAAGCATGTTATTGTTTGATGAACAAACGATCGGATCAAACAAAAGTTGAATACAGTCTGTATTTTTAAACAAATATTTCAACAGTAAAAATAACTGAAAATTGTAAATGGTTTAAAATGACATTAATTACAATATTACATGTATTTTAATCGTCACACCTTACCTCGATTTGGATATCACTGAGAGAGTTTGCACGGCAAACGGAGGAAATGCTTAGTACAAGTATACACACTACACCTTTCATGTTAACAGTCGTTCTGTTCTGTAGCGACAACATAAGTCTTATGTGGTCTTATTTATACCAATGAAGCTAATTCAGATTAAGCTAATTATTCATATAGCATTTGAAAATTTGGAATTAATACATGTAATTAAATAGATAATTCGTTGGCTCTTTTGAAAGTGCTAGCTGCAGGTGCCCTTTAATATAGATCAATTTTTCAAACAATTATATATTACAATCAGTTGGATTTTAGTGTTGCATGTAAAAACTATACATTGTAATTTCATTTTCAGGAATGACATTGGTTGACAAATACATACAAATTACATTTAGATTAGACACACACACACACACACACACACACATACGTGTATCAACCCCTTTTTGGGGACCTTGTCAAAATATCTCAAATTGGGGACCAAGAGATTTCACAGCATAGTTGACATTGTTCAACTCATTTTATTCTGTTTGTATCCTGATTTGAGTAGATAAAGTGAATCGTTGTGTTTAAACGAAATATCAATGGATTTTGAAAACGGGGACCCGGAAGTGCCAATCTGAGGACTTGAGTGTAAAGTATGGGGACCCTGCTCCTTATAATCAAACAAAACTGAGGACCTTATCTAGATTAGACTAAATTCTTTAAAAAAATAATGGAAACGTTAATTGCAGAAAAAACTTACACTACCAACGTTAGCGTTTTATGTATTTTTTCTGCAATGGCGCCATCTTAATATCCCACATGGATCCCCATTTTCTGAGGATTCATACAATGATATATGATTAATTGATAATTGATCATTTCAACATTCAACAAATGAGATTTAAAACGTTTGAAAAATGTTATGTGATTAAAATCTTAAATCGCGAGGAATACTTGTACTGATAACATAAAAACCTGAAATCCTAATCCTCACATAACTACGTGTATAGTTTGGGAATTTAGGAATGATAAATCTATTTATTTATTTTTTTAAATATATTTAACTGAGAGCCAATAACACACACAGTACACCTTTTGATATTGACATATGAATCCAATTTAAAGCTATACACGCTATAATTTGCGTCAATTTTGAATAAAGGGGAAAATGTATGTGTTTGATTACTAATAAAAGTTACCTTTATTCTGTTAATTATAATGCTCAATTCGATCACGTAACAAATATATCAAATATTAAACAATAAAAAATATTTATTTTCCTGCCAGGAAAGTAATGCCTCCTCGTGAATATCAATCTATCACGTGATATCGACAGCTATATAAATTTAGCCTATCATACCAAAACTGGTGAAGGGTCAACATCTTCATAATTGTGTTAGTTTCACAAAGGAAAGGATATTTTCAGTAAAGCATAAATTTGTCCGATATACGAGTACAAACAAAAGTAAAAAAATACAAGCCTGTGAGTAGATATGAATACTTCCTTTAAAAAAATGACGTAGACCTGTGTTTTTTCCCCTATGTGCTATTTATAGATCCTATAAGTGTTAATGCAGAAGTAAGGGTATCGTGAATGGCAAGCGTATTTTACTCATTATACATGTATGTATTTCAAATTAACAACTGTTAAGCATATTAAAAATCAAGTTGGATATTTAATTAGGCAAACAATAACGACCACCTAGTTCTCCGCGGACATGCGCAATGAGGTCGGTTTGCTCTTCCTTCATCAATATTCATGAAAAGGTATATTTTCATGGCAGGAAAATAAACAATTAAAAATCTATATCTTTGTAACGAGATGGAATTCACCCTTGTAATTTAGAGATTAAGGATAACTTTTATAAGTAGACAAACACATGCGTTTTCACTGTCATTCAAAATTGACGCAAATTATAGCGTGTATAGCTTTAAATTAAACTGAGGACAAAACACACACGGTACAACTTTGGGGAATTACACATGAATAAAGAATACACTAAACTGAGGACCTAATACACACGGTACAACTTTGGGGACTTACACATGAATAAGGTATACACTAAACTGAGGACCTAATACACACGGTACAACTTTGGGGACTTACACATGAATAAAGTATACACTAAACTGAGGACCTAAAACACACGGTACAACTTTGGGGACTTACACATGAATAAAGTATACACTAAACTGAGGACCTATTACACACGGTACAACTCTGGGGACTTACACATGAATAAAGTATACACACTAGACTGAGGACCTTATACACACGGTACAACTTTGGGGACTTACGCATGAATATAGTATACACACTAGACTGAGGACCTAATACACACGGTACAACTTTGGGGACTTACACATGAATATAGTATACACTATATGGACCCAATACACACGGTACAACTTTGGGGACTTGCACATGAATATGGTAAACACTAAACTGAGGACCCAATACACACGGTACACGTTTGGGGACTTACACATGAATATAGAATACACAAAGTAAACATTGCAGACTTTAACAAATATTAAGCTTTATATTGAAATTATGAAATATAGACGATTAAAGTCACAATTTACTGAACTTTCAAACGTTTCCAGGGCAATTTTGCACCTTTTTTTCGCCGATCCTACATTCACCACTAGAAGCAGTGTGCATTTAGAGAACATTAACATGACAGATTATGCTGTAAAACCTTCCGAGATATCTAATTCTGGTCCTAATACTGAATTTAAAAAAATCATACATGTACAATTGTAATTTCTTTTCCACCTGGATCCACGGATTGTCAACATCCCCACATTCATTATGCTTACAAATCTGCCTGATAAGAAACTACAGTATTGCGCGAAACTTAAATGGCAATAAAAATTATAATTTATAAACTTTTGTTCAGAGTATGTGCTAAAGGCTATTCAAGGTATTAGCTGAAAGTTGCATTATTCTTCTTCCGTAGTTATTATAACAAAAATAAGTATTTTAATGTCATTCAAATCAAAATTTTAATTGTACGCAGCATGATCACAATACCACGTTTTTGCAGCACAATAAATTTCTGAACATTACAGCTCATGTGAGCCTCGTATTAACATATTTACATTTTGATGTAATGAATAAATTTCTTACTGCTCTACAACAAATTAACACTAATATAAGTAATCAAAATTTATTGGCAAATATTTTCATACAATTGATAAAATTGCAATTAAAGTTGCAATTATAGTTATCATTTATCATACACTTTCAATCCATTCATGTCAGTTTAAAACTCCACTTAAACATAGCATTTAATGCTGTAAGAAGTTTAAATTTAAAAAAAAAACATCTCCATCCAAATTAATTAACAAATTCTATGTAAAACAATATACTATTTGATCATACATAAATCATTGATAAAATTGTAGTACTTAACAGTTAATTAACATTCTCTGCATATTGATTACAATACTTAAAATCAGCCAATTATTTATTTCCAAATCTCCAAATCATCCCAAACAATCAAATACCTCGTATGTATAGTGCATGTGCATACTAGCTGTAAACGATGCATCATTCATATCATTGTCAACTCTCAACATCCACAATGAAGTAATTCATTTCAACAGTATGAAATATGTCAATATCTACTTCTCCAACATTTCATCAGTGCAATTTGCGAATTTACAAATTCAAATTATTCAGAGTTTACTAATGCTGTCAGTTCACTCCAAAACCGAAATTGTAAAACACTATATATATATACATGTACATACAACATATTCTCTACATTTTGATTAAAATAACCAATTCTTATATCTATCATTAAAACATTTCAACAAATCTACAATTCTTGTGAATACAGTACACATTCTGTTGTTCATACAACTATCATCAATGCACATCAACAGTACAATTAATTTTTATATAGCAAATCTAGCTCATTAATATAATTTGCAGTATGCAAAGTTACTAAATATTTTCTTAATTTCTAGTACATTATATATATTTGTCAAAATCTATTTCCAAACATCAAATCAAATCAATTACCAATTATTGTATAATTCATACAATTACTAACTGTAACCATAGTCATTCATACAACCAACAATGAAGGTAGATATACCGGTACACAAATTGCTCATTAATACTACATGTCCAGTCACTGTAATATTTATTCCAATCCCTCTGTATTTCAATGAAAATGCTAAAATTAATCAAGGTCTATACCCAAAATATCTGGAAAAAAAAAATTGTCATTTCAAGTTAATGTCAACTAAAAACACAAAACCATATTAGTTTTACAGTTGTATTAATCAATTCCAGCTAAAGTTATCATGGCCCTTATTCCTTAGTTATTTTACAAAGGTGAATGCTCATCACAGCAACAAACATGACAACAGTATGTATTGGTAAAGCTATACATGGAGTATTTTCTACAAATTTGCTATTCCTCACACTTCTGTGCTTTATACAATATATGAAAATTGATGTCCACAAGCTATAATGAACTTGTAATTACTTCATTATCAAAGTAAATAAAGACAAAAAATCAGCATTTTCTTTGTTTTTTTATAAGGTTGTACACTTGATCTTTCACATTTCTCCAAGTTCTTTTGGAAAGGATTTTATCCTTTTTTAAAACATTCTCGATATCGTTCTTGCCAGGAACTTTGGACATTGCAATAAAATGGGAAAAATGCTTGTTGACTGAATTCATTTCAGATGGATTCCATGGTTTTTTCTGTGTTTTGTGACGTTTGCCTGCAGAATTTTCATCGGTAGATCTGCCATCAGAGGGTGCTTTTCTTTTCCCTAAAATTACGAGTTTTACAATATAAATTGGTTGATGATATGGTTGGAATGTGAAAAATGCAAATAACTAAGAAGACATACAGTACCGCAACATTTTTTTTCACAAGATAAATGATAGAATTTACGCACGATAGGACAGGCTTAATGCATGATAGAACAGGATACATGCATGATACAATAGGATTTATACACCATAGGAAAGGATATACTATGCATGTTCATAATTAATTAACGAATAATCACGATCTATGATCTTCACGATTTACCCAAAAATGGCATAATTTGATAAAGAAAATGTAGGAAATAAGAAATATTATGCAGAATTTCATTTTATTAAAAAAGTCAAGTTATTACGAGCTGCGTCGTTAGAATAAATTCATTGGAAAAAATAAACTAAAATGATGTATGAATTATCTTTATCAATAATCAAAATACAATGCGTGTTCTTTAATAATATATAATCTATCTAAATATTATCATTTTTTTTTATTGAATTAAATAAACAAATTAGATGACATGCAAGTTAATGTTTACACAGTAATTCAAAACACTCTCTGCGTACGATTTAATATGTCAGACATACAGTTACATATGTTATCTTGTTCCAAAGAATTTTCGATTGTACACATTACCCTATCATCTCCAAATGTTACTTATGTCTTCTTTTTAAAAATATCTTTCGACTTAAGAACTTCAATACATATAGCTTAATATTGTTAATTTGATGGAATGTTTGATAAAGATTTGCATTATTTGTTCCAATATTATTGTTAAAGGAGCGATGAACGACTTATAACTTTAAAATAAAATAGCTTGCTTACGAAAAGGCAGGATACAGCTAACACAATAGGATACATGTAAATAGAGAAACTGATAAAATATAACGATAAACCTGATAAGATTACTGTACGTTAGGATAGGACTAATGTACGATAGAACAGTTTACACGCGCGATACAATAGTATTCATACATTGATAAAGGATTGTAAAATAAATAACTTTGCAGGTACCATAATTTCATCTCTCATTCTGGCTAAATATTTTTAGAGAAGTAAAAAGGAATTTGTCATCTGCATCTATCATACATGTGTATGTAATATGAAAGATACTAAGTATATAAAAACTTTCTGTATAAATTACATGGTCTTGACATGTACTTTTACATTATGAGCAGACAGAAAATATGGTAATGCCAATGTCAACTTTATTCATGAGTCGTATTTAAGCTTTGTTTTTGTCTTGTTTTAAGAAAACAAATTAACCAAGAAAATTGGTTGTTTTATTTGTAAATCAGAATTTGAAATCTTTCCACTCAATTAGAAACATATTTTCTAACAAATATATTCTTGGGAAAAATGTCAGTATGATAATTAAAACACATCTGTTGGGAACTGTTTTGTTATGGATGGGGGAGATGTAAGAAGTTTTTCAAAGATGCATATTGTTCAATAAACATTTAGTTTAAAACTATGACCCTGTGTGGACTGAAGCTTGACTGTTAATGTACCCAACATTTAATCTTGAGAACTGCTTTTTTTTTCATGCATCTAGTTTAAAGTAGAATTATAATATACCAGAAAAGGAGAATATACCAAAAATAAATGTGTACTGAAATAAGGGTACAGACCTTGAGCGCTTTTATTATGAAGACTGTCTTTATCAGTCTGGTAATCCATTTCTCCATCACTCTCATCAGCACAGGACCCATCAATTTCCTTTACCTCCTCTGGAAAAAATAATCAAAAAACGATAAGAGTAAGTTATGAACATTAATTCTTATATCATATATACAAGAAATTAGAATTCTTACCTTCATTAACTAATAAGAGGCCTACAGGCCTTGACAGTCACCCGAGTACCATATCATTTAGATTAACCTGGCTGAGGGTCTCGTTTTTGCATTTTACGCTTCATTTTGGAGTCTAAACCCTAATCCAAATTTTAATTTTGGTTAAAAGAAACTTGCAGACTTTAACGGTAAACTTTTATAACACTCAGTTTTGCTAATAATGCACACGTGCAGTTAATTCCTAAATTATGGCAGCAATATGTTACATGTACCCATGTGAATTAATTGACCTAAAAAAAAGTCATTCACTATACGGCCAAATTAATTCATCCCCCCCCCCCCACGAAAAAGCCCCAACCCCTGCCCCACTCCCAGTGAATTTCACAATTTTACAGTACAACAGTCCACAATAAACATACTATACTAAACCAAATCTAAAATCAAATGTTATCAAAAGTCTATAGATCAAATTTGCACAGGAGGAATAAATAATCACCATTGAAATATAACAAATGAGTTCATTTTAATAATCTATTCACAACACTGAATCCTTCCCTGTCTATATGCCTATGATCATTTAAAGAAAACAACTCACCCTGATTATTAAAGAGCATCTCTGTGACATTTTTCCCCTCGTTAATTAGCATCAACATCTTGGAGATCTTTGTTTTTTGAATGATATCCAATGGTTGCCGATAAATTTCTCTGTGGACTCTTATGTCATGGCCAAGGAATTTGGCTAACTGATCCTGACCGTTTTCACTAAGCTCATGGATTTGTGCCATTGTGGCAATGTGTTTTCTGAGGTTTGTATAGGTTATAATGTTTCCATAGCGCAATTCTATTTTCCCACATATTTCATTCAATACGTCACTTGCCCTTAGTGTTCGTGTGGAGGGTGATGGTCTAGCAAATAAATATTTTCCACATACATTTGCATCACTTCTTTTCTGCATTAAGAGATCAATGCATTTAATCATCTCTGGAGTAAGTAATATTGCAACTTTTCTTTCCTGTTTGCCTTTGAGTTCAATTCGAGTCAAAGAACGACAAAGCTCAATTTCCACGTCTGACAAACTTGATTTAAGTTCGTCATCGTAGGGAACACTGTTTTGTGCTTCAATAGCTTGCTTGTAATTGTCTACAGTAATACGCTGCACATCGCCTCCACGCTTCCTGTTAAAGAGAGTTATGTGACATAGCGTCATCTTTGCCAGCTCAATGTAGAAAGCTGAATCATTCGACAATTTCATCAAAAGTTCTTTGATTTTTTCTTTTAGGTAGGAATTAAGCTTGTACACATCCTCGCATAGAGGTAACATTTTTGGCGCATTATACTTTTTCTCACTCAAAGTTTGTCGTGCACGGGAAGAGATGAGATCGTTCCAATCAGACTCATACAACTGAATGAAAGCTGAACCATTCTCTTGTTTTGTTACATCTGACTCAATAATTCCATCTGATCTATAAATCCTTGCACATCGTTGAAGACTATACCCTATTTTCAGTGCAAGGGAAGGAGTTGCATACATATGTGTATCTTCACTAAATCCAGCAAGGGACTTCACACATGACACAACATTGTTAAATTTCTCAGGACTAAAACAATCCTCAATCTTCTGGATACCCCATTCAGGTGTCTTTTTGGCTTCTCCTATTAGTCTGCCTAGTTCTCTCATTCTGCAGCTGATGTGGTTAGATGTATGTTCCTGGATGTCCTTATTTTCATACAGGCGCTTTCCAAATTTCAGTATGAGTGGATCGCGATATATATACATATAAATGTCATCTTGAGACATGGATAATAAAACATCTTTGTAAAATCCTCCATTAATATGTTCTGGAATAGGTAGTAAAAAACGACCTTCTTTCACTCCTTGATTTTTTTTATCAGTCTGCTTACTAACACATGTCTTAAAATGATCACTCAATGAAGTTTTGGAGTACAAACCCTTGCAACCACTACATGGTATAAATTCACTATGTGCTCTGGTCTTCTGCTCTCTATACTTCGGTATTAATGTTCCAGTTCCATTTTTCAGAACGTTGAAGTTGTGATCCCAGTCTCCTTCATTTCTTAATGTTTTCCAAATTTCTTTTCTTTCGGCACTGTTTTTGGGTAAGGAAAGAGCCTTAGCTACAATAACTTCATTTTTGTGCATTGTTTCCAAGTGTCTAGCCAGTTTTGGGTACAATTTTCCACAAAATTTGCATGCATGTTTTTTGTCCCATTTCTGCTTTCCTTTCTCTGTGTTGGTTTTCTGTACAGTGATAGTTTCCAAAGGGATAGATATTGGCACAACAATACTTCTCTCAGAATCATTACTGTCACTGACATAATCGGGAGGATTGGATGAATCTTTCAAATGTAGCAAGGAATGAACTGCATTGTCATCTGTATCACTAGAACCCCTATCAAAAGGAATTGTATTAATTCAATCTGACAAATAGCAAAACTCATGTTTCTATAAAGTTCACTACTGATGTACTTAAATTTAGCAAATTCATAAAAATATAAGAAATACTAGACATGATCTCATTGCGAGCAACAAATAGGTTTTCTGTTTGATTATGAATTAATGACAGGGTTCAACTAATATGTTGACATTATTTCATTTCTAAAATTTAATAAATCCACCTTAATTGGGCAAAATCATAACAAATACAATAATTTTATTAAAATCCAAAAATCTTAAGAAGGGCTTAACTAAAAGCCCGAATGATTTTATGCATTACTTAACAAAAACTGGAAATTAAAAGGCTTAATATAAAACAAATCATTTTACTAGGTACAAATTAACAATTCTTCTAAATCAGATTTGGTACGAGTTACTATATTAATTTTCTCAGACTAATTTTTGGCCCAACACTGCAGAATTAAGATTTCCAAAAAAGGTCATTTTTAAGAGGCAACTCTGCAATGTGTTGGAATCACTTCCAGTGACATTCAGAAGTGACGGACAACCTGCCCATAATCAAATTTGGTAAGTTTAAAACATATTTTGATGAAGAAAAAAAATCCAAATTTTTAATTTGAAATTTTTTTAAAACAGTTTTCCAAAAATGCCATTTTAGCAGACCAGAAGTGACGGATGATCAGGGTATTAGCTGAAAATAAGGAATCTACAGTATATTCTTGTTTTTGTACATACCTAGTTTCAAAAGGGATAGATATTGGAACATCAATACTTTTCTCAGAATCATTACTGTCACTGACATAATCGGAAGGATGGGATGAATCTTTTAAATGTAGCAAGGAACAAACTGCATTGTCATCTGTATCACTAGAACCCCTATAAAAAGGAATTGCATTAATTCCATCTGACAAATAGCAAAACTCTGTTTCTAAAAAGTTAAGTACTGGTGTACTTTAACCAAGAAATTTATAAATATAAATAATATTGAATTTGCTATAGGTATGTTAATTTTTATAGTGATTACTAAACAACAAATTAAGACTGATGAACCCAATTCTGTATAAAATTCAAATCATTAATTATACTCTTATTTTTATACAATCCTTTATAGACTTTACAGAACCTATTCTTGTAAATAATGATCAGGTAGAAAAAAAAGAATCTGCAAAATTCCATTTTTTGAAGTGTCTACTTACTGATCAGTATCTTCTGAAGGTAAATAATCAGAATCATTGGAATCCGAAAAAGAAAACTCATCATCATCACCAACAAAATCATGGTGTATAAAGCTGTCAAGTTTCTCTGGAAAATCTGTGGCATTCCCAGGTACACGGCTGTCAAGTTCCTCTGAAGGATCAGTGGCATTCCCAGGTACACGGCTGTCAAGTTTCTCTGGAGAATCCTTGGCATTCCCGGGTACACAGCTGTCAGGTTTCTCTGGAGAATCCGTGGCATTCCAAGGTACACTGCTGTCAGGTTTCTCTGGAAAATCCTTTGCATTCCCAGGTACACAGCTGTCAAGTTTCTCTGGAGAATCTGTGGCATTCACAGGTACATTGCTGTTAAGTTTCTCTGGAGAATATGTGGCATTCCCGGGTACACTGCTGTCAGGTTTCTCTGAAGAATCCCTAGTACTCCCAGGTACACTGCTGTCAACTTTTTCTGGAGAGTCTTTGGCATTCCCAGGTACACTGCTGTCAAGTTTCTCTGGAGGATCAGTGTCATTCTCAGGTACACTGCTGTCAAGTTTCTCTGGAGAATATGTGGCATTCTCAGGTACACTGCTGTCAACTTTTTCTGGAGAATCTTTGGCATTCCCAGGAACACTGCTGTCAGGTTTCTCTGGAGAATCTGTGGCATTCTCAGGTACACTGCTGTCAAGTTTCTCTGGAGAATATGTGGCATTCTCAGGTACACTGCTGTCAAGTTTCTCTGGAGAATATGTGGCATTCCCGGGTACACTGCTGTCAGGTTTCTCTGAAGAATCTGTAGCACTCCCAGGTACACAGCTGTCAGGTTTTTCTAGAGAATCTGTGGCATTCCTAGGTACACTGCTGTTAAGTTTTTCTGGTGATTCCGTAGCATTCCGAACTAAAAAAAAGAATACATGTATGTCACTTTTGGACAAAAATAAAATTAACTAAGGTTGTCTAACCAATCACGATAAACAGTTTTATAAAAAAGAATGCAACATAATTATAAGATGAGGGCTTTATTTATTTAACTGGCATGGTAAGAAAAAATCAAATTTAATAGCTAATTATGTAAATTAATAAAGAGGACTTATCTAAAATCGACAGGGGTCTTTTTAAGTATCCGAATATCTAAAATCGACAGGGGTCTTTTTGAGTATCCGATTGCAAAGTTGTATAGTGAAAGATTATTTTGAAGCTGACAAAATATATTTTATTAATATTTCTATTTAAATTTTCACTTAACCAATTGGTCAATGAAGTTCCTAGTTTCACTTGCTTCTAATAAGATTTTACATGCCCCAAGCAATCGAATAGTTGTGAATATACCGGTAAATCCCTGAAGTCTTTATTCTTCATTACTTCCATTTTTTTCAATGTTACACAATTTATTGTAAATGGACATGTATGTATGACTTCTAATAGCAGCTGTATGCTTGCAATACAACAAAGTGGACAACTGAATCTTTTTTACATGTCTTAATGGTAACTGATTAAACTGACAAAACTTAAAATGAACTGGCGGGATTTATATCAAGGGTGATAATTGGTAACTAGTTAATTACCTGGTACATAACACAGCTTATTCAAGTGCAAGTCCCCATAGCTGTACCGTGTGTATCAGGTCCTCAGTTTAGTGTATACTATATTTATGTGTAAGTCCCCAAAGTTGTACAGTGTGTATTAGGTCCTCAGTTAAGTGTATATTATATTTATGTGCAAGTCCCAAAGTTGTACCGTGTGTATTAGGTCCTCAGTTTAGTGTATACTATATTTATGTGTAAGTCCCCAAAGTTGTACCATGTGTATTAGGTCCTCAGTTTAGTGTATACTATATTTATGTGCCAATCCTCAAGTTTTACCGTGTGTATTAAGTCCTCAGTTTAGTGTATTCTATATTCATTGTGCAAGTCCCCAAAGTTGTAATGTTACTCAACATGATGGAAACAATTCAAAATTGAGCAATTGGTTAATCAGATGAAATAAATAAACTCATGCAAATATAATCAAAAGAAAAAAAAAACTCTTCACAATGCTTAAAAACTTTAAATTCAGCAGGATTTAGACTGCTACTGCATATATAGCTTTCAAATTGTCATATACAGTCTAGACTGCCATAGCAACTCTCTGTCTTATGCGACCATATCAAGACCCACATAACATATTTTTCATTGATAAATTATGTCTTGAAACAAGTTATATCTTATTCTATACCAATATCAAAGACAACAAAAATGCTAAACCGGCTAATCTTATAATTGCATGGTTAATCTGATAATTTTTCTCGGGCAAATTGACTATCAGATTAAGTGGAACCCTCGGTATCTAGATTCTCATCCTGATTTGGATTAAATAATGGGGCTGGTGGGTGGATTTATTTTATATTATCTTTTAAAAACTATTATTTTCACCATTCATGTCCTAGAAATTACAACTGCTCTATTCCTGAAATATTTAAATTGTTAATGCTAATATGAGTATACAAACCCATTTGTAATCTTTTAATTTCAACTTAACTGCACATGCAGAAAGACATTTGTATCTTTATTATAAAAACATGACTGGAATCGAACGTTTATCCATGTTAAGCAGCCATTGCAATGTTTGTATGTACCGAGCTTGATATTTTTTCCCTGAAATACACTGGAGCGGGTCATTTTCAGAGAGGTGGGCGGGGATGAGAATCTAAAAAGTAATTTTATGTTGCCTAATGGCCATGAATTTTAAAATACAGCTAATAATTAAATCCTAGTTTTAAGATAAAAGATACCGTACATAATATTTTATCTATTTGAAACAATGTACTAAGTTAATAATGATTAATGTTGGATTGTCACATAAGACAGTCTAGATTGTATATAGATTGACTTTACTCCAAAGGACAAGTACTGTGAAATCATTAGAATTTGTGGTGGCTAAATATTTGTAGTATTTGTGTGTAGCACTCCCCCACAAATTTACACTCTTGACGAAAACACATTTTGAAAGAGTACCTGGGTAAGTCATCATACTAAAACTGAAAACCAATGCATCTATGAAATTTCATCCCCACAAATGAGCAATAACCCATAGTTCATGAAAATTGGCCCTCACAAATTCAAATAATACCACAGTAGTCTAATGATAACGAGTTACAACCTGTAACAAAACAAATAACAGAATATAATGCACAAAAAATGAAAAACATTTAAGGATGTGTATTACATGCACCTCTTTTGGACATCTACAGAAAAAAAATATATGTTGTCATTGGACAGCAAAAAAAGAAGGCCACATGCTATATCTGGTAGTTTTTGCCTGACTTTATGACGTCAGGCATATCAAAGGTTTAAAAGTTGCCTTCTCAGAAACAGTGCAGACAGTCAGAGCAAGCAATATCAAGATTTTCAAAAAAAAGATTGACAGACAGACTAACAGGGGTAACAACAATAACATTCTTTACAAAGTGTGGGTATAATTATGATTACTTAAAGTGTAAAATACATACAAATTTAAACAACAACATGTGAAAATCTTTCATCGACTATTAAATCACAAAAACTTCCACAATCAACATATGCAATGGAGTAATTACCTTTCCTCTCCAAGGATAGATGTTGCCTGGGCCATAGTCATATACCAGTTCTGTATTAGAGGATAATGGCCTTAGAGAGAAAAAACAAATGACTGGCTTTTCATCAATCTCCATCACTTTTGGTCTACAATTTGGATGGATATGATCATCATTTAACAGACGTCCAAATGATCCATCTTCTTTTGAAGCATCAACCCTTGATGAAAATAAAATAAGCAACATAAATTTGAACCTTGCATAACTGGTATTGTCACAGTGAAAGATATGAAGACAAAATATCTAAAATTGCAAATCACTTCATAAGTTCTACATATATATGTGTATGTAATAAAATATAAAAACAAGGCTTTATATACGTAAAAGGGTATACTGAAACATTTTTAGAGCTAGATAATCACAGTTCACTAGGGCTGTGTATTGGTAAAGATTTTCTGATACATTACGATACTCGCTAGACTTATTGAAAGCAACGGAGGTTGATGCAAACTATCCATGTAAACACTGAGGAGATCCAAAAAAATACAATAAACCAAGAGGTTTCTCACACAGCCCACAGATTTTTGCTCTCTCTGGATTTATCATACGTTTTCAGAACATCTCAGTGATTATAAGGAGAATTTACGTCACTCAAAAGTAACCTTCCTATTGCTTTCGACAAGTTTGGCAAGTATCTAGTACATTTTGGAACGATGTGTTTATTATGCGACAGACAGATGTAGTTAGACGATAGGGATAATTCATTTGATCATTTTCCCACCTAGATCTCATCAGAAATCGTTGGAGATATTAATATAGAACTTGTTTAAAAACATATGTTGAAGTAGTGATGTTCTAATCATTGATTATAATCTAAAATTAGTAGATTATTACCGCATTCTAAGTGCTCGATTATAAAAAGTTTCATTACAATTAATTGGTTGGGTTTTTATTTCCCTCTCAACAAGCGCATATCATATAGCAGAATATTTGAGACCCGAACTATCAATACACCAAAAAGGAGCTGCGGTTTAAAAATGGCTGATATGTCAGACGTGCGCTATCCCTACCCGTGAAATAAAGCACAATCTCTTGTTTGGACATTTTTTTGTTTCAAGAAATTGAGTGTTGAACCGTCTAGCTACTAAAGAACATCTTTTGAATACAGCATTTTTATGGCAAGAAATATTAATAAATTGAAATATCAAAGGCCTATTAACAAGTCAGTTAATTGTATCTTGTTTCTTTACATTTTTTTAACACTTAACTAAGAAATATGACAAATTTTGATTATTATCGATAATAAGTTAGTTGCAGAGAGTCGATTATTGATTATGAAAATCTCACTGATTCCTATCACTAGCTTGAAGTGAGGACCTCCTATAAATCCAAGACGGCGGGTGTCGTCCTTTTACTTTTTCTAATTTACATTGAATATACTTTTTAACATGATTGAGACTGGGGTTTTCAGTGAATTTTATCTATTGCAATACACACACCTTAGATTACCAATTTTAATCAAGTTTTCCTTCAACAAATATCTAGAAACTCATTCTCCAACAACCAAGCCCTTGTATTCTTAACATAAACAATTAAACATGGTGAACATGATGTACAAATTAAGCAGCAAAAATTTCTTACCAATAAGGCTTTCCTTTGAATGTAAATTCAAAAATATACGTGTCATCTACATCTGGTTCTTTCTCTAATAACTCTCCTTCATACGGTAATAGGAATTCATTTTGTCCAAATTCTTTCTTTGTAAATACACCTCTTCCTGAAAATAAATAAAGAACTTCCATTAGGGGTTGAAATTTACAAGATATACTTGCTGTATGCAAATTAAAAAATGAAATTGTGCGCTAAAAGAGACATGTGGTTGCCAACTTTTGCGAGTTACAAAATAATGGTCTAGCTTTTTCGGATTTTGAGGTTTATGATTATCCATTCAGATTTTAATTCAGAAGCTTACACTAAAGAAACTGTAGATGTAGAAACATTAGTTAGGGTGTTTTGAATTATCCCAGAATTAATCCTGTTAAACACAATCAGTTGTTCTCTTCTATCTTTATCCTAAAACAAAGTCTCAATACAAACCCTAAAATCATTGAATTTCACAATTGCAAACAAGTTCAAACTATACTCAGAAATACTAAATAGAATTCAAATGTTGGAATATTGACAGACTGTTTCCTCGTTAAGAAATTATTTATACCTTCACAAATTAACAGAATCATGATATCACTGCATTTTTCACAGCCCCTTAGGCATCTGACAAACACTGCATTTTAACAGCCCCTTAGGCATCTGACAAACATTTTATTATTTTATGTAGTAAAATGATCAATTTTAAAATTATATACAAGAATGGGTTCCTCAAATTATACAAAAAAAAAGATTTTATTCCAATGCAACCTAGTTCAAAATCACTTTATTGTATCTAATTGTTAATGATATAAACAATTTTTAGGATTGGTCTAATGTGT
The DNA here is from genome assembly GCF_963853765.1 of Magallana gigas. Classification (NCBI taxonomy): domain Eukaryota; kingdom Metazoa; phylum Mollusca; class Bivalvia; order Ostreida; family Ostreidae; genus Magallana; species Magallana gigas. Next base: position 1,076,109 of record NC_088855.1, on the reverse strand, counting down.
GGAAAACATTTTTTCCTTAAATTTAAATTATTTTGCAGAATATTTTTGTTGTACTTAATCATTAGGGCCTATATATTTTTACAAAGTTCCCAAGATAATTTCATTGTTTCCTGACTTTTTTCTAAACATTTTTAGGGTTTCTAGACCCTTGAGATCAACATGGGACCTATCAATATGTAAACCATCAAATTGAATTAAAATATTTTATCCTGCAACTACTTCTTGCATTGACCAAATAAAGGTAACACAATAAACCAAAGCTATATTCGGTAAATGCCCCAATATAGCCTCATGCATTTAACTAACGTTCAAATACACTATGACATCATTTTTCTTGCTTGGTTTATACGCCATGGTGTCATGGTTTCAACTGCAGATAGGCAGCAAAATCAGACGAATTAAGCTTATTAGAGATGCAAAATGTGATATTATGTTACAGGATAAACAAAATACATGATGACGTCTTAAAATATGGGCGATATTTGGGCTCAGTCCAAAAACATGAAGAATGCCTGGCAAGCTTTCTTTCCCTTGCCCAAATACCATAGATTACTAATTAAATGGAGGAATTAATATCCGCGTAAAATCGCAAGAAGCCCCCTCCGCAGAATTTATAGTCTCGTCATTATTTTCTGAGAGTTGAGAACCATAAAAAATATATATTTATTCGTGCAATTTGATTCAAACCAGTGGGATATTGCATGGTCATGATCCATCACTTCTAGTGTTGTCAAATTGGTTGGAAATGATAATTGATTAATCGGTCAATCGGTTGTCTCTTACAAACTGATGATCGGCAAATAATTGAATCCATTACAAATTGTGTTCAATTCATTTAAATGAAACACTAAATATAAGCTAATAAATAGGATGTATGCTGTATTGTTATCAATGAAAGTGTTACATATCTTTTGAGATTAAAAAAAAAACTAGTTTGCAACGGTTTTTATTTCACTAAATATATAATTATTTTATTTATCTCAATAGGAACTCAAAAATATTGTTAACAATGAGATTTTTAAATACAATTGAAGGTCAAAGGTGATCATTGCATACTTTTAACATTAGATTTGTTATCTTTGTATAAAGATATCCTTGATTCACATTTTGCTTATTTACTTGATATTTGTTAAAACCTCTGGGTTCAAAACTAATGACATTCATTCAACAGTATGAAAAATTTCCAAGTTTTCTCCTTTGAAACACCCCCACTAGCTTATCAGGTTTCAACACACAGCTAAAAAATATGATGTCTATGGGGATTTTGTACTGCAAAGTGACCCGCATGACAATGTTGAAAATTCTGTGAGGAATTTAAAGTGACTTCCGAATGGATGTTAACATTCCCCATTTGGCCCTATAATTATCTTGTTTACCATAACTAACCTTCTTTATATTTCATGCAAGAAGTAACTGGGAGGCCATTATACAATTGCCCCAAAACTTTTAGAAGTTTGAATGCAAAGTCTATGAAAGAGACACAAATTGATGAGTACCCGTAATCTTTACATTGCATTGTTTACAGACACAGTTCAAAGTTGAAAACTATCACTGCTCTAAAAAGCGATTTTGTTTACATGCTGAAAAAAATACACATATATGAAAATTGTATGTCAAAATAACTAAACCAAGCTATTCTGAATAGCTTTATTATCTACATAAGTTTTAGAAGCTATACTGGCGTGCGACCAATTCTCGCCAAGTACCATTTCTCGCCAGTACATTGCGACATCATTTTTCATATACCGGTATTATTTTTTGTTTTGATAAAATGACTTCACAATGTACTTGCGAGAAAAAGTACTCAGCGACAACTGTTCGCACGCCAGTATAGCTAAATCAGGAGATTGTGTTGGAGCTGTATAAGCCATAAGAAATAAGTTTTGTTCCTGTGAATTTTTCTGAGTAACAAATGATATTGTTTCAATTAAATTATCTTGACTATTTTCCCTTTCATCTATTTTAATTGCACCTTTATCACAGGTATGTGTATTTCCATTAAAAACTGTCCAAATGTACTGCATAAATATATTTGGACAAACTATAGATAGATGTGGTATGTTCACAATTTTTAAACGTTTTAAATAAATTTCTAAGGCCTATTCCCCCCCCCCCCCTGGAAATTAAAATTTCTTAAATTTACACAGTAAGATGACCAAATGTATGCCTTGGAACCCTCCGCCCCAACCCCAGGGAAAACTAGGCCTAGCATACAACCGAGAAAAAATCCTGGATCGCACTTGAGCAGCTGTTGAGCGTTATGCACAAAGATATTTCTTTCATGATTTGCAAGGGGATTTTAAAAAGTATACATTGTGCATTTCTCGGAAAGTTCACTATACAACCCGTCTTAATAAGATTTTCATTTCTAATGTTATGCAAATCGTTGGAAGAAAATCACCGAGTGCGAGTACCCCCCCCCCCTTCCACAGCACATCGTATTTCAAGTTTACATCATAAATGCCATCGAAACATGTAATCAACATACCTTTATTCGGAGTTTCTTTAATATAAAAGGCATCCCGGTCAATGATTCTTTGACCATGTTGACCTGGCCTTCCCCGTTCCCTCCGACTTCTTCTCGACATACTTTTCCCCCGCTTCAACAAAATGGCATTTCCGTTTTCTATACACACGCGCATGCGCATTTCGAACATGTGTATCGTCAGAGGTGCGTAAGTGAAGATGGCAACTACAATCCGCACGGTATCTGTGTAATCACATGTCTGATGAAAACCCGAAAATGGGACTAGATACTTTTCGATATTTTTTAGGTTTAGAACATGCTATTTTTTTGATTTAAGCAATAAAAAAATATGGGGACTTAAATCAAGTCCCCAGACTATTTGAGGTCCCCATTTTACGACTTGCGTATCTGAGGCAGGCCCCCAGTTTGGCAGAACCACACACGCACACACACACACACACACACACACACACACACACAATATTGTAATCAAAAGAGTGTGATTCTTGAATTGTATATTTCTTATGTCATTATAAATGAATGTCATAATGCCACCATCTGTGTGAGTGCTCATAATTTGTATGTTAAAGGTTAAAGATTGACTGATATCTAAAGGTCAAAGAAACAATTTCAACTTCCGTAATTATAGTTTAATATACAGTGCATTAGTAGGCTGAAATACATCATATAAAGTCAATATATTCAATGCATGTACTGATAAAAGAAACATTTCCACTATAATGAATTGTGTAAGTAGAGGTTTAAATACAACTCAGATTAAAAGTATAAAATTTAAAATTATACCGTACCTTTAAAACATTTACAAATACACGTTATAACGTTATAATCTAGAAAAGTTATTTGAATTGGTATGCGTAGTTCTAACTTGTAACATTCACGTACAAGTACGCGTACAGGTTGATCAGCTAAACCTCTTTATTAGCTCCTACGTGTATCATAAGTAGTACAAAAGTGCTTACTTGTATTATGTTATGACATCCCGGTTTCAATACTTCCTATTTGTGGTTTTGTTTACATTGGTTGCAATGCATGTAATTAATATTTTTTCATAATTTACAGAATTGTTTAGTTTGTACATAATTCAGGATGCTTTTATTCCTAATCAAAAGAAATTAATATCCGCGAAATCGCAAGAAGCCCGTCTCGTGAATTCTAAAATCTCACTGTTAATTTTCGGACACATGTTAACTACATGAAATATGATAAAATTTCGGTTTTCGCGATTTTATGTTCTCGCGATTTGATGGAAAATCGATGAATCGCGGAATTAAGTACTCGCTATAATTAGGAATCTACAGTTAACTATGTTCTGTTAAACATAAACAAAGTAGGTGAAACTGCATAGTGTTTTTATAGCTCAATGCAGTATGTTTTATGTCACCTGATGTGTTATGTGTGATCTCTGATTTGTAAAGTAAAACTCATTTACAATGCAATCATGGGTATAGCAAAATCTTGGATACACATTGACAAAGTCTTGTGGAGTCCTATGTTTTATGGTTGAAACGATTTTGGTTATACGAATTTACGGATAAAAATAACGAAATTTGATTTTTAATGCAATACATTGTATTTAGAGTTTTAAAATGTAGCAATACCAAGTTATGTTATAGATTAAACAAAGTATTTGCACATAAACTCTTCAATCTACAATCCCATCATTATTGGTTTCAAAAGAATGTATATTTTTTAAGTCTCAAATGGCATGAACAGCAATATCATGGGAAAAAAACACGTGGGAACTATTATATTTATTATTACGAATTCGTTAAATGGCTATTAGGAATAACGAAAACATTAATGTAAATCCACTGGTCCCTAGCACTTCGATATAACCGAGCATTGAATGACATCATTTGTTGGTTTTTTTCTTTAAAAAATTATATCAATATTGCATGGGTAACATTCGCATAGATTTATTTAAACAATAAATGCTTTTTTTGGTAATTCATTCGGGATCGATATGAAGGTAGTGACATTGCAGAAAAAATACATAACACTCGTTAGCGGGTTATGTAAATTTTGTTCTGCAATGATCACTACCCTCATAACCCGAATGAATCATCAAAGAAAGAATTTTATTTTTTATATTTACATCTTTCTTAAAGCTAATATATAAATTGACTTGGAAAAGTAAGTAAAATTCACTAATATTACTTTTGATGTACGTAAGTAAGTTAACTAAAAGAAACAGCCAAATCATCTCCTGTGAGACTTTGAGTCTGACATCGTCATGATTATTTCGTGCAGTCCGTGATTTTTCCTAGGTCGCTATAGGTTTTGACCAATCGATAAACAGGGTGTGTCGATATCAGTCCTGTCATTTTCTTGTCAGTTTCAGCCGCTGTAGATTTCGACCAATCGATAAATGGGTAGATTTCAGTGTGGCTGTTTCTATAGAGCTATGAATTAACTATAAGTTTCCATAAGAAATAGATGGAATAATACTTGGGAAATGTAAATTTATCTAAAACAAAAAATGGCATACCTCAATCGTTATATTGACTCCATACATTAGATCTCATATGACTTTTGGTTTTAGTTCAATACTATATAATGCATGGAAACACTTCTCTGTTCTCGCCGTCTGCGACGCACGTGTAGTTTCCCTCAATTTCTTTTGAAGCGTGAAGGTGTTAGTTAAAAGTTTAAAATTTACCAATTTAAACATAACTATAACAGATAGGTTTAAATTGATAAATTTTAAAATTCTAATGTAACAAAGATACGTTAAATAGAATGTTGACCAAAGTGAGGACCTACTGCTGATTACAAAGTATAATGCACTTTCTCTGAATTTCCTATACACGTGAATAATGAAGATATATGACATCTATATTTCATAGAAATTTACTCTTAAACAACATTTGTTTCGGTCGATGACTTACGAAACTAAGGGAGATGAATACAATCTTGGACATTCCGGTCCGTGTTATCAAAAATTTCTCTACTGAGAGATAAGAAGCTTGAATCGCTTATTGAATCCATCTGATCACACCATTGCTTATGCAATTTATTGTACCATGTTCTTCATTGAAATAAAGCTATCACACCAATAGAAAATTCAGTCGGGTCTTAACAAAGTATTAGTGACTGCATAAAAGGTGTGTTTTTGTGGTGCATGATTCACAGTTTTTAAAGGTTAAAACAGATAATATGATTAATAGATATTATTATATGCAAATGATACCAATGAATGACTTCATACATTCTCTTTCTTTGACGCCCTTAAACAATAGCAATCTTCCATAACAACTTAGGGCAGGAATTTCAAACTCTTGTCAATCTCTGTTAATTTTTAATTTTTGATTTTTCAGATGTGCACTTTAACTTTGGATATTGCTTTTTGTGATGTTTTGCATTATCTAGCTGTAGGTAACTGTACTTAAGTAAAGAAGCATATTTTTTTAATATATGTCAAATGCCTATTATTGAATAATATACTAGTAGATATATGAATTGTACATATCTGTGGACTTTTTCTCAAAATGATACTGCAGATTCCTTATTAATTGCTGAGAATTAATATCCGCGGAAAATCGCGAGATGCAGCCCTCGTAGATTTTAAAATCCCGCTCTAATTTTTTTCGAACAGATGTAGACTAACTGAAACTATAACAAAAAATATGGCGTTCAAGATTTGAAATTATTTTGATTTGATACAAAATGGTTTGACCAAGGAATAGATACTCGCGTAAAATAAGGGATATACGGTATTCAATGACACACACACACACACACACACACACACACACACACACACACACACACACACACACACACACACATAAACACACTTACACATCATCTTACTTACTTGTACCACACATATGTAGGGTATATATACAGGTTGGAACCATGCAATCACCCAAATAGATTATATGATAGCCTAATTTAGGTATAATATCCAAGTCATCCTCACAATGTCGGGTCGTGAGTCCACTCGTGGCCACAGCCACAAGTTTGTGGCCACGAGTTGACTCAGTAGCCCTGAAATTGTTCGGATGTTCCCAAATAGGATTAAAGGCACCTCAGTCCTGACAAATTAGGTGTGATCACAAAAACTTAAGAACTAGTAGGTATATGTCAACATTAAACATTTTTATGTTGATCCATTAATGTGCGGATCCAGAAATTTTATTTGAGGGGGAGGGGATCCGAGGGATAATTTGTTTTCTCAAGGAAGGGGGGGGTTGTCTAAGACTAGTTTGGTAATTTAACTGTGAAGTTAGTTTGAATTGTTTAGGGCGTCCCACCTACTTAAACTGTACATGTCAGTTATTTGATCAACTATTTACTAAATTCCACTTCTCCCTGATTAATAAATACATGTAGTTCTATACCTATAATTACAAGGGATTGAAGGGATATGTGATAATTTCTTAGCTGACTTAATCCACGATGCTCAAGATAAAATTATCAAATCAAAAAGGCGCAATCATTCATGTATGTCACTCTGTGTGTTCTCTCTCTCTCTCTCTCTCTCTCTCTCTCTCTCTCTCTGTCTGTCTCTCTCTCTCTCTCTCTCTCTCTCTCTCTCTCTCTCTCTCTCTCTCTCTCTCTCTCTCTCTCTCTCTCTCTCTCTCTCTCTCTCTCTCTCTCTCTCTAATTCCATGATACAATAAGTAGGCAGAAAGACAAACAAGAAATCCAAACATCACAGCATGTACACTATGTAATGTTATTGATGAGAGGTGTTTGTACACTATGTAATGTTATTGATGAGAGGTGTTTGTACACTATGTAATGTTATTGATGAGAGGTGTTTGTACACTATGTAATGTTATTGATGAGAGGTGTTTGTACACTATGTAATGTTATTGATGAGAGGTGTTTGTACACTATGTAATGTTATTGATGAGAGGTGTTTGTACACTATGTAATGTTATTGATGAGAGGTGTCTGTTTTTTAGTGGTGGTAGTGATAAGTTATAGAAGTGCTTGTAACTGTAACCATGGTAACTTATCAGCTAGTAAGAGTTTGGATATTTATTGAACATGAACCGTGGCATTCCATTGTAACTGTAACTTATCAGCTAGTAATAATTTTGATATTTATTGAACATGAACCGTGGCATTCTATTGTAACTGTAACTTATCAGCTAGTAGCAGTTTTGATATTTATTGAACATGAACCGTGGCATTCCATTGTAACTGTAACTTATCAGCTAGTAACAGTTTTGATATTTATTGAACATGTACCGTGGCATTCTATTGTAACTGTAACTTATCAGCTAGTAGCAGTTTTGATATTTATTGAACATGAACCGTGGCATTCTATTGTAACTGTAACTTATCAGCTAGTAACAGTTTTGATATTTATTGAACATGAACCGTGGCATTCCACTGTTCTTGTTACTTGTTCATATATATTCAAATCATTTCTGTTACCTATGTAATCAATTGTTCACATTTAATACACCTTCTGTTGCTCATATAACATGACATGTTTAATTAAATGTTTTCTGTTGATCAAATGTTCGATCATGTTAAATACCCCTTCCACTGTTGACATATTGACTTGTTTATATTAAATACATTGAATCATCCACTGTTTACATATTGACTTGCTTATATTCGATGCATTGAATCATCCACTGTTTATATATTGACTTGTTTATATTGGATACATTGAATCTTCCTCTGTTGACATATTGACTTGCTTGTATTGGATACATTGAATCATCCACTGTTTACATATTGACTTGTTTATATTGGATGCATTGAATCTTCCTCTGTTGACATATTGACTTGCTTGTATTGGATACATTGAATCATCCACTGTTTACATATTGACTTGTTTATATTGGATACATTGAATCATCCACTGTTTACATATTGACTTGCTTGTATTGGATACATTGAATCATCCACTTTTTACATATTGACTTGTTTATATTGGATACATTGAATCATCCACTGTTTACATATTGACTTGCTTGTATTGGATACATTGAATCATCCACTTTTTACATATTGACTTGTTTATATTGGATGCATTGATTCATCCAATGTTTTCATATTGACTTGCTTATATCGGATGCATTGAATCATCCACTGTTGACATATTGACTTGTTTATATTGGATACAATGAGTCATTCTTTGTTGACATATTGATTTGCTTATATCGAATGCATTGAATCATCTACTGTTGACATATTGACTTGCTTTTATTTGATGCATTGAATCATCCAATGTTGACATATTGGATACATTGAATCATCCACTGTTGACATATTAACTTGCTTGTATTGGACACATTGAATCATTCACTGTTTACATATTGACTTGTTTATATTGGATACATTGAATCATCCACTGTTGACATATTAACTTGCTTGTATTGGATACATTGAATCATCCACTGTTTACATATTGACTTGTTTATATTGGATACATTGAATCATCCACTGTTGACATATTAATTTGCTTATATTGGATACATTGAATCATCCACTGTTTACATATTGACTTGCTTATACTGGATACAATGAATCAGCCTCTGTTGACATATTGACTTGCTTATATTGGATACATTGAATCATCCACTATTTACATATTGACTTGCTTATATTGGATACAATGAGTCATTCTTATACATGTATTGGATACATTAAATCATCCTCTGTTGACATATTGACTTGTTTATATTGGATACATTGAATCATCCACTGTTTACATATTGACTTGCTTATACTGGATACATTGAATCATCCAATGTTGACATATTGGGTACATTGAACCATCCACTGTTTACATATCGACTTGCTTATATTGGATACATTGAATCATCCACTGTTTACATATTGACTTGCTTATATTGGATGCATTGAATCATCCTCTGTTGACATATTGACTTGCTTATATTGGATACATTGAATCATCCACTATTTACATATTGACTTGCTTATATTGGATGCATTGAATCATCCACTGTTTACATATTGACTTGTTTATATTAGATATATTGAATCACCCACTATTGACATATTGACTTGCTTATATCGAATGCATTGAATCATCCAATGTTGACATATTGGGTACATTGAATCATCCTCTGTTGACATATTGACTTGCTTGTATTGGATACATTGAATCATTCACTGTTTACATATTGACTTGTTTATATTGGATACATTGAATCATCCTCTGTTGACATATTGACTTGTTTATATTGGATACATTGAATCATCCTCTGTTGACATATTGACTTGCTTATATTGGATACATTGAATCATCCATTGTTTACATATTGACTTGTTTATATTGGATACATTGAATCATCCACTGTTTACATATTGACTTGTTTATATTGGATGCATTGAATCATCCACTGTTTATATAATGACTTACTTATATTGGACACACTAAATCATCCACTATTGACATATTGACTTGCTTATATCGAATGTATTGATTCATCCACTGTTGACATATTGGATACATTGAATCATCCACTGTTTACATATTGATTTGCTTATATTGGATACATTGAATCATCCATTGTTTACATATTGATTTGCTTATATTTGATACATTGAATCATCCACTGTTTACATATTGATTTGCTTATATTGGATACATTGAATCATCCACTGTTTACATATTGACTTGCTTATATTGGATACATTGAATCATCCACTGTATACATATTGACTTGCTTATACTGGATGCCTTCCTCCATTGTAGATATCCCTGGGAGTTGGTTACTTTCTGGGTCTGGATGCAGCGCTGTGGTTCGGTTTCGTTGCCATGGGTTCCTCTCCAGGAGGAGCTGCCAGCAACATCTACTGTTATCTATTGGACGGCGATATATCCCTCAGTGTGACCATGACCTTCATCAGTACTTTGGCTTCGCGAGGTATGTAGGTCATGACATTTACTATTAACCCATCATCACTAAGTATGTATGTTATGAAGATGCTACTATTTAAAGGGGGGTATTTATTTAGGTTTGTTGGGAGTCCTCTTGTGTTAGACCTGTAGCTATGATTAATTAACCTTTGCAATGTACACATTCACAACTATTCAATATACATGTGTGCTTTGTTGTAGCTCTGATTCAAGCATGGATCTACAGTGTATGTATTAATATGATCTACAAAGACATAGAGATTTCTATTCCCTTCGTAAACATCATCACATCTCTAGACAGCCTGATCATGCTTGTGGGCATCGGGATCCTGATACAAATCAAGAAACCTAAGTGGGTCCGGTTTATAAGGAAGTTGATGCGCCCAATCACTGTGCTATTCATCATCTTGGTCTTCACCATCGGTGTTTACGCCAATCTGTACGTGTTTTAACTCCTGACCCCTCTGACTTTACTAGCTGGGGCTTTAATTCCTTATTGTGGGTTTGCTTTTGGTGCTCTTGTAGCCTTCATAAGAAAACATGACAGACAGAGAATCCTGAACATTGCCATAATGACTGGTATCCAGAACAGCGGTATATCCATTGTCATGCTCCAGTTGTCACTTCCGACTCCGGATTCCGACATTGGAATGGTGGCTCCCATTGTGTGTTCCATTTTTACTCCTATTCCCATGTGATTGCCATTACTGCATATGAAATAAAGAAGCGGTGCTTTAAGAAGAAGGAGGTTGCCACTGGTGAGAAATTGAAAGGACTAGATGGGGGAGAGAAGTCAGAGAAATTGGGGGTGGAGGGTTTATCTTACCAGCCGGTTAGTGAGAAAGGGAGTGACTCTGAAACAGAGACTTGTAAAAAACATGAAAAGAAAGGCATTTAGAAAACTTGACAATGGCAACTTCACGGGGCACTTTTGGTAGAGCTATGGAAAACATCTCAAATGTACTAACATCACCAGATGTTAGAATTTTCACAAAATGGAGTCAATTTCCATCAATTTAAGTATCGGCTAGACAACCCTGTGTGCTTTTCTGTGGTGTATTCTAGGGTACATCATTGAATTTAATGAAGTTTAGCTCACATCTTAGCAAACAATAAAATGTTCTGAATTTATATCAAGTTTTATGAAAAGAGGACGTTTATTTAACATATTATATAAGGTTTTCATTTGCTAGTCAGTACGGCTTGCGAAGTTGAAATAAAAAAAACTCTGATACTCTCTTCCATGTTTTTTGATAATGCGAAAATGGAAATGAAATTTCTTATATGAAATATCATCATGAATACTTAAACATGTATTTATGCTCAAATATGAATATGTAAAAGTTGATGTTCCTCGCAATATATATTTGATATTCCATGAAAAGTTTGCATCTTGAGAGTGCTCAAATGTTTTATTGTTTTATTCTTAAACAGTTTTATTGCTGATCAAGTTTTACACATATTTTTGTATTTTTTTCCATTAAGATATGTTAAGGATTATATACAAAATTATTTTGTAGAATATTAATTTTTTATTTTAAGTTTCTTTATCTTTTTGTACAGAAAATTTAATTAGAGCTTACTTAATGTAACCTTTTATATGTCTTTGTTTTAGATTTTATTAGTATAATGACAATGCCAGATTATTTTTATATAGAATTACTGGTATATATACAAACTGATTGCTGGAATGTTTTAAATCATTCAATCATGTATTGCCTTAAACAACCTGTGTTTGTGAAAGTATTTCCTGAATTGATTTTTCTGTGTCAAAAGCAATGATATTATATGTTTATCAGTTTATCAGCATCGGTGAAGATGGTTGATAGTTAGATGAAGAGATGGTTATTGTGAAGAGTTAATTAGTGTAACGTAAGTGCCAAGTATGTGATATCAGGTGTGAATGTCCTATACGAATTTGTTACACAGGTGTGAATGTTCTATACGTATGTGTTACACAGGTGTGAATGTCCTATACGTATGCGTTACACAGGTGTGAATGTCCTCAACGTACGTGTTACACAGGTGTGAATGTCCTATATGTTTGTGTTACACAGGTGTGAATGTCCTATATGTATGTGTTACACAAGTGTGAATGTCCTATACGGATATGTTACACAGGTGTGAATGTCCTAAATGTATGTGTTACACAGGTGTAAATGTCCTATACGGATGTGTTACACATGTGTGAATGTCCTATATGTATGTGTTACACAGGTGTGAATGTCCTATATGTATGTGTTACACAGGTGTGAATGTCCTATATGTATGTGTTACACATGTGTGAATGTCCTATACGTATGTGTTACACAGGTGTAAATGTCCTATACGGATGTGTTACACATGTGTGAATGTCCTATATGTATGTGTTACACAGGTGTGAATGTCCTATATGTATGTGTTACACAGGTGTGAATGTCCTATATGTATGTGTTACACATGTGTGAATGTCCTATATATATGTGTTACACAGGTGTGAATGTCCTATACGGATGTGTTACACAGGTGTGAATGTCCTATACGGATGTGTTACACAGGTGTGAATGTCCTATATGTATATGTTACACAGGTGTGAATGTCCTATATGTATGTGTTTCACAGGTGTGATTGTCCTATACGTATGTGTTACACAGGTGTGAATGTCCTATACGTATGTGTTACACAGGTGTGAATGTCCTATACGGATGTGTTACACAGGTGTGAATGTCCTATACGTATGTGTTACACAGGTGTGAATGTCCTATACGGATGTGTTACACATGTGTGATTGTTCATACGTATGTGTTACACAGGTGTGAATGTCCTATACGTATGTGTTACACAGGTGTGAATGTCATATACGTATGTGTTACACAGTTTGTAGTGTCTGCTTACTCCCCTTTAAACACATGGAGGATGTGAATGTTGTTGTATCAAATTTCAATGCTATGAAGGAGATATATAAACTTCTCAAAGGTCACAAAGATTTGGAAAATGCAAAAATGTTAGATTAACATAAACCGGCTCTTGCGTGGCACATTAGCACCACATGGATGTGAGGTGGGCGGGGAGAGGGTATAGATGTTTATTATTCATTTTAAGAACATTTCAATTGAGCATCTCCTTATCTTCTTTGGCTTATTAATATATAACCTTATACAGTTGTATTAATCTTTGTATTCCTACCTTCTTACACGGATATGGGGAGGGGTAAAAATTTTGGTTTTTTATTATTCATTTTTAGGAAAATGTTGAATATCCCCTTAACTCCTTCTGCTAACTATATAACCTTATACAGTTGTATTGATCTTTGCACCCCTACCCTCTTAACAGCTAGATAATTCTTTCAACGGAATGGTTTTTTGCCAATGTCCGTTGCATTGGAATGACAAATCATGATTTGCTTGCTGTATTTAGTTGACCAGTATATTTTGCTTGAGATGGAGTGTTTTATTATATTCTAGTCACATCTAGTAGTCAAGTTTAAATAAAATGTAAATTGGAATCTAGCAGGCAGTGGTTATTGTTATCTCTAATTGATTCTAAAAATGTATGTTTAATATATTTTTAATACCTGTCTAAACATGTTTTGTATAAACAAAATATATATGTTTGTGTCTAGATCCCAGTAATTTTGTCTTCATTTATTTATATTTAATTGGACATTATGTATAAATGGACACAGACTTGAACGTACATAGACAAACTTTTGGTTATTAATAAGGACTTTCTTCCTTGATTTTATAATAAGCGTTATGTGTCAATCACTGGTTCTGCCACAGAAGACTCGTACATTTACCTGTCTGACAGGTAGAAGTAACCTGTACCTGTACTGAATCGTCATGGTTCCAGTTGTCTATTTCTATTTGGTTCTAATTTGCTAAGTGATACAAGTAATTTTGTTCCCACTAAATACAATATTATAGCTGGTTTGAGACATACGGTAGATAGATAGGTACGAACTAATTTTACATTTTCACCTATGAAATAATGGACTGGTTTTAAGCTCACCTGAACTAAAAGCTCATGTGAGCATTCTGTCTGTAAACTTTTTACTTTTTCAACATCTTTTCCAGAACCATTGGCCAATTTCAACCAAACTCGGCACAAAGCACCCTTAGGCAAGTAGGTCTCAAAGTTGTGAAAATTAGGGACCACACCTTTTACAAGGGGAAATAATAAGGAATTATTGAAAAAAAAAATTGAAAAATTTTCAAAAAATCTTCTCAAGAGCCATATGACCAGGAAAAGCTAAAACTTATATTTTAGGCAATTACACGTAGTTTATATCACATATAATGTATATATATTTTTTTCTCTCAGAAATACCTGTTTTATATGCTTTGTCAGTTTCTGTATATAGTTGCTGTCTGTAAATTCGTTTTCAGGACCACAATGTGAACTAGTTTTGTAAACTAATTGTGCTATCATGTATGAAAAAAAGGACATAATTATCATTACTATTAAGTATCCTCACGTAGTGTAGATTCAAAGTTGGGAAAATCATGACCTTCGGGGGTATTGTGGTGCGACAGTGTGTGTGTGTGGGGGGGTCGACTTTTTGCATAGAAAAACATAGAAGAAAACTAAAAAATTCTTTTCACAGAAACTAATTTGCCAGGAAATCTGAAATTTTTGTGGTAGCATCCTCGGGTAATGTAAATTCAAAGTTGTGAGAATCATGATCCCCGGGGGTAGGATAGGGGCACAATGGGGAGGTGAAATTTAAAAAAAAAGAATATAATATATAGAAAATTCTTCAAAAATCTTCTCCTCACCAAATAATTGGCCAGAAAAACTGAGACTTGTGTGGATGCATCTTCAGGTAAGGTAAATTTAAGTTGTGAATTTCATGACACCAGGGGGTAGGGTGGGGTCACAATAGGGATTCAATTTTGTACATAAGATTATAAAGAAAGAATCTCTAAAAATCTTATCAAAAACTAACCAGCCAGGAAAGCCAAAAAATTTGTGTGGTATCATCATCAGGTAGTGTAGATTTAAAGGTTCGAAAAGCGTGTCCCACAGGGGTAGAATAGGGCCATAATGGGGGATGGAATTTTTACATTTTAGGAATATGTACATGTAGTAAATCTTTAAAAATCTTCTCAGAAACTGGTCACCCGGGAAAGCTGTAACTTGTATAAAAACTTTCTCAGGTAGGGTAGATTCAATACTGTGAAAATGAAGACCCACGGGGAAGGGTGAGGCCAAAGTGTATGGGGTTCAAATATGTACATAGAAATATATAGAGTAAATCTTTGAAAAAAAAATCTTCTTAGAAACTAATCAGCCGGGAAAGCTGAAACTTGTGTGGAAGCATCTTCTAAAAAAGCCGATTGTCTAGAAAAGCTGTAATTTAGTGAAGGCAACCTCAAATAAAGTAGATTCAGATTCGTCGTTCAAATCAAAATCTTGAGGAGTAGGGTGGGGCCACATCGGGGATTCAGTTTACAAAGAAAAAAATTTAAATTATTTCCAGAAACTCAAGTGTAATTTTATATGTATGGTTTTACTTATATGCAGGCATTTTGACATATTGTTGATTCTTAAAAATTGTTTTGACTCTGGATGTTACGGCAGAGATATGCGGTTATGGATCGACCTTCCCGTAGATAAAACTAGGTTGACTTGGTTTTGACTGATGAAGTTTAACATGTTTAATGTAGAACAAAAATACGGGTATTCCCACCGCAGTGACCAACAGTACCAAACTTCACCGTGAAACTGTAAACAATTACACAGAATTCAATATACATGTATTGAAAATTAATATTAGAATAAGCAAATGATCTTTACACAAAACATAAATGTATTTACCTCCTTGTGCCTTATTTTCGTAATATATGAGGGTTTTCCTGACTTCGCTGCACCATGTGCTTACCGCCAAATAAACAGAATAACGTAGCAAGATATAAAATTACCTCACTTGACAAAAGAGTTCTACCTATGGTAGCCTGTACGGGTTTAACACTGGACTCTGGACAATTCGTAGGCCTCACAAGGGGTTCAACGTTTGATGTAGGTTTATAACCCATATATAAACAGTTGTTTAAGATCTTCTCGAGAACTGCATTGCTCATTATGTGATATGAAGTGTAAAATCACCCTTTACAGGGGCGCAATGATAAACATACAAATATGAACGGGATATTTTTTATATACAGGATCCACATACAAATACTAAATTGTTTTGATATTTTGTATATATTTCTCCAGAAAGTTGATTTTATTATGTCTATTGTTGCTCAGGTGAGCGGTGTGGCCCATGGACCGTATTTTCCACTATTCTACATGTATTGTTGAGAAACGATTGATCTGCCTACTATTCTACATGTACTTGGACATCCTCATGTTTTATTTACTTTCGATTATGCGCTTATCAGGTCTGTCATAGTCATAGCTAACACCCTGTGTGATTTTTTTTATAAATAGACATTGAACTGCCAGAGAATCAATGGATCCTTTCCTTAAGTAACAAAAACGTGAATAGGTAATGACTCCTCAATAATATAATGACTGAATGATCTGCCTTATCCATCAACAATATCTGTATTTTTTAAAGAAAAAAAAATGTGTTTTCTTGAAGGAAAGGGTCGTTCTTTGATGGGGGGTGGGGGGTGGCTAGTGATGAACATCCCTGTTTCCGGAAAAAAAATCCTGGATCTTCCATTGCTTTTTTAATCCATTTTATCGCCTATTGCTATTGTTTGCCTGTTTCATCTGAAATTCATTTGTTTATGATTTTTATTTCAGGTCAACTTTTGTACAAAACACGGGTTTTTATTACAGTTAACTTAAAAGTCCCATCTCTGCTCTGTTAAGCTTGGGTGCTTATATTCAAATTTTACATCTGTTTCATCATAGGAAATTCCGTAGTTATAATTTATATTAATTATATTATACGATATATTAAGATTTTTTGTGAAACTCGGCCCCGAATTAAATGTAAAGTGAGCATCTCAATGTATCGTGAATACTTGCTCATTGCTACATTATTATAACTATAGCTAGTTACTGTATGTAAATATGATAAGAAATGTCAGCAAAACCTTACCATAGATTTCAACAAAATATTTAAATATTGTGTGGTATAAGTTTTGAAATAAACATAAACTATAGCAGACAACAATTCTGTTAATGAGTAGAGTAACTCAAACACACGAAGTAATGTTAACAAACAGTTTATTACTTGACAAAGATTTATGTCAGAATACACGTGACGAAGAAGCATGTATAAAGGTTAAAGACATTGAATACAAATAAAAGAAAATATGAAGGGGATTTTCGAATATGTATTATTAGATTCATCCTAAATATGGAAAACTGACTATTTTATTTGTAATTGTTTGTACAAAAGTGATCTCTAATTTCAAATGAATATAAGTACTCTGAAAGAACCGGTAACATTCAATATTGGAAGTATCATCGTAATGTTTAATAATTTATACAAACTAAACAAAATGATTCAAACATTTCTTTTACATCATGATAATTATAAATCAAAGCAAAATACAATTAATTTAAAATACATATATTTATAAATAATAAACAGTAGTTTAAATATTTACATATGGTGCAAAAGTATCTGATAGTCTATTGACAAACAAAAACATGCAGATAAATAAAGTAAATACACAGAGAGAGAACTGCTACATTTGTCAACATAATGAGGATAACGTTACATTTCGGTGTCAGGCTCGGGGACGAATCATCAGCTGTATTGATTTCAAAGATATATACGAGCCTTTCCATGGATGCCATTCAATGTAGCTTCTATCAGTTTTCTCAGAGTCGGTGTACTGTCCATTAGGGTTGGCGTTGTAACAGTTTTGGAACCACCCCGTCGATCTGTACAAGGTGGCACAGTTAACGCCGCTGTTCCTGTCGTTATCCTGGTCCAGTGTAGAGAACTTCATGTTGTTGTGGTAATCCAGGCCATCCCCTACAATCACATTAGTTGTACATCATTGTGTGAATTATTTCAATAGATAGAACAATCAATATGAATGGTATTGAAATACTTATACATAGATGTATACTAGTATATTTGCATATCCATTGTTCTTTCCCACTATAAGTCCATACCGAGGAACTGCAATTATTTTTCCATAATCGCAATTGCTTTGTCTGTATACCCTGACGTCATAAAGGTGTGAAGTCATATTCATTTCCATGTGTTTTCTCCAAAACTCAAAAAATTGATGTATTTAATTCAAACATGTCTTTAAGTTAAAATGACATTTTAAAGGAATTACTGCTATAACATATCATTGATTTTGTTAACAAATCTATGTGAATTAAAAAGATACATTAAAGTCTGAATGTTTATTTTTGATGCAATAGCTAAATGTCAAGGTCTGGGCTAATACAGGGTATTTGCGAGTGGTAAAGTGCAAATATAAGTAATAAACAACGATTATTTAGTAAACATGGCGTTATGAATAGCAACTACTCTGCTGGCGTATTTTCCATGATGCGCTAGCGCATCATGGAATATGCCAACAGAGCAATTGCTATTCATAACGCCAGGTTCACTAAATAACGTTGTTTATTTCTTAAATATCAGATTGAAGTTTTGTTTAACAAACACTCTTTTCCAACACTTTGTATGATTTAAGAAAATAAGTCTTAATATCGAATCAAACCATTCCTGATCATTGTCGTTAATATGACAGCTGTTTTTGCCGTAATCCAAACTATTCCATACAGTTGCACTGGTTATGATTCGTGATTTATGTCCATAGAACAATCAACTTAAAAAGTGGAATTATAAAACTAATATATGTATCTCAAATGAAAATAGTTGTCATCAATAACTATACTTGACAATTTGAATTGCTACAAAAAATGACCAATGAAAAATTTCTCATCATGATTAAGTGGCGACTTACTTTGTTTTAATTTTACTTGGTCAGTCAAAGTGCAGGAAAGTATTAAAGTTCTGAAAGATAGACACTGTAACACTGTGCCGGATAATTATGCCAGTGCCAAGGTGGCAATTTTGCACCCGCTTAAGATGCAGTTTCGGAAAACTCCATGTATACCAAATGATACCATTGTCTAGAGAGTATATAATCAGTGTTGTTTTAGTGTGTTTCACCTTACAGGTGAGATATTTACCTTTCAAAATTAATATCCTATCGGAAAATGATAATTTCCATAGGAGAATTGAAGATAGGTAAAGTTAGCTACTAGAAACTGGCTACAAGAAGTAAGAAAAGCTAGCTACTAGTAGCTGGCTACGAGATTAAATAAAAGTTGGCTACTAGTAACTGGTTACTAGTACCTGGTTACGAGAAGTAAGAAAAGCTAGCTACTAGTATCTGGCTACGAGATGAAAGAAACTTGGCTTCTAGTTACTTCTTACTGTCCATGTGAGAACACATTCCAAGAATTTCATTTTGTCTTCTTACGATGTACATTGCACTATATCACTGTCAATTGTCAATATATCTCAAATAGCTGTATATATAGACTGAAGATATATGCCCAACTTGCTAATATCAACATTCTGCCAAGTCATCCACATAATATGATCACACAATTACTCAGATATCTCTCTTTATGTAGTCAGCTACTTGTGCATATCGTTACATATATCTTTATTTTTTGGCGGTTTTGTCAATATATCTCAAGTAGCTGAATATATAGATTGAAGATATATGCCAGACATGCTAATATCAACATTCTGTCAAGTCATCCACATAATATTACGACACAATTACTCAGATATCTCTCTTTATGTAGTCAGCTACTTGTGCATTTTGTTACAAATATCATTCTTCTTTGGCTGTTTTGTCAATATATCTCAAGTAGCTGAATATATAAATTGAAGATATATGCCAGACATGCTAATATCAACATTCTGTCAAGTCATCCACATAATATTACGACACAATTACTCAGATATCTCTCTTTATGTAGTCAGCTATTTGTGCATTTCGTTACAAATATCTTTATTTTTGGCGGTTTTGTCAATATAGTCTTACAATACAAACTTCTTTATTTTTTAGCAGTTCAAAAGTTCATAATAAAGAGTCTGGAAGATTAAATATTTAAATTCCTTTTTGCTTTTTATACTGAATATTAACGTTATCTACTATATATTCGCAAGTACTTTGTAAATGCATGTCTATGAATTTAATTATAATAAAAGTCAATAACTATAAGTTACATGTAATAATACTATGATAATTGTATATTGTATGTATTAGCATTAGGAGGGGAACTTGTAAGTTGTAAAAACTTGTTTCCAATCCTTTTGTGTAATTTACACAATAAAATATGTTCAAATCAAATCATTCCTTATTCGCAGTTTCATTTATGGCATGCTCCTACAAAAGTGGAGGGGGAGGGCAAATCCATGATATTTCCATTTATCATATAAAGTTAAGAAAAGTGCCAGCTACCAAAAAAGTGGGGAGGGGGAAACAGCCCCCTCACCCCAAACCCCGATGCTACGTGCCTGTGATGTAAACACATGGTGTGCTCTTGGGTATTCGCATGATCCTAACGGACAACGTCAACTAATCGGTGCGCAAAAACTATGAATGAGACATTATGGCGCGAAATCCTGCTATTACCGTTCACGCAACGAATGAACTCATGATCCATGGGGAGGGGGTCAGATGAATTTTTTGACATTTGTTTTGTAACAGCTACATACATGTATATTTACTTCGGATCGGATGTTTTGGAAGGAATCTAACGAATTAAGAAACACACTTGATTAGTTATTGTTAAATGTAGTAATGTACATTTAGTAAGACACGCGAGTTATGATCCTTTTTCAAGATTACTGAAATCGCCCAACTGAACGAAAATCGGGTCACACCCCGTTTCGGCGATTAAGTTCCTTCAAGAAACATTTCAGCTGTATAAATATATATTTGTTTTAATCAAAACTGATGACTCTTTTGTAATAATGTTAATCCAACACCAATTGTTACTAACATTGTACCGTAATAGACAATATGTTACAACTTGTTGCGATTACCCCCTCCCTCTTTTCCATCGTTCAAATATAATGGAATTTTGATCTATGTTTAAATCAGGATTACACACGTGCACTGCATGGTGGACATCCCTTTTACTTGAAAACTTTTGCTCGCTGTTGTTATTACATGCCATATAACATTTTCATCAATTGTGGGTGTTTATGCTGACATTTTGAACATGCATCGGTTAATCTTTTTTTGTGAATAATCATGATATTGCTTGTCTCATTGTCTGCACTGTTTTGGAGAATGCAACTTTTAAACCTTAGATATGCCTGACGTCATGACGTCAGACAATGAATCCTTATACAGTTTCGTTCCGGATTTACTCTCACTGGAATCTGCTGTCTGTAAAGTCGGTTATTTAAAATTTAGTCGAGACAAAAAAGTGTATGCTATTTTTTGCACATGTATGCTTTGTTTTATAAGAAACATATATTTCCATACATATCTGCTCCGTATAGTAGTGCGTATAAATGTGCATTGAAAATAGTTCGGTTAGAAACCTGTGTTTTAGGAAAGATAAAATCCTAAGCAGAAATTTGAAGCTGTAAACGCAAGCGTTTCAATGTTTATAATGTATTCCTCTTTTGTACTCGTAGCTTCAAAGGAGAGAGACTTTTCCTCTCAGCAAACTTTTTTCAATTAAAAAGGGATTTAACATAGAGTTTCTCCCCATGCGTTTTTCGTATGCACGTAAAAAGATGAAGTGAATGAAAGAAAATAACCAGTGAAATTGAAATTATAAGTAAACTATGCCCCCCCCCCCTCCCCCATAACCTTAGAGATACAATTTTTACAGTTTTTATGATTATAAATGTTTTTGTTTGTTCGTCAAAATTTAAATTAAAAACTATATAGCTTTAATCTTTAATCTATATGTACAGCAACTTGAGTAACATGGAAAGTGTTAAAAATGGAGATATCTGTAACGAAATGCAATAGTACCTGACGAGATTATGAATGATAGCTGAGTAGTTGTGCCGTAATATCATGTGAATGACCTAATAGAACGTTGAAATAAGCAAGACTGTTTAATATGAGCAATCTATACATACATCTACTTGAAAAATGATGACAAAATCCTAAAAAATAGAAATACTTTTAACAAAATGTTTTAAAAGCTGACGAGATTTAAAGGGATATCTAAGTAATTGTGTCATAATATCATGTTGGTGACCTTATAGAATGTTTAAAATAACCACACTAGTAGATATCTTCATTCTTTTTACACAGCTACTTGAGGTTTATCAACTAAACTGTTAAAAATGGAAGTTTTATAACAAAATGCACTAGTAGCCGACGGCATTGAGAAAGATAAATGAGTAATCATGTCGTAATATCATGTGGATGTCCTAACATAATATTAAAATAAACAAGACTTGTAAATATCAGCAATCTATATTCAGTTACTTGAGATATATTGACAAAACCGCCAAAAATAAAGATATTTGTAACAAAATGCACAAGTAGCTGACCACATAAAAGGAGATACCTGAGTAATTGTGTCGTAATATTATGTGGATGACTTGACAGAATGTTGATATTAGCATGTCTGGCATATATCGTCAATCTATATATTCAGCTACTTGAGATATATTGACAAAACAGCCAAAAAATAAAGATATTTATAACAAAATGCACAAGTAGCTGACTACATAAAGAGAGATATCTGAGTAATTGTGTCGTAATATTATGTGGATGACTTGACAGAATGTTGATATTAGCAAGACTTGCATATATCTTCAATCTATATATACAGCTACTTGACATATACAGACAAAACAGCAAAAAGATAAAAATATTTGTAACTAAATGCACAAGTTGCTGACTACATAAAGAGAAATATCTGAGTAATTGTGTCGTAATATTATGTGGATGACATGACAGAATGTTGATATTAGCAAGTCGGGCATATATCTTTAGTTTATGTATACAGCTACTTGAGATATATTGAAAATTGACAGTGATATAGTGCAATGTACATCGTAAGAACACAAAAAGAAATCCTTGGAATGTGTTCTCACATGGCCAGTAAGAACTAACTAGAAGCCAAGTTCCTTTCATCTCGTAGCCAGTTACTAATAGCTAGCTTTTCTTACTTCTCGTAGCCAGTTACTAGTAGCCAGTTACTAGTAGCTAACTTTACCTAACTGAGAATTGACTCTCCTACAGGAAATATTGACAATCCTATAGGATTTTTTAAAAGTCCTGTAGGAATTATATTTCCTATAGGAGAATGGTAATTCCTGTAGGAAATTGATTCAGACATGTAGTTTTCCTATAGGATATTAAGTTTTCCTATCGGATTTTATCAAATCCTATCGGAAATGAAATTCCTATAGGAAATTCTTGTATTCCGATAGGAAATTTCAAATTACCTATAGGAATATTGATTTTCCTATGGGAAAAATTAAATATCTTACCTGACAGGTGAGATACACTGATAACAAAGGTGATTGTTAACTCTTTAAGCAATGGTCTATCATATGGCATATTTAAATTTTTCGATATATGCAACTTAAGCGGGTGCAAAAATGCCACCTTGGCACTGGCATAATTATCCGGCACAGTGTTCTGTATAATTGTTACCTGCATTCCCACTGTATCCATTCACCTGAAGCTGATATTTACTAGCCTCGTCCCCGACAGAAAAATTAGAGTAAACAGCATAGGCTTTCTCTCCATTAAATCTCTCCATATCAACTCGCAGTTCCTGGGGCTTCAGTGATGTCAATCTATGTAGCATGTCATTACCTTAAAAAAACTCAACGTTAATTTCATGACTTTCATAATACCGTCGATTTCTTATCTCTGTATATTTATTTGATTAAACAATAGAAGTCTTAATCTGCTCATGCCAAATCCAGAATTTTTATTTTTATTTTCAAAAAAGAAAGCGGTC
Source organism: Magallana gigas (assembly GCF_963853765.1). Taxonomy (NCBI): domain Eukaryota; kingdom Metazoa; phylum Mollusca; class Bivalvia; order Ostreida; family Ostreidae; genus Magallana; species Magallana gigas. The sequence goes on along the minus strand of NC_088855.1, from coordinate 1,051,882 downwards.
CATGGTCAGTGTCGAGTACCTTGACTGTGTAAGTTTGTAACGTTGGATATATATGTATTTTATGTTTGGAGAGTATGCACCGAATTAACCCCCAGTGCCCCCTTAATATTTGCCTGCTGTATATCTTTAAAAATTTAGCCATTTGATCAATTTAACACGTTAAGATAATCGCTTAAGGACCCTCGACACCCCGTGACTTCTACTTTTTATGACAGTACGTCACAACATGGCGATTTTAGCGCATTTCGAAACAGTTTATACCACCATTATTTTTCATGAACAGCGGTAAAATTTTAAAACTTGATTTTTTCCCTCAAATGCGAGATCTTTTGGGTCATTTTCAAGTCGAACACATTCTAAAATCCATATCATAAAGTAATTTAGAAGGATGGGCTGGTAGGCAGAACTTTTTCCGGGTGTGTGGAGGACCCCTCAAATTAAACAAGAAATTCAAAACACTGTATGTAGTCACAATAATGTAATTAGAAATGTGTGTTTGCAAATTCTTTTCAATATATGTAGAAGCTAACTATAGGCCGTGACGTCATCACGCAGAAATCTGCACGAGGACCATTCTACCGTCTGCAGTCAGCTAGAGAAGATGCATGACATGTGCTAGACGAGGCGACCGGCAGGTCAAGCTGTTTACCCGGGTCACTGCGTGATCAGCATTCCAGGTTAGTTTTTAGTTAATTTCATTTGAAGAGCCTCTGTACGTCTGCGTTGGGGTTGGATAAAAGATCACCCCAATATATGTCTATGGCTCAGGATAGGGGCGAGTTGCCACGGGGTATTAGGCCCGGCTGTATGTACAGGCAAAATTCCGTGGATATTGTTTAGCAACCCACATACTTAGACACAACTGGTCATGTTAGGGTAGGCTATGCAGAGAGAGCACCCCCTCCCCCCCCCCCCCCGTGATTATATCGGACCTCCTAATGTTTTGGTAGTTTGAGAGGGGGAGGGATGATACTATAGGTTTTGTTTGCTCGACAGCCATGGGTATAAGTTAGCAAGCTGGTGTTAGGAATTTTGTTCGACCTAGGGACTATTTAGGGGTCCCATGTCACAATGGTCCCATGTGGCCCCTACCCCGGGGGAAACACCGACTCTCAGGGATAAACAATTTGCAAATCAGCCAATGGGATGTACTGCGGCTACCACTTTATTCCCACCTGATTCTGAGGGGCAAACCCCAAATTTGCCGGACATTGATCCATTTACAACGCAGAATTCATCCCCCAGTAATCAAATGCCCACCGGGCCTGCACGGCCCGGATGCCAGTCCTCAGATAATCAACCTGTTAATTCGGAGGGAGTTGCACCAGAGTCTATGCATGTAGGTCAGGGGCAGCAAAACGATAGACGAGTTCAGGCAGTTGATTTACAACCCCAGGTTTCCCCCATCCGGATCCCCCTGTCCAAGTTGCTAATCCACAGTCTCAACCCTGAAGTGACCACAAAGATAATTGGTATTCAGCAGGTCCGTTTGAAATGGGTGGATATTGGGATCATCAGCATGATAGATAATCTGTAGCAGTACCTGAGGTCCCCTCCCACCTTTGTCGTTTTGTAGGTGAAGGTGGAGGGAGAATGGCAAACACATATAAGCCCCCCACCACAGAAACACTGTCCATGTAAGTCACGCTCGGATTGCTGCAGCGTTTTACTGTCCCTCAGAATACGTGCGGCCATCCGCAGCATCTTGTTGTCCCTCGGAATACTTGTAAACACCTGCAGCGACCTATGGCTCACATGAATGTACAGACCCCTGCATCGCGCTACAACCTCCAAGAGTTTGTTGCACCGCCCAGCAGCTGCCACTATCCGTCAGCCCGGAGTAAGCCGAGGTATAAGGATCTGCACTTTGATGGAAGATCCTGCTGGAAGGAATTCCTGCACAAGTTTTTTTATACTTTACGGAGCCAGCGATAGACAGAGACTAAACAACACGACGAGTTCTGCTTCTCCCTAAAAGGAACTTCTATTGAGTACTACACGCTGTTACTGGAGACCAGCCCTGAAGTACACTTCGCCGACATCCTGAGAAAGTTCGATAAGCGATTCGGCTCATCAGCGCCTGACATGGCTCACCATCTCAATTTCTAGTCTGCAGTCAAGAACACTGGCAAGTCCTTGAAGCAGTGAACAGACCGTGAACTGACCTTGGCTACTCATGACTTACCTCAGCTACCAGATGCTCATACTCAGGCTATACCCCGTCTGTGTTATGGGACAGAGTACTGAGAGGCAGGCCTGTATGCCCTGGATGTCTGGCCCGGGACCGTCGATGGGGCCTCAGATAGGATGCAGTTCTACAAGCATTCCCGACGGAGACCCACATGCGCTAGCTACATGTACCATATAGTGAGGAGTGTGGTTGTAGGAGATAGAAAGCTGAGAGCCAGACACAGGAGTAGAGTGCAAGAGTTTGGGAAAAACCACAAGGAAGCCATTGACTCAGCATGGCTTGGGGCCCAGATTACGTGCCGCCCTAGATGGAACCTGGGTCCAAGGACAAGTCAGTGTTTTAGATGCGGAAAGAGAGGGCATTCCGGCAAGAGTTTCCTGCTATCCCCAGGATGAAGACGGGAGAAAGTGCTGAGGAGGTTGTAGACCTCTTCCTACCTAACCGTGGTGCCTTCCAAGCAGTTGCAGATGAAAGGTCCAAGACTACCGCCAAGAAAGCAGCTTCTTACTGTGTGCTTACTGACCCAGGATAAGGAAACCAGTTTGAGTAAGAACCCTGCATGTGACGGTGTCGTGTGTGTTGTTGACAAGGACACTCCTTGTCTCAGCATTAGGCACAAGAGGAAACGCGGTAGGCGTAGGGTGCGACGCAGGAGGCCAATCTCTCTGGAGTTATTCTTCAGTGATTCTGATGTCCCAGGAGTGGAGGAAGTTGCCCAAGTAGACGGTAATTATGGGCAACAGGTGCGTCGCAGCGAGGAGATTCTTACAGATACCAGGTGCCCTGAGGCAGGTTATTATTGTGTGAGGAGTATGTGCTCCAGATCCAGAGGGCGGTCTCTAAGGGTGACGATATGTGTGTAATGGCAGCCCAGCCAAGCCAAAAATAACAGGAAGCAATCTTGAGATAGCGTTGGGGGATGTCTACGTTCCTGCAACTGGGAACTCCCTTGCTTGGAAGTCGGTTGCACTGGAGATACCATCTTCGCCCTCTGGATTGTGCATAGCATGTCTCATTCACCTAACGTAGCCGAGCTGCTATAGATCCAATCAGACTGGATCAGCAAACCGGAACAACGACTAGGACTGTCCCTGGATTATCATTTTTGTATGTGGAGGCTTTTGCCATTTGGACGGTCCCAACCCTAGTGTCTAACTATTCCGGCTGTTGTTGTGATGGGCATTACCTCGCCCCTAGCCAACTGCTGTCCCCACCTGCAGGTCGGACTGGGTTACTTTGAAGTTATCGCGACTGTTGCTGGAATGGGCGTTCCCAAGCCTCTTGTTATTTGGTGGTCCCGTTGGTACCAGACGTGAACTTACTCCTCTCAAGGAAAACGAAGAGGAATGTGGTTTTTATGGACTTGTTATAGCGCACACGCTAAACGCTTAAAAAGTGAAGCTTTGGTATATGAAATCAAAGTACTGAAGTACTGACGGGAGTTGATTTTATCGATTATTATTTAACTTAAAATTATCGATATGTTAATTTGCTTGGCAAGTAGTTTTTAATCTGTATTTGAATTACGCACATTTTTATAATATGACTTTTCGACAAGAATTTCGAGAAAACCTCTCATGAATCATGTTGTGTAATATTTAAAAATAGAATTTATTTCATCAAGTTATGTATCGGTATTCGAAATATTTCAAAAATTGTATGGATCCAACCAATAATTAACTCTAGCCTCGTTCAATCAGATGCTCGGCTATCTCCGTTAATCTCCGACATGTAAGAGATACCAGATCATGTGATAGCTTGATGATGCGACCTCTAAATATAGACTGACTCTGCTTGTCGGAGATGTACGGAGACAGCCGATGGTTGAACGAGACTATATTGAACTCTGGCGTAGGAATACATACGACTGTAAAAAACTTCTAAATTGTTCCTACTATTTAAAATCTGACTTTTTCCAAGGTATCCATAAATAAGTTTCCTTTAAAAAATGTTTCAGCGTACATTACATCGAATTTATCGATTATTTTCAAGAACTAAGTCTTGTCAGCGGTGATGATTTGTGCTTAGGTCCAAACACTGTTTCAGTTTCTGATTGCCAGAGTAACTGCATAGGAGAGTTGATTAAATTCAACTCCCAAAAATGACAATAACAAACCCTGAACCATCTCAAAAATCCGTAAAACGAAATCCAAATTCAAAGCAGAGCAACACGGACCTCCAAATAGATAGAGGTAGGATCAGGTGCCTATGAGGAGTAAGCATCCTCTGCTGACCGGTCACACCCGCCGTGCGCCCAATGTCATATCGGTAAAAATGTCATTATCGTGGAAAATGTCGTAATTTGGGAAACATATCATGATCGGGAAAAACGGTGAAAAATCCGTGGTCAATTCGGTATTCAATCAATAGTCCAGAGCAGGTCAATCACGGACCTCTGGAAAACCCCAGAGGCAGGATCAAATTCCTAGGAGGAGTGAGCATCCTCTGCTGACCGGTCGCACCCGCCTTGTGCTCTTTGTCGTATTTGGGAAAAATTGGAAAAGTCCGTAGACAATTAGGTGATTAGTTATGGTCTAAAAATGAACAACGTCAGTCAGTATGCAACCCAGTGGAAGATTGTATTTGCTGACAAATCCTGTTTTGTCAACTTCTTTGTCAGTGGCTTGCTTCCTCTTAGAAAATGTTCATACGAAGAGCATGCCCTTGCGTATCGTATCAAATGAGAGACAAAAACACAATATGCAGGTGATGTGGATATATTGCTACATAAGTAAGGAAAGTTGACTATAGAAAAATTGATGTCATCGCGTTTACTATAAAGTTTTGTTGTTAGGTTACCATCAATGTGCATGCCCAGTAAAATATCCAAAATGAGACAGATGACGCAGACTCTGTGGTATCTTTTATTTCAAGTTCACTGGGATATATCGAGTCGACGTAAGTAAGGAAATAACAATTGTTACTTGATAATACGTCGTCGATATTCCTGAATGTTAAGTTGAAGGCCACAGCGAGTGATTTATCTTTTATAACGTATAAGCTTTTAAATAAATTATGCTTCATAAGAACACAAAAATAGATCTGCTTACAATGGGGCACAATTGGTACCCATGGGAATTCCAACAGATTGTTGGAAGACTTGATTTCCAAAACTACATAAATGTTGTCTATCAGAAACTCAAGCATCTTTTTAATGTCTACTTCAAAGTACTTGTGTGTGTAATCAGAGAGAGAGAGAGAGAGAGAGAGAGAGAGAGAGAGAGAGAGAACAAGACAGTACCTATCCAATACTCCTGATCAGCAAATCCAAACCCGTCCTTGTATTCCTCCCAGTTACGGTAAAAGTCTACCAAACCATTGACTCTCCGCTGAATTATCTGTTCCGCATTTTGAAAAAAAAATATTGCATAGAAAGGTTGTTTAACCTAACATAATTTAATTCTGGTTGTAACGCGCCATTTGATTGGATAGAAAAAGTTAAATATGTATAACCTGGTTTGCACGTCACAAGGCACGTCACAATGCACCAACGTCAAACACATACCAATCCGCTTGACGTTACGTTTGAATTTTGAACAGATTATTATCAATTTTAAACGTAAAACAGACTCAATTTGTACAGTAAATAATAGAAAATTCAATTATAACGAATGAACTCAATAGCTACCCGAGTTATGCTCGTATAACCTGGGTTGAAGCAATTAATGCTTTTTTATAGTCCACTTCGCGGATTATAAAGTGTAAATTGCCCCAACCCAGAGGCGTGTTCAGCAGAGAGAGCGCCCGCGAGCGCTCGCCAAAATTTGTGTTGCGAGTATAGGGAGTTTTGGCGAGCGCTCGCGGGCGCTCTCTCTGCTGAACAGGCCTCAGGTTATACTCGTATAACTTGGGTAGACATTGAGTTCATTTCTTAAATAAGGTTGAAAATCTTTTTACACTTAAGTTGGTATGGGACATCTGTCGGTAATAGTGTGCATTAAAGTCTATTATAATATGAATACTTTCACATATTTAGAATTTTCAAATATTTAACAAAAAAATGTTTTAAATTTTTTTTTAAAGGTACTTTTAAAATCCCCCAACTGGATTCGAACTCATGATTACAGATTAATAGCGAACCCTCTTATCACATGCGCTATGCTGTTAGGTAACAATTTGGGTAAGATTTTATTTTCTTTAATTACACCGGATTTTTTTATTTATTTCTATAAATAGTACGTCACAACACGGAGATATCCCAAACCATGATGTAAAGACATGTATTTATTGTCAAAACATAGCATTCCCCTTTGTCTATCAGAAATTTTAATTCTTGTTTGAATTCGTTATCATTTGTATTTTCTTTTAAGGCATGGCGCCTAGTCTAAAAGGTTGCTGTATTATATAATTTGTGCTGTTATAGTCCCGCATAGAGTAAGTCTTTTATATAAATAAAGTTTTTTCAGTTATTTTATTTCATATCCCCTGCAGCATAACGATGTAGGCAATTGTAAAATGTGTATAATTATGTATATAAAATGATTTGCACCCTAGTTTAAATTAAGTAACGGATGTTAATCCGTTAACAACAGAGGTAGGGTTCAAATTGTTCCTGCATGTTACGTAGTCAAAAACTAAACAGAATAATTGAAAGAAAAATTACTCTCTATCTAGATAAAAAAAATTAAAACAAAAACAACTAAGTTTTTACATTTTGTTACGTAGAAATTAAAAAAAATTACATTTGCAAATATGTTTCCTTATATGAACCTATAGAATAGCGAAAACGTTCAATTCTATATAAACTTTTTCGTGACGTCACTATGGTCATAGCACGCGCTTATCGCTTGTCGCTTGGATTATTGTAAACATAAAATCTCAGTAATTTTGACAGTTATGAACGATTTGTGTGTTTCAAACGTAAATATAAGCAATAAACAGTAATGTTAAAACGTTCACCGGGATATGAAGTTGGTTGGTACGTGATTAAATCTGCTGAAAAGCCCTTCGTGCTTCACAGGATTTGATCACGTGACCAATCAGCTTCATATCCCGGTGAACTTTTAATATTGCTGTTTAACAATTCTGAACGATTTGCCTTTTTCAAATGTAAATTATAGTAAATAGCAATGTTTAAAAGTTCTCCGGGATATGAACATGGTTGGTACTTGATCAAACATTCTGAGAAGCCCTTCGAGCTTCACAGGAATTGTTCACGTGACCAACATAGTTCATATCCCGGTGAACATTTTAAATTTCTGTGCATATATGTTTTTATCAAGGTTTGATTTTTCAAAAGCGTTTGATAAAATAGGTGTACAATTTGTTGAAATAAACAACAATAATGCTTAGAAAGTTCATAACTTATTGATACTTGTTGTGTAACAGTTTATCTCTGCGTGTAAATATGAAACTAGATATGTAAGTTATCTGGTTACCTTGATAACAAATATATTGCTTAATGGTGAATATCTACTATTGAAAAACTATGATTGCACTCAATATGAAAACACTTGAAAAATTGTGATTGATTTCACCGATGAAATTTTTATGAAAAATTTAGTATGATAGAAATATGAATTACACCAGTGAGGACATACTCTAATCTAATATTCTTTTATTCAATTGTAATCTTTCTATTTTCTATGTAAGCCACTGGATAATAAGGAGAAACTATTTTATACCTTTAAATAAACTTTCAAAAGCGAACATTTCTTATCAAGAGAAAGAAAATAAAAGTGTGTGTGAGAGAGAAAGCTTACCGTCCATCCTCCGTTGTCAGTTGTCATATCGCAGTACACGGCTTTTTTCTCATTGAAAAAACCCATAATATTATAGACGCCATTTATCTCTCTTTTCCCCGAATATTTTTTTAAGATGTCATCACAATCAGAATGCACTTCCAAATATCTTAACTCGAGCTCCGAAAGTTTATATCCAAGAACCAGCGTAAAATTTTCAGTTTTTACAGTTTCTTCAATGAGTAATTTTTCGAGATTTGTTTGTAAATTATCAAATTTGTCTCCTATTTCCTTTGTACATAAAGAAACTGTTTGGTTGGCTGTACTGAGAACGGAGTCAAATTCTGATTGTTTAGCTGCCAGATCCTTTTGAAATTGGTCGGATAGTACATCAAATTCTTTCCTCAAAGTGCCATTATCTCGATTACTTAATAGCGTATCTACTTTTTTAGTCAAATTTGCTGTAACGGACAAGATTTCATGTCTAAAGAGTTGCTGCTCAGTTTGAATGTTGGAGAGACTTTCGTCAATCTTTCCAGATAAATTGGTTGATAGAGACTCAATTGTTTTACTCAAAAGTTCTTGCTCAGTCTGACTAGTTTTCTCATCAACATTTTCGGACACATTGGATCCTGAGAACTTCATTTCTTTTCTTAAGAGTCGTTGCTCAGCCTGAGTTGCAGAAAGTAGATCACCTATTTTTTCATCAACCTTCCTATACAAACTGGTTGTGAGTGATAACATTTCCTGCCTAAAGAGTCGCTGATCGTTTTGGATAGCATACATACTTTCATTGATAAATCTTAACAAATATGTGAATCCTTTGCGATTTAAGTTACCGTTGCTTCTATACTCTGTAGTTGTAAGATTCAATGTATTTTCCTGACCATCTTTTGTTCGTGCCTTTGTTTTGATGCTTTTTAAATCCTTCACTGTAGCACTTGTTGACACCATTTCTTTGCCAACAATGCTATTTGTGGTAGTCCCTATCAGACTGTTTAACATTTTCACCATAATGTCTTCGTTTTGCTTAAGCTTTTTCAGCATCATTCTTTCAATCCCTTGCCTGTATTGCTGTAGCCCGACTTTAATGAAGTTTAACGCCGAAGTCTGTGTGTCATCGCCATCATCAAACAATACATGTCCGTGCATTGATACGAACAATATCGACCAAATCAGAATTCCAAACAGTCTGTCCATTGCTGTTACCGCGCGGGAAAGAGTGTTTATATTAGCTTTCTTCGGGTGAGAAACACTTGTGCTTAATACAAATTACCGAAACCCACTGTCTTTACAAAAGCCGTGTCGTTTTGTTTGCATTTATAGAGTATAATAGTAGTAGATACGCAATCTATTATAAGTTATCCTGTTTTAGGGCAAGTGAATAAGAAGTAAAACAGTAAAAAAACACTAAAGACCTTATTAAAACAAAAGTAATAAAACATATGTTTGTCCAAACCTCTTTCTGAGATACTTATGTTAGTTGGGCGTTGCTTTTTCAGTTCTTCTACGTTAAGTAGAACTACTTATTCAAAAGACTTAATTTAAGCATCAAAAGATTAAAACAATGATTACAGTAGGAACTAGAGGGAACGGAAGTCATCCGCTCGGTGGTCTATAAAACAAGAAACTAAAGCAATTATTGTATACTAATTTAATTTCATTCATACTTAGTCGTTTTCATGGGGCAGTTTTAACAATTTCATTCAAATGTTTCTTCGGGGCTTTGTTAGTTTTAATAAAAAATATAAGACAATGTTCAATACTATGTTGGTGATATATATTTGCAGTGAATAGGTATTTACAACAAAATGTAAAAAAAAAAATGGATTGAAAACAACAACGGCAAAATCTCAAAGAAGACTTAAAAAAAAATTGATGTAAGTAAATTTGAAAAGAGCTCCAGGTTTTGTTGGCAATGCCATATAATTTGAAAACAACGGCTAAAACGTCAAGGAAAACATACAAAGCAAAACAGATTCCCCGCTAGGCATCGCGTTAGATGTGCACGATATTTCTGTTGATTTGAAATACACTTACAAAAAGTAAAGAAAATATAGTATGAAGATAAAAAATTGAACACTTATAATGTCTTAGATTTTTTAAGAGAGGAAGATAGATGTTAAACAGTCTTCTAACCTTGAAAGGAATTTTGATTGTACACTGCATACTGATATTGATACAACAAGATACGGGATAACAATAAAAAAAAAAGGATAGAAGTCAAAGTAAGATAAATTCTTTCAACAAAATATACCATAGAAAACCGTGCTCGTGTAACTATAGAAAATATAAGTTTGCCAACAATATATCTGAAAATGTTTTGAATAAACAACAGTATTTAACTAGACTTGAAATTAAGTTATCAACTACACGTGCTGATTGCATCATTGTACTAATAAAAATAGTATTTATGGAGGTTCTGCAAAAAAGTAAACATTATTAGGGGTTTAATTTAACGTATTGTACTTATTGTGGGTATGAACCTACCAAAATATCTCTTATGAATTTGTATTAACGCTAAGCAGTGATAATTTTTGTTTAAAAGCTTTTTGCATATTGCGCATGTTTAAATATGTTTCAATATTTCAATGGAGTGGTAAGACCAACAATTTTCGGTGATGGTGAAATTACTTCCTGAATTTATTATTAAGTGTCAAAAGTATATCATTGATGATGGTTAGATATTGAGAAGAGTTAAAAGTATATTGGTTAAATTATGTATGTGGCAATGGATTTTGGAATGAACTGTTTATACACAATTTTTTAGAGTCAAGCTCTTGTTATTACTCGTTGAACATATGGAGGATATAAATGTTAATGTCTTAAACTTATTAATTTATTTTTTTAATTGTTTTCTAGTCTAATAGATAGATTTAGAATTGGAATGTTAATTGAATTCTAGTAAGTAGTTTTGATTGTTTCTTCTGTAAAAAGTATGTTATTCACTTATCAAATGGCTAAAGGATAAGAGTTTTCCCCTTATATCAAAGTGATATACACATGCGCGCGCACACAAACACACACACACACACACACACAAATAAATCACATGAGATATAAATGGACACCTGGTTAATACCCAGTGGGTATTTTACAAACCTGTAAAGGATCCAAAGAACGGCAGGTTGGCTATTTATTTGAATGAAGCAAAATATTAAGGAGAGAACATGTTTTTTTTTATTATATAGGCATATATTGTGCTTGCTGATGTATTCTTATATACTTAAAATACTTATTAAATTAAAGCAAAAATAAAGTAAAAGAAGAAAACACATGTTGCTTAAAAACATTTTGATCTAGATAGTTAATAGTCTGATTATCTAATGTTTGGAACGGTGTATTTTATCTAACGTCATTTAAAACAAGGATACATGACCCATGTGTGCAAGTATGGTATGAATGCTTCGCCAGCAGGCAATTCAAACATGTTGCATACCCATATTCAAAATGTGATAACGTTACAGGTTGTATAAAAATATCTGTGTTACCCATCAGGCATACAGAACATAATTATGTGAGCTTTAAAATCCTTCCTGGGGATGCGTCTTAATATTTAAAAAAATTACAATGTGATTCCTTCCAACCGATCTCCCATGGTATTTATTTCAAGAACGTGTATTTTATTTCTTTATCTATTAATATTATTACTCAATTAAATTACTTTTATGCATAAATTGTGCTTAATTAAAACTTGGGAGTTCAACGAGTACTCAAGTACTCGACTATCGCTCGGTCACTCCGGTCATCAACTAAAATATTTTTAGTCGATTACTCGTTAAAAAGAGAAAAAAAGAATAAAACCATTTTTTAATGCATCAGTTTTTGGGTTTTTTTTTTTTTTTGCTACGAATGAACTCGGCATTTTTATCATTTTACACTCTCTTTCATAGAAAGAGTGTGACTGGTATATTTTCTTTAAGCTGCTTATAATTGATCTTTTTTGATTTTGTAGCGGAAATTATTGTTTTGAATAGGAGTACAGAGGCAGACATCTAATTGAAAAGATCAATTTGTGAGTTTAATGATCAGTTATTTATTGGATTGGATGTTTGTTTAAAATTTAATCATATCAGTAATCATCCCAAGGCCTTTAATTTTTTAACCATTAATCTTTAATTTTTTGTTTGGCACGGGTCATTAACTAAGCAAGGAACAGGTCCCAGTGGATCTGCCTACAATGATATGGAGCTCAATTAAGTGTCAGCGTAACAAGGAAAGGGAAAAGGAAAGACAATTTAAAACAGATCTTTAGATAAAATACTGTTCAATGTATTTGAAATCATATACATTCAGTACCCATTATCATGCATACACTTAAAAACGGTATGGTATATATGTGACAGTAGCATTTATTTATTTGATTTGAAAAGGACACACAATTTTAAATAAATCAACGAGAACTTTACAATCGCTCGACTTCAGGCTCCGATTAATCGACTTCGCCAACCGAGTAAAATTGACCTTCCTACTTAATACATAAAGCTCTTTTTTATGTATTGTACAACTATAAATGAATTTTTATGTTATATCTTTTTTTTTTAATAATTTCAAGGGCCACAAAGTTCACTTGAGTTTACTACAAACCTATAAAAAGATCCATAGATAAGTATATTATTGTTTATATAATGAAGCAAAATAAACAAATCATTGGGGAGAAGAAAAACACAGATCTATATTTTTCTTGTATTTCCTTTTTTCCATAGATAAATCAGAGAGCTTTTTCCACAGTGGTTTCCCCGTGTTTATCTACAGCTGTACAAGACACTATAGGTGTATACTGAAATAAGTTATCGTCGCCATTCGGTGTCATCCATTTAAAGTTGACCTCCAGCCTCTCATTCCACTCTGAAAGCGAGGCTCTGTCCGTGCTGACTTCCACGCCCTCTGTCGGCCAGGAGTTCCCGCTACACACGACGGACACCCCCTTGGCTCCTTCCACCACAACGAGGACATGTTTCTGGGGACAGAGGAAAAATGATAGTGTGACATTTTACTTGGCGATCGTAAAAACTGAGTAGATCTTAATTCTCTTAAAGATATATAAAACATAAACTCCAAAAGATTACAGTGTATCATTTGCTAATGTTATCACTTCTTTCCTTTTGTTTATCAATGCATTGCGTCCATAATTGTAACAATTAATCTGTTAGATAGCATGTTTATGATATTATTGTCGCAAGTTTTTAGACATAAGATAATATCAGTTTAAAAACGTGTACTCAGAGATAACAGCAACAAAATATGGTAAACTAAAAGAGGAATTTAAGATCAACGAAGAACTTACGAAAGCTGAAGACTTCACAAACCTTTAAAACTATCTCACCTTTGTGGCTTCATTTTCTATAACTGCACTCAAATCCGGGCGAAATCTTGGTCTTAATTTGACTTCAATTAATTTTGAGCTACGCAGATTACCATCAATATCAGTTGCAACGCATGAATATTTCCCCTTGATCTGCTCCAGTGCGTGCGAAAAGGAAGCTATGGTGGTTGACCAACTTGTAGATACACTTTGGACCGAAGACGTCACTTCCGACTTGGGAAAAGGTCGGTTATTCTTTTGGATTTGTATTGTAGGGGGATTTCTACCAATTGCCTCACAGATAATGGACAACGGCTCTCCCTCCAGAAGATCAGAGAGAGGGGGGTTCTCCATGAACCTGAATTCCCCGGGTATTTTGTTTTCACTTATGTCGTGTGTAATTCTGTAAGTGACCTGTTCAATTAGTCCGTCCATAGGGACGGTAAGGGAACTGAACAGGAACAGGAAGTTGCCAAACAGGTCCCTGGTCTCCTTGGTGATCGATATTGTGGACCGTGCGATTTTGCTGTGTTCATAAGACACATTAACGTAAGGATTAGCCTCTGAATCAAGGGATATGAATTCAGCAAATATATTTTCTCGACTTCCGACCATCCCGGTAAACATATACCAAAAATCCTCGGGCTTGAGTTCCGGGTTACACCTGAAGAACGCTTCCACCGTGTTCTGTTCTATGCTGTTTGAAAACGAGGCCTGACACGTCATAGGGTCGTTGTAGAAGGTTTTCCGGTCTTTCCCCGAGACGTCAATCTCATAAGTTGCCGCAAAATCGTCCACAACGACAACAAAATACACCATTCGATCCGACATTTTGGTGTCCAATGTGAACAAGGTCCTGCCATCAGCGGTCCGACGTGATGTTCCGGCTCCAAGCTCCCTTGCATTCGCTGTAGCAAAGGTAAAATCGAGTCTGATACAAACTATGTAATTATCATAAGTTTATATGTCAAACGACAAGGTAATGCACAAACTGATGAATCGCAGATAATGGATTATTGCTACGTTCATATCTTTCACAGCAGCACGGGCGACAGAGTTGCTTTTAAATGTATTTCAAGTGTTTTGAATTGCGATTTGGAGGAGAGGTGTTAACCTATAATTAATGATAATCTTCAAAATATTAATAAACATCAAAATCTAATCGAAAATAATTTTCTTTTTTGTAACATAAACAACGATTTTTGAATTCTTTTTTTCATGATCTGCATGACATGTGTAAAAACTTAAATGATCCCTGTTTTTCAGAACGTCATTTTTAACTTATGGATAAATGTATATTCTATAGAGTAAAGTACTATATACTTTTCAATCAATTCTTCTAAAGGACTTTTATTCACTTGACGAAAAATATAACAATATTAGTTAGTTTTAAAGAAAATGTACGAATGCATATTATTTAAAAAATATGAATTTTCACGTCTATATATTTTATAAGTTATGATGGATGTCAATTCTTATCTTCCAGTTTTGTTTCATACATGTACTACTTCCCATTACAAGTATAAGCAATGATGTTGAAATATATGCCAAAACAGTTACACACATTCTCAAAAAAATGAAAATATTTTCCTTAATATTTTTTCTTGGCAATATCTGATGACTTCTTCATATTATGAAAATGAGTTTTAAAAGATTGCGATGGTTAAAGATAAAATTTTGTCTGACATTGTATAAACATGTAAGTTTTCCCTGTCTCCTTAATAGCACGCATGCGCAAAAGGAGATATCTACTCCACCAAAGCGCCAAACATGAATTTAGTTCTGCGTACCTATAGATTGCAATCCTAATATATTTCATTCACGCTGTCATATCCATTTCTACTTTTTCCGAAAATTATAATTCTACATTATATTAATTCAAATAAAGAATTTTCAATGTACCTTTAAATTACGTTACCTCGACGTCACATATCATATCTCAGGGTTGTAATCTTATATATTTACATTTTCAACTGTCTTAATTTGTCTGTGATAACAGTACGAATTAATTTTGAGCCCTAAAACCCAATAACTTCATAAAACATGAGTGACACAAAATGGGTGTGTCTTATAGCATAACCGAAAAACGGTATTGGCTGTGCCGCATGTTAATACGTTGCACGTGCTACATAAAATAAATAGTGGTTTAAAATAATGTTAAATTGTTTTAAAGTGTACAAATTGGAAATAATATAAATATAAGGAATCATTCTTTAAATATTAAGAGGTGATAATTTCCGTCGGAGGATGGTCAAATCTATCATAAAGCCCTTCGCGACCACGCCCCGACCAAAATGATCACCTCATAATACTCAAAGAATGACTCATTATTCCTTAAATAATACAAAATTTAAATATAATTTATCACTATATATCTTTGCAATTCTGCTTGTTCATATCATATAATTTTACTTATACTTCCCCTTATACTACCCCCCCCCCCCTACTCTTTCCCTGAGATATCGGTGTCCAAGTCTCAGACTAACCTTCTATAACGACGCTATCCACCTTCCAGACAACCACCGCAGACACGGGGAGAATGGCCTCTATCTCCAGGCGCTAAGATTCACTCATGAGTCGTGGTTTGGATATCCAATCACATGCAATTCAACCACAAATTTCTTGGTTTGGATATCCAATCACATCCACTTAAACCACAAATTCAGGCAGCGTCCGAACCTCAATTTGAGGTTTTTGACCAATCAGAGTTTGTTATTTATCAGCTTCCAAAATAGCATCTTTAATGGTCGCCATTGTGTTACAGATGCCCTAGATATTTTGATTAAGTTTATGCAAAGTATAATGGAATAAATTTGCTTATCTCAGGTAAGGTTGCATGTTTTCTTGAGATATTTAATTGATTATGTCAAAGAATTGGAAAATGTGTTGGAAATAATAAAAAATATATCAACACCGGTAAAACATGTTTAAAGTGATTTAAGTTAAAAATGCAGATTTTATGCATAGAATAACATTATTTTGTTGAATTAATTGATGATTGAAATCATTATCTACTGTAAGTAGTTACAGAAATGAGTTGTGGGGGGTGGGGGTGTTGACAGGTGTTCCACATTTGATCATTGTCCAAATACTGCATCACATTTAGTTTGTCACAGTATGAGACTGGCCATGTGTGAAAGGTGCAACTGATGGGGTACCCTGACATCCCATTGTTAATTCATCATTATCAGTGTACCTGTTAATAAAGTCAGAATACCTATATACCTGTGCAGAATTTGCTAGGCAGGTTGACAGTGTGGGGTAGGCCATGTGTGTTTACAAGTATATACCTGGATGTCAGGTGTCATGGTTTGAATCTATATAATATTTGTTTCTTAGGTACCTGCTCACTTTTCTCCCATCGCTGTATGAAGAGACGCTTTACCGCAAATCACCACTTGATACCTGCACTTTTGCATTGTTTAATTTTCTGGATTTTTATAACAACTTTTTTTCCGTAAGTATTAATCTGAATTTCATGTATTTAATAGTTTGATTTATTCATATCATTTGTATGTTTTAATCTTTGGATCACCCTTACAAAATATATCTATATATAACATTTTTATATAAAAAAATCATCATAAATCATCTTGACTTTTTCTCAAAACACTATTAAATGGACTTAATGTTTTTAAATTAATCATGTATAGGAATAACTTTGAAGCAATAAATTCATTAACAAGTAAATTGTTTGAATTTTTTTTATAATGAAATTATAATGAAGTAATTAGTTAGATTTTCAAGACAAGTGTTGTTATTACTCTATCATCTTTCTATAGTACTGTATCTGCTATGATGTAAGATGACATTTAAGGACACCGAAAAAATATTTTGGTTTTACTTAAATTTATACCGTGTACTTATTTGAAACATAAGTATTTAAAATACAATTCCTTTTATTCAGAGCTTTTTAGATTTTTTATTGAATGTTTCAAAATTTATTTTGAAGTCACATAAGGAAAATTTTTCCGGAAGCATTTTGTTTATTTCCATATTAGGTACATTCATGTGTTTCCGGTCATCATTTTAGAACAAGATAAATTTGATAAAAATAACAATGATTATTTTTCAGTGTCATGAGTTCCTTAGTGCCCACATTCCAACGATTGCCCTCAGGAATTTTGTCCCTCAGTGACAGTGCTGCTGCGAGAGCCGTGAAAACGGAACACAGGGAACGGAACCGAGCAGAATCCGAGAGTGTCATCCGGATAAAGACCCAGGCAGAGCGATCCGTAAACGCCTTGGGGGGAGATGTTAAGAATGTAAAGCATCTGCTCGGACAACATACAATCCAGTTTGGACAGTTTCGGTAATTGGCATTCTATTGTGACAATATTAAGTCAATTAAAGTGCATGTACCGGTAATACCGAACAATAATTAATTTCATTAAGATAGAAATAAATGTTAGTTTCTGTTCTTTAACTTTTTGTGATAATTTCATAAACAATCAATCATCATCTTGATTTAGTAAAAAATGCCTTCGAATGATTTATTCAAATTAGAAGAATTTTTTTTTATGGTTTTTATTGAGAAAATCTTGTTTTATTTCAGAGGAATGACTTTCAAATGGCTGCTTGAAAATGCTCCAGGGTGGGTTGCGTTTTTGATTGCCAGGGATGAAACTTCCGGAGAGACCCAGGGTGTTGGCAATAGATGGCTTAACAAGATGGCCCTCCGAAGATATGTCTATCTATTTGAAGAGAGCAAGGAATTAGTGAGGATGAAAAGAGAAGAAAAACAGAGAAGGACACCTGGTGCGTTCGAATATTAAAATAAGATATGTTTAACATGTTTAATCCTAAGGACTGAAATACATGTATTAAGTTTTTGATACTTCATATTGAAGCTAATTATTAATTGCATTTTAGGGAATCAGAAGCCAAGTTCAGAGACCAGAACCCTTGATGTTCATGTTGATGACTCTGAACTGATAGCATGCTTAGAGGAAGTGGAAGGCAAAGCTGGCAAAGGTGAGGACTACATGTCAATTACATGTCTTACTCTTTCAGAAAATCTGCTAAAAAAATGAGAGGCTATTTATTTTGTCTGTCAACATTTAAAAAGCAATTTGAATTTTTCAAACAATAGTGTATTAAAATATAGGGTTTGTTATGTTTGTTATAATAGTTTTGATATTAAAATTTATCTTGAATAACAGAATCTTCCTACATACTGGTCTTCATCAGTAAGTATATGAGGGTAATTTGTCTGTTATATATTATCAAGTGGGCTTGTTGTACTGTGTGGTTATGGCGAGTAAATATAGAGTGGCTATATGTGGTGTCTGTCTCCTTTTACATTTGTTTTGCACTTGTGAAATCAATCATAATCACAGTGTAATCCTTCATACATGTAACATCAAAATGTAATCATTTCTGTATATAGTGTATCATTACTTTATGGAAATGTATCAGATTTTCATTTTATTTTTATTCTATTTTTCTAATTACAACGAGAGAAAATGTGTATTCATCTAAGCATTGTTTTTGTTTCTTATACGAAATTGTGCTTATAATATGGCTATTATTGTAAATTGTTTAAAATTCTTACATGTTGAATATTAAGTCATGTTGTAAATTACATAACAACAGGAATCCCAAAGCCTACGCCAAATCTTGCATCGGCTGTTAGGAGGAAATCATCTACATCTACTTCTACATCTGGTAATATTTTAATACCAAAATACATATCCTAATAAGAAACAAAAATATTTAATTTCCTGTCTGCAGCAACATTTTATAACACTTGAATATCAAATATGGATTAAAATTTTATTTTAGAAGATTCCGGTTCCTCCAGGCCGACTAGTAGTACTTCAGCTGCCATGGTTGGAAGAAATCAGCAGCAAGAGTCAAGTTCATCCACAGGTTAGCCAAATTACTTTAATGTGGTAAAAATACAATTAAAAAAATATCTAAAACTTTGAATGTGTATTTTACACTTTAATATCTAAAAGTTTCTTATCCGAAGATATGACATGTGAACATTGGTATGAATGTAATTGCATGTTAAATGATTTTGTTCCAGCACCGGAGTTGGATAGCCTAGCACTTCCTTCTGGCTGGAAAAAGACGCTTCCTGAAGTTGACCATCAGTGGATATCGGAGACCTTCTTTCATGCTGGGAAGCGAGGTCCTGAATTTGATTTCAGCCGTGTGTCAAAGCTATGGTACGATCCACCCCAGCCAAGTCTGTCCCGAGCTGTCTTGAACAAGCCGGACCGATACTTTGGACATCGTTTCTTTCTTTGGATGCCACGCCACTTGTTCCATACGCAGTTTCACTGCCCCCATAGTGGTTGTAACGGAACGTTGACAAATGCAGGCGTCCATCAGAAAACCAGGCGTGTTGTGGATGTAGATTCTGTCTACAATATAGCAGCTGAATATCTTAGCTGTTCCAACTGCCATAAGAAGGGTATGCCTTTCAATTTTTTTAAATCAGGAATTTAAACCTTTTTTGACATACTGTCAATGAAATAAAGAATATGATAGGGTATGAACATGTTTTTGTGATATCAGTAAATATTTTAATTTTTTTTTTTTTCACAGTTATTAGTTGGAGTGAGGGAGTTCTTAACCAACTGGACAATGCAACAAGGTCCCGCTTTCCTTGCATCCTTACCTCAAAGTATGCCTGCGATTTGAAGATTGTACGCCTTCTGAGACAGAGAGGACTTGGAAACAGCAGCAGCGCAGTGATGAAACAGGTAAGGGAACAACATGGTGAGTCTTATCTAAATAATTTACAATTGTATCTATCTCATTGCAGGGATTTTAAGACATCGGCAGAGAGGGGATTCTTTGCTCCGATTCAGTTTACTGAGCCTCCTCCAGCTGCCGCTGTACCAAGACACCGCTGGTTCATGAAGGTCTACCAGATAGATGTTCTGAACCGCGTTGATTACATCAAAGCCCACATGACGTCACAGTTTGGGACCGTCCTCAAGATGGACTCGACAAAGAAAATCACCAACAAGCTTGCCGGTAGGTTTTTCGATAAGAAAATATATGTTAACTAGATACGATCTCGTTACGAGTAACGAGTAGGTCTTCCGTTCAATTTTTAAACGATATGATTAAAATATCAATGTAATTTCTGATAACCACTCCATTTCAGATATTGTATACGATCGTCAATATCCTTTAAAATGCTTACCAAAGAGTTTTGCTTTATCACATACAGCCCATTTAAGATTTAGGTTTTGGTCCCCTAGAATCCAAGATTACGTCATCAATGGGTTTGGAAATGAGTTTTACAAACTTATATTGTTACGATCAACAACTTTGTTTCTATAATGCATTACAAAATTTTGATAGTTTTTAAGTTATTTGTAATAGAGTTTTCGATTGTCTTGACCCCTAATTTAAGGGGCCAGCCCCTTTTTCTTGAGTTCATTCAAAAGGTTTCACTAATACTAATACTTTTTGTTCTTACACTTATGTAGAATTGTTGTTCATATTTTAGATACAAATGATTGAATATTTTAGGGGCCAGCTTCTAGATCCTTAATGGGGACAGACTTTTGTGTTTTGATTAATGGAACTGATTAGAATCATCAATGCAAGCATTTTCTCTTCTATAATGCTTTACAAAATATGTCTCCTTTTCTAGATATATTGCGTCAAAGTTTAAGAACTTTGGCCCCTAAACTCCCTAATTACGTGATAAATGGGCGTGGCAATGATTTTACCTGATATATATTGTTACAATCAACAACTTTGCTTCTATGATGCATTACGAAGTCTTTATCGTCTTTAAGTTATTTGTATTATAGTTTACAAATGTCTTGGCCCCTAAAAAAAGGGGCCAGCCCCTTTTTGTTGAATTTGTTGGAAAGAACTTTTGATTAGCTACCACTTTTGCTATATATATGTTAACAAAATATTAACTGATAAAAAGATACAGATCAAAGCGTATGAAAATTTTGATTCAAAATTCGTATCCAATTTTCGAGCCCTGGCGAGCTCCTAAAGTTTGCGCCACTGGCATAAAAAAACTGCATTGTGCACAACTTCAATCTATGGTCTACCTATCCTGAAAATTTTATATTCATATCTCTGATAGTCTCTGAGTTTATGTCTGCACAAAATTGGTCGTAAAAATTTACAAAATCGGCCGTAAATCGGAACCGGAAGTGACGATTTCAAAATTTCAAAAAACTTCTAGAATTATGACCACTGGCAATCATCTGTGAAAAAATGGTTGAAATCGGCCGAATAGTTTTCGAGATATCGCGTGCACAAAATTTGGGGAAAAAAATAATAATAAGAAGAAACAGTACGAAAACTATAAGGTCTTCCGTTGGAAACGGAAGACCTTAATGAGTTATATATTGTTGGAGGTAAAGTGAAGTATTTTTTCACATTAATGCATTTAAAAGAAGTTTATGAGATACTTACTACATGTAATATGTAAAATTATGCATGTTCTCAATATAATACTAAAATAGCATTGAATTATGTTCAGGGGATAATGATTGCCATTTATTTGATAGGAAAGGGGAGGAAGACAGCAATGTGGGCCACCAACATTGGTAATGAGCATGGACAAGTCCTCATGTCTGTCTTGACTGTCGGTGAGGGATCAGGTTTGAAGCAGATGTTGGATGGCCTTGTTACACGGTACAGAAATGCTGGCGTTCCTCCTCCCAAGGCACTCTATGTTGACCGTGACTGCTGCGGAGCTTCATCTGTGCATAAGTACTTGGAGGCCTGGCCCTTTCTTCATATCAGGTGTGTATGATTTCTCTTGCTCTTACATGTATAATATAGATGGCTTCAGGTATAGCACTATGAGTCTTACATTTTATTGCCAATGTTTTTTAGGTTGGATATATGGCACTTCATGCGCCGCTTTCCCTATGGCTGCACCACTGATAAGCATCAACTGTACAGTGTTTTAATGGGGAAGTTGAGCCAGTGCATCTTCAAGTGGGATGAGACTGATCTCAACTTACTGAAGACTGCTAAGCGAGCCGAGATGATTCAGCAGTGCATCCAAAATCCCTCAGAGGATGATGTCATAAGACGCTTGTCTACAGCTGAGCTTGCACTCCACTGCAAGCGAGTGACCCGCGGCACTGCTGAAACAACTAGGCTCATATCCAGCCTGTTAGAATCCCTAGATGGCCCCAGAGGTTTTGATACCCAGGGAGTGCCTTTGTTTGACAGTGAGAAGATCCAGCAGATCTGGAAGATAAAGAGTCAGCATGTATCTTGCATCCAGGATCCCCCTGGTCTTAGACTCTACACACAGGTGAACACTTTGAAGAAAGGCGGCATTGAACTTCCTGTTTACAGATGTGCAAGAGGCTCCACCTCTCTGGAAAGCTTTCATCTCCATATGAACAGGTTTATTCCAGGTAAGAACAGATTCAACACAATACTTTTCATTAATATGAACATTTTTTTTTATTCAATGTTATAAAGATCAAAAACCTATAATTGTCATTGAAATTTATTTAATTATTCAAATATTTTTATAGGAACCCTGGCAAAGGACATCAATTTCCAGGTATTCCTATTGGATGGTCTGTTCAGATGGAATTCTGACCGGAAGAGTTCAGCAGTAGTTGATGTCAAAGAAGACGCCCCAATGACATACAGTGGACCGCTCAAGAACTCTGTTAACAAGTTGGCAAATGAGGTCTTGGGCAGAGGAATCTTTGACGACTACAAGCCACCTGGAAAATACACAGGTAGGTGAGCTATAGGTATTTTTTAGACAAGAAATCTTACATTTCATTTTATACAATTTTCAACTAAATCTTTCTACCCTCACCAGGAGAGCTGATAGGAATAGAGTACCTCTACTCCCAAACAGGAGAAGGTGTGACTGACTACAGAGAGGCCGTCCGGATACTCGCTGATGATGCCGATGTGGAGGAGGAAAACCCAGAGCATTCTGAAGCAGATGAAGGATTCCATGAACAACAGGAGGAGATGTTGGATCCCACACTGCCTGTAGAGTTAAGTGTGGATCCTGTAGAGTTAGGTGTGGATCCTGTCACACCAACTTGTACATCTACTTCTGCTTCTCCTGCCCTCCTTAACATCCCGTCAGTAGCTGAGTATAGACAGATGATGGCCCAGTCAGATCCAGGTAATAGGAGCTTTAAATTAAAATAAGAATGAGAAACAATTTATGCAGTAATTCATAATTTGGAAAAAAAAAGTTTACATGACTGGCTGCAACATTACAGTACCTAATGTCTTTTTCTTTTCAGTTGAGGTACCTACTCATCACTATGAGGCTGAGACAGATAAAAGCAAAGATGCAGACTCTGGTGATGTAAGTGATTGCAGATTAAAAGATATTAGTGACATGAATGACAGCAAAAAATTGAATGATAGTAAAAGTGAAATGTACTTATAACTTAAATATATTTACATGTGTGCTTTTTTTTTATAACTTTTATATTATAATCACTCTTGAGATTACTTTTAACAGTTTTATTAATTTTCATAGATTTTTATCTATCCACTCTTTAGAATACTTCTAACATTTCTTTAAAAAAAATTTATTTAAAGGACACAGTTGGTCCAGACAATGTACCTGGATATTCAAGAGTGCTGGCTTTAGCAGACTTTCTGGTAACCTTCAAGGATAAGGCAGCTATGACTTCAGCTGAAGTCCAGAAGCTGAAAGATCTGTGGTCAGCACTCTCAGAGTATGACAGGAAGAGGACTGTGTTCCCTCAGCGATTCTCCACTGCACCTCTCGGACGTTTCTGTAGCAAAAGAAAGAAAGTTGCACCAGGAGTTGAAAGTATTGAGAAGTTAGTAATTGCACTTTTGGAAGTATGGGTCCTTTTGTAAAGAATAGGCAGTAACAATATTATGAAACCTGAAAAATCAAAACACTTGATGCTATGTTAAGTTGTACACTAAGTTTTACTGTGTTTTTTTTTTAGGGTTATTCTTGGTCCAAACCAAGGTCCAGCACAGTGGCCTAACTGCAATCGATACACAGAGGCCACTGTTGAAAAACTTCTGCAGATCTACCCAAGTGATAGAAGGAGGAAGGGGGAGGCGGTTCTCACAAAATGGTCACTCATCCTGGATGCATATCATACCATCAGGAAGACCATTTTGAACAACCATAGAGCCATGTCAGTTACAGACATCCAACTTCCTCTTTTAAACAGGAAGACTCTCCAACAGTGGTGAGTCGATTAATACATATTTACATTTGCAAAAATGCTTCCTAAATTTGTTGATTTCATCACTATGATTACAGTACGAGCTTATCGCTTGATGTTTGCAATGTTGTAAACATTAAAAACACGGTTATTTTAATATTTCTGATGATTTGTCTTTTTCAAACACAAATATAAGTAATGAACAGCAAGTTTAAGGGTTCATTGGGATATGAACTTGGTTAATGGGCTGGTACATGATCAAATCTCCTGGGAAATCCTTGGCTTCACATGATTTGATCATGTGACCAACCAGGTTCATATACTGATGAAATTCTTAACTTTTCTGTTTATTTCATGTACATTTAAATAGGTATCTAAATTGCAAATAGTTTCTTTTTTATTAATAATAATAGAATTCAATTCTAATTTTTCAGGTTCAATGAGAAGAGTAAGGCTGAGGAGAAGAAAATCTTAATGCAGGGTCTTGCACTTCCTACACCAAAAATGACAGTAGCCAAGGCACCAGAAGCCTTGCCCAAGCCAACATCTTTGCCAGCAGGAAGCACAGACCCCTTCTCTTTTCATGATCCACCCTCTACAATTGGTATGGCCAAACTCAAGAGCAGACCAAAGAAGACTCCAAAAGCACCAATACCAGCTGTGGCACCTGTTCTTCCTTGTCCGACACCTTCTTGCGATCCTGTCATGAGCTTCCAGTTGGTCACAACTACAGAAGGCACTGCTTTGTTGATTCCAAATATTCCACACTCTACAAAGCAGTACCAGAAACGAAAACAAGAGCTTGAGGAGCAAGGGCGACCAAAAAGGAAGTATGTCAGGACCTCCACGGTAATCAGGTGTAGCAAGTGTGGTGAGGATATGAAGCCGCCAGACCATTCACAGTATATGGGCTATCGGTATTGTGCTCGCAAAGACAACATACCATTTCAAGAGTGGAGGGATAATCTGCAGAAGGCTGGAGTAGCCAGGAAAAAGAAGACTCAGCAGTAAGTATGATTTTATTCTTGTGGCCCTTAGAGATCTCTAATTATATACATGTATTGTATTGTGTTTTAGACCCATCTGTTCTTCAGTCCATCCATTACTCCCTTGTTCTTTTTTTTCACTCTACACAGCTGTAGAATTTGTGAAAATGTGCAGATACATTAAGAACATAATGTAAAGATATGCATATTACTGTCAATTTCTGCCTCCATTATTTTTCTGGGAATAATGGATTTGTGAATATTAAGTAAAGTTAAGATCTGATAGGTTTTTTTTTACATTTATGCCCTTTTATTACTATTTGTGCAAATTGAAATTTACTTTTAAAAACTAGTAATTGGAGAGTGTGGGGTATCTGTGATTATTTATTTTAACATTTTGAAGGTTTTGACTTAAAATAATTCATTTGAATGCAACTGTATTTATGACTTGTATATGTTTGTGACCGTTGGCCAAAAATGAGTTTCTGCTTCATTTTGACTTATGTTCAAACTTCATTTTTTTCTATAGTTATAGATATATGTCATTTTGGTGTTAGGACCATTATGACATCATAATTGATTTGATTATTTTTTTTCTCTCAATATTTTAAGGCTTTAAAGGGAAAAATGTACAAAATAAAACTGTTTGATATTTAAAGCATCATTTTAAATAATTATATCTTGAATTTAATAAACTCTTGATTTTTTTTCAACCATACCTCTGTATTCTATGTAATTTTTACATTGGCTGTACCATAAATATGCATTTTACTCAAATTTGGAATTTGATGGATTTTTTCACAGTATTTAAAAATTATTTATAATGGAAGATAGATATTTAAAACAATATCTTGAGGAACTTAAAGTTAGAAACTCATTTTTGGCCAATTATTGAACACTAAAAAATTTTTAATGCTGCCTAATGTATGCATTGTATTCATGGGTGCATTAGAAGGTTCCAAGCCCTTGAAAAAGCAGAGGAGAAATTTTTTAAGTGCTGATAATGTTTTTATCATTATTACACATTGTTAATGATATTATCTTTGAGAATTAAGAAATACCACAGTTTGCATGAAGCTTTTGTAGTTCAATGGAAGAACACTTTCTCTTAGCAGAAAGAGGTCCAAGTTCAAATCTTGGCAGAAGCTGCATCTAGGTATTTCATAGAATTAAAAATAAAGTCAATTTAGATAAAGGATTTGTTTTAAAGCATGATAATGAAATCACATTATGATTATTGTCAAAAGCACTCATGATTTTTTTCTCTTTCCTCTTTTTTCTTTTCTCTTCCTTTTTCTTCCCTTTTTCTTTCCTCCCTTTTTTCTTCCTTTTTTCCTTCCTTTTCTTACCTTTTCTCTTCCTTTTTCTTTCCCCTTTTATCTTTCCTTCCCCTTTTTTTCTCTTTTTCCCTTCTTTTTCTCTTTTTTTCTTTTTTCTTTTCTCCTTTTTCTTTTTTTTCTTTCTTTTCTCCTTTTTCTCTTCCTCTTTCTTCCCTTTTTTCTTTCCTCCCTTTTTTCTTCCTTTTTTTCCCTTTTCTCCTTTTTCTTTCCCCTTTTCTCTCTCCTTCCTTTTTTCTCTTTTTCCCTTCTTTTTCTCTTTTTTTCTTTTCTCCTTTTTCTTTTTTTCTTTCTTTTCTCCTTTTTCTCTTCCTCTTTCTTCCCCTTTTCTTTCCTCCCTTTTTTTCCTTTTCTCCCCTTTTCTCCTCCTTTTTCTTCCCCCTTTTCTCTTTCTTTCCCCTTTTTTCTTTTTTTCCCTTCCTTTTTCTCTTTTTTCTTTTTTTCCTTTTCCTTTTTTCTTTCTTTTCTCCTTTTTCTCTTCTTCTTTCCTCCTTTTTTCCTCTTTTCTCTTCTTTTTTCTTTCCCCTTTTCTCTCTTTTTTCCCCTTTTTCTTTCTTTTTCTTCTTTTTCCTTCTTTTTCTTTTTTTTTTTTTTGGTTTGTTGCGCAGAGACTAATGGGTCATGGGCTTAGCGCTACAGAGTTCCCGTATGTCGTCTTACTGGCGGTCACAACGGCTGTTCCACCATCTATCCATTCCTTCAAACGCCCGCCGAAAAAGAAACAAGAATCATCACGAGGAAAGGTATAAAATGGTGAAATAATGAAATGGTAATGGTGAAGTAAAATGTTTACTGTTCTTAGGATGTATATCCTATTCTGTATACAAAACACTGTACTGCATGAAAATAAGTACTTATCTTTACCGATTAAACACAGAATTAGTGTACAGACCCTGTGTTAACAATATTCCATTAGTAGCAGACCAGTGTGTAAATTTTAACATTTGTAGAAGGTATTCCGTTTTACATATGTGTTGTATCTGTCTATGCATGGTCTATAGTATATACAAGTCTTATCACAGAGCTAGCTAGCTATCTCTTAAAAATAAAGACGTGTACGTATTTTTGAAAACATACAAACTATTTAGCTTAGAAAATGTTGGAAGACATATAATAATGTAAAATGAATGTTTCCCAAGGTTAATCTTATTGAGTAAAATTACATCTTCTAAAAGTTTTAGAGAAAAAATAAGCGTTTTAACCCCTATTTCAAAGTTTTCCAAGTACAATAGGGGCTGAAGACTTTTATATAAATCTAAAAATCTAAAAAAAAAAAAAAAAAAAAAGCCATCAAATAACAAAACTATGTTAAGATATTTCAATTTTTGTGATGATTTGTAATATAGTATTTTTACCATACAAAATGTCATTTTAATCAGTTTGTCAATAAAAATGACAACCGTAATTTGTGTCTCGCATAATACTTGATTAGAACACAATTATACATATTATATTTTTAAACTTGTTTCACTTGAAAAAAATGTATTTAAAAGTAAATAAAATACAAAATATGAAAATTGGCCGAAAACATGTTATGAAGAATTGGGTAAATATATTGTAGAGATTTTGTTAAGAAAAGAAAAAAGTTGAGACGTGGTTTTTTTGAATTGTTTAATTACATAAGGTGTCAAACTAATAATTTCAAAAGAAAAAAAAATTGAGTATGGACGCGTCTTAAGGAGAGTTTTTAAGGGTGTGAGGTCAAAAGATCTAGGCATGATAAACCTAATTAAGAAATCCAGAAACAACCTGACAATTTTAATAAATCGATTACAACCACTAATGATACCAGCATGCATTGTAGGGACACAATTTGACTACTGTTGTAGACATATAAAACCTGTGGGATTTTTTTAAATTTTACATGCAAAATTATTTCCGAATAATTGAAATTCATATGGCGTGTAAAAAAAGCTGTCCAATTACCCTATATTCAGAAATAAATGGAGAACAACCTTGATAGATTTCTAGAGATTTAATATCAATTTCTTAATTATCTTTAATATATTTCTATGAATTATAGAGTCAGTTTTCTATGGGGTCCATTATTAAATAATCATGTGCACATTCAAGGGTTACGACACGTGCGTGCGATTACCTTGGGCTCTGCCGAGAACGATAATCCAATTACACACAAAATCAGAAGTAGGTGTGGAGCCATGTATCTCCCTTAGTACATGTAGTATTACACAGAAGTAAGTCTTCCCTTTAGAAAGTGATGTCAAATAGCCCGCCTTTTATAGAGCTTCAAAATTCAGATTTCAGGTTTATGCAATTTTGACAATTATATGACGGAATATAAAATATTTTTCCCCAGGCGTTTTACAATATGACGGGGGTTCGTCTAAGTATGTTTCATAAATTTTGATGTATGTTCTCCGGATTCCGATGCCCCAAGACTAAAAGTGATGCAATTTGAACAAAACAAAATGCGCATCGCTTTTTTCACAAAACTACAACAGTTATATCACCCGTATAGCATATTTCATCCATGTTCAATCTACAAGCTAGTTACTTCAACAAATCGTACCTTCACGACATAGGCGCCTGCTGTATACTCAAAATAAAAATCCAGTTATTTTTAAAACGTATTTGCAGTCATGCAGGACAACCACCAAACGACATGCACAATTCACTGTACATATACATGTAATATTTATACGAGGATTGTCCCAAAATAGCGTAGACAGAACACATGACTTAATATTTGTTTACTGCAATTTAATAAGACTTCTATGTTTTATTCAATGACCCTTTGGGAAATAATGCTGAAAAAATCCAAATACTGTGCTTTATTTAATTATTGAGAAAAAGAATAATTATATAGTAACGACAAGATTTGCCGGGCGGCGCAATAAGCGACGCGTCGAAAATTTCAAGTCTTTTTAAAAGTTGTTGTTAAACCCTCTATATCGTTTACGATAACATAATGTTTTATTTCCGAAAATGTCTTGAAAAAATATTTTCTTTGAACACGTACATGTCTTTTTTCAAGTAAAATATTTTCATAAAATTTAACTATGATAACTAAAGTTTTCCTTTTAGCCGTGCCGTATGCACAGAAGTCGATTAAAACTTTAACGTTGGCTCTAAAAAATAAACAGGGACGTCCTGGTTTGTAAGGTGGATTGCTTGTACATGTAAGTTGTAACCAAGGCAGAGTCACGAAAGCATCGGTGGTATTAAATATATATAAGCCTTCTTTAGTTAATTTTTTTTTTATAAATTTACTTTATAAAATATATTGTTCTCTCGTAAAATGACAGTCTTTGACCATGTTGACCTCGTAGCCTAGTGGTATTTAATTCGGAAGGCCTCGGATACTATCATAAAGTGGATTTGTAGAATAAATCGTGTCGCTAGTAGACTCTGTCTAATCGAACGTTTAAAAAGTAAAGTGACATACGACACTGACTTTTGTATTACATTGATATATCTATACGTCCCTATTATATAACTTTGAAATTTGAGATAAACCCTCCTTTCTTTTTTTAATACTATTTATATATAGAATTAAATACGAAGATATTAACTTCCCAGGTAGTCTAGTGGTTAGGATTCCGCGCTCTCACCGCGGCGGCCGGGGTTCGATTCCCCGTCTGGGAAAGATTTTTGCACTTACCCAACCTAACATTTAAATCTTTGTGTTATAAAATTACGTCTGTATAACCCTACCATCTACTTCTAATAATATTTCTATATTTTTACAAATAACAGCTGTAATGTGTGGTTATATTTACAATGTAAAGAAGAATTAAGATACGAATTCCATGATTTACATGTATCTACTTATTTTTTTTAAAAAGACATGAATATGAGGATATTGTCCTCCAAAGTGTTTATTTTAAAATATATCAAAATAATTTTGTCCTTAAAAATGTTCACATCTTTATTATTAATATGTAATTTCAGTCTAAGTTGTATATTGTGAATTGTTTTGTTTATGTTGAAGAGAAATGGCTTAACAAACGTGTACATTTAAGTACCGGAATGCGTTAATTTATGTTTTATGACACATTAACGATTCACAGTTTATAAAGCATAAAATGCCACTTGAACTGTACAACAAAGGAAGGAGTTAAATTTAAACTTATTTTATATCTGTAATCATTACATGCAATACAAAAACAAATGTTTAATTTTTATGTATTTTATTGTATTTTTCATTCAACATGTATGTAATAAGTTTACTAATATTGTTAGTATCCTCTCAAAAAAATGTATTATAAGCATTTGTATTAACAGACAGTGTTCTGCCATACAATATGTAAATAAAAGATTTTTCTCCATCTCAGTAATTGTCTATATAAATTTTGAGATACATGCATAATCACCATCAACGCAAACCATGTCCGTTTCTGGTAGACATTAAATCTCCATTCACCTGAAGAAATCTCCTCTGACTCTGGACCATGACTCGAGTTAATGATGATCAATCCGGTTTGATGGAGTTGATGACTCTTTCCAACAACATTCTAATGACAATCAAAAATTGGGTCAAAAATGAAACACCAGATCCTCCTTAAAACTGTTAGATATTGTTTTTAAGCCATAAACTACTGTTCAATAAAGAAAAATTCCAAATATTTGGGATTTAGAATATAGAATCAATATTCTACTATATTTGTATTACATTACACAAATCATTTCTTTATAAAGAGATAAATAGTCTAGAAATGGCCACAAACAACTAGCCTTCTTAAAGTTGTTTTCCAATAAATACATACAAATTGAATTTGATACTATTTTGACAGCAAAAAAAAAATATTGAAAATGGCTGTCATCTTCTACAAACAGTTTTGGGTTTTCCTCAATTACACACCTTTAATATATATCACATAAATATATAGCAGTTTGTTTACGACCCATGGACTTGTTTCAAGTAATCGGTGAACACAAAGTCATGTTAGAGTACACACACACACACACAGTGACTAGTTCCTCACCCTGATCCTTCGTAGGGTGAAAATACCATACTTGGCTTCAAACTGAACCACAAACAGGCCATACATTGGTCACAGTATCATTGGCTGTAACCAATTCATAGCAAAGGAAGTTTGGGAATTATCTTAAAGACTTAGTATATTTACATAATAACATACTAAGGTACAAAGAAATCACTGTTCCAGCAGTACATTTAGAATACATACACTGCCCCAAGCCTTAATAAAAATTGGACCCTCCAATGTGGCCCTACCCTACCCCTAGGGATCATGTTTTTGAACAAACTTGAATCTACACTACAATACTGGTCAGCTATTTCTGTATGTGCTGCATCGTCTATAATAGTTGAAATTGTCTCTTACAAATCTGGGCCCATTGAACATGTGGCCTCACAAACAATCCCTGAACGAGGCTCCTCCTTTCGCTTGTATTATTAATCATTCTTTGATTTAGCAGAGGAAATATCTCTAAGTGAAAAGATTTTAACAATTTTTTTCTTGTATAATTCAACGCAGACCATTTCAGTATTACTTGATTTAACACTTAAGGCACAATCATTTTTTTTTTTAAATAAGGTGTATATTTTACAGTATGGAAGTATTATATCTCGATTGTACTTTCTACCAGGGAGAGTACTCTGAAAACATATATTGACATTGCTCAGAAAATAGTATAAAAGCATCCACTTTATAAAAAGGATTAGGTATCGATTGAACTTAATATATACTAATTTTTAAAAAAATTGCACAATGAATACAAATATCTATATGCAGATCTAGAAAAGCAATCCAGTTGCAAGTGGGTTATCTCCCTTGAAATTAAATTACAGGTCCTGTATAAATCTGATGCTGTCATTCACAGATGATTACATCATGCGCGGATCTAGAGGGGGGGTCGGGGGGGTCCCGACCCCCCCTGGAAAATGAAAATTTATTAAATTTACATTGTAAAATTATCGCGAAAATATGCCTCGGACCCCCCCTGGCAAACACAATTATCCTTCGGACCCCCCCTGGAAAAATTTTCTGGATCCGCGCATGTACATCATGGTTATAAATCAACCAAGATATCAAGCCAGCATGAGTAAGAGCCAAATTTTTTCAAAATGACATATTGTTGTGAACAATTGATGCATGCATGTAAAATGAAAAGGAAAAATGCTCAGATATCTCATATAAAAAAACAATGAGCAAAAACAGATCCTATCAATGGCTTGTACAAGATAAGTTATCTATGTAACTAGCATCATAATGTCAATGTTGGAATGAACACAGGAACGTGGTTCTTGATCCTAAAGCTCAGGGAAGGCAAAGTCATAGTTCTCTGGCTCTGGGGGAATGGGGGGAGGTTCGTTAGGAATGGCTATTCCCTCAGCGTCCAGCAGACGAATTCTAATCTCCATGTCCAACAGCATGTTCAGATCCTTGTACATCTGTGTACTTCTCATCTGGAAAAGAAAACCCGAAATATACAGCACTTACTCCAAGGATTTAGCCATATTTATCACTTAAATTATCATTAAGAGAACTGGATGGTTGAGGCCATTTTTAGACTATATTGATCTCCTGAAGAAGAAGAATTCTATATAACGATAAAGCAAACTACTGGGTTAAATCAGAGTTTAATGCTCAAATGTTAAGATTTTTCCTTTACTAAATGATTGTTTATAGCTGAACAAATCATATCTGAAAATTTAAGGAAGATCTGATGGCTATAATTGTTGACCAGTCACCCAGCCCCCTTAAATTCTTTGACTGTTTTAGATCCCCACTGAGAACTGCTGATAACGAGTAGCATCATCACTTGCCGATTTGCGGAGAGAGCTTCCAGACGTGTTTTTTAACAGCTATATTTGACCACAGATTGAAACTTCTTCAAGGTATGTTAAGATATGTTGATTAAAAATGCATCTGCGTTGAGGTGGATGTATAATATATAGTGATTTGAAATCATGATAAAATCCACGTTGAGGTGGATGTTTTGTTTAATTGAAGAAAAAAAAAAAAAGTTAACAATTGAATGCCACATAAGGTGGAAATATAAGTCATTATGAAATTTGTGATTAGAACCACGTTGAGGTGAATGTCTTGTTTATTCAGAAGGAAAACATTTAATAAATATAAATACCACACGCGGAGGTGTGTAATGTTAATCCACATTGTGGTGGAAATGGAGTCTGAGATATAGAAGAGACGATAGAAATAAAATGGCATTTTGAGAACACGTTCAGTCCACGTTGAGGTGGTTGTAAGTTTGATGCTTGAGAAAATGTGATGATGATGATGATGAAAGTGTGTCTACGGTGAGGAAAAAATTAAAATCACGTGGAGGTGGTTCATAATGTCAGTTCGCTTGAGGACTAATAGCTTGAAAATAAAGAGAGAGGAGAGGAGAAAAATCGCGTAGGAAATTACATGAAAATGTTAATTACTTTAATAAAGTGAGTCCAAGTTTAATGTATAAGAGAGAGAGAGAGAGAGAGAGAGAGAGAGAGAGAGAGAGAGAGAGAGAGAGAGAGAGAGAGAAATTGTTTAGTAAAAGCTGGTATACTGATGAAAATTTCATATTAAGTAGAATGTTCACATAATTTAATATAGTGATAAAAGCGTGATAAGTCATTTAAGTATATTTGTGATGAGACAAGATTGGGATCTATATAGTGTAACTAGTTTCAAGATAAAGTTTGAATGGCTATTTAATTGGTTTCTTTTACATTTGTTTAGATGCCGCCACCTGCGGTCTTACGAAAGAGACATACGTTAACGGGGAAAGACATTTTCCCGTTAATTAAACGTGTAAGAGGAGCAGAGAGCCCAGCGGGACCTTTAGCCAGACTAAAGATGAACGCCCCAACGGAGACAATGACCATCAGTGAGATGAAGACGGCATTCAGAGAGCTGTCTGGGGAGTCTCTTGAAGAATGCCTCCAGATGGTTGGAGATACTGCCAATATTGAGGAGGGCATGAAAAAATTATTGCACTATGCAATAATTTATGCTAATGAGGTGGGCCAGCCGGATGGTCAAGACATCAGTCAAGATGAGCAGCAGGTAAAACATGACTGTATATATTTTAGCAAATGAATGGCGGATGACCGACAATGTATTTGAAAGTTGTAAAAAAAAAAAAAAAAAAAAAAAAAAAATGGCATAGAGCGCAGTAAGAAGTATAATGGTGATTAGTATAATATGAAGTATTCACTCAATGTGTTGTTCGCATATATTTACCATATATGACTTAATAAAGTATATCAATATTCAGGTTGGTGAGCCGCAGGCCAAAAAACAAAAGAAGGAGCATGCTCTGGAAAAAAAGAATTGAAGAACTCGAACAATCAAAGAGGAACGAGGGAGAAGAGGAGTTGAAAAGCCTGAAAGCAAAGGTGAGGGGCCTGTGTATGCAGACGGAACCAAGCGTCCCGTTGATTCTTGTCCTTGTTGAGGAGTTAGCAAGTACCGCCCGAAAAATGAACAGCGATGATGCGGCAATCTTCGAGGAATTAGCGAGACAAGCCAACTGTAATAAAGAAAAGCTAGATATCCCGTCATTCTGTTTAAGTGTTCTGGGGGGAAAAGGTACGGATGTGGTAGGAAAAGCGTTATCAAAAGCGTTGAAAGTAAAGTCAGAGTGTGGTGAAAGTAGCGTATTGGGGAAGGTTCAGGCAACACATCAGTCTCCCATGTTGAACCTATATTCACAACCACCACAAGCTTACTGGGGGTTTGGGCAGGGGAATTTTGTACCACAAATGTACCCGTATGGGGGTGTAACGGGATATGGTGGATATAGGAAATACCAGCGAGGCTCAGGTAGAGGTCAGTCATCAAGAGGAAATTGTCTGTTTTGCGGTGGGCCTGACCATTATGTCCGTGATTGTATGAAAATGAAAGCAGCGAGAGGAAAGTAATATGATAAGGACATGGAAACCATATGTTACGTTGCTTATGCAAGATCTATTAAACATTTTGTATAAAAGTATGTCCATTAAACTGTTAATGGTAGTTTTATGAGTTACTAAAAATTTAATTTTGACTGTAATTGTTCAATAAAGAACTATATTTGTATGAATAAAACACTTGATGAATATTGACTTACATCAATTTGTGTTCCTTTAACCTAATATCCAGGGACTCTGACGCCCTAGTGAGCTTGCTCACGTGGATTGCTGGTTGGGAATCCTATCCTTAGTGTTATTCAAAGAGATGCTCTCTGTAAATTAAAATTTTATTCTTTGTTCCTTAACAGGACTTTGAGATTGAAATCCCAGAATGGGAAAAATGTGATTCCTTTGATCCGGAGAAAAGTGTTTTGGAAAAGAGAGGGCATCCTACGTGGATAACACTGAAGGGAAGCGATTCCAAACCTGCAGTCCACGTAAATGAACAATTTCTTTTATATGATAAGAATGAAACGTTTAACGATCTGGTTGTACGAAATCCAGATACATTTGTTTCTGGCGAAATTCACAATTGTTCAAGTGCTTGGTTAGATGTTACAAAAAGAAAATCAGATAACATGTCTGAAACAGTGCAAACTTGGGTAGAATCGGGAATTGATGCACTGTCGTTCATGCGATCGTTTAAAGGGAATTATAAAGGAAGACCATTTGATTCAGATATTCCGCCAAAGCAGTTTTTTCCTAATGCGCCATCTTGCAAATCGTATACGTCGTTCATTAGGGGAGAAATAAACGAAAGGTTAAAAAATGGGTCATTTCGATTATGGGGTAAGGTAGGCGAGTGCTCTCTTCCAAAGGTGATAATGCCGTTGACTGTTGAACCCAGTAAACCGAGACTCTGCCATGATGCACGCTTTATCAACCTATGGACTCGAGATTTGCCTTTTAGTCTTGACACTCTGAAAGACGTCCATAGGTTGGTCGAAAAGGACGCACATATGATTTGTTGTGATGAGAAATCGGGATATGATCATATAAAACTTACAAGAGAATCGGAAGAGTATTTTGGAGTTCAATTTGGGGGTTGGGTTTTCACATACACTACTCTGCCATTCGGTTGGAAAGCCTCCCCGTACATATATCAAATGCTAGGCATGCAAGTAACGTCATTGTTCAGAGATCAGGGTTTAAACACAATTCAGTACATTGATGACCGATTTATGGTATTTAATTCAAAAACGAGCAGTAAAATGGCAAATTCTCTAACTACAATTGATAGTCCAATTAAGATGGTCTCGATGGTTGTGACCAGTTTGACAACTCTTGGGTATACTCTAGCACTCAAAAAGTGTCAGTTGATTCCGTCCACTTTGGTTAGGTATTTGGGGTTTTATGTGGATTCCAAAAAACAAGCTTATCTATTACCTAATGACAAGAAAGAAAAATTTATGGCTTTAAGAGAAACAATTTTAAGCTATGAGAATGTTGATGTTAGAACTTTGCAAAGGTTTGCTGGAAAATGTGTATCAATGTCGTTAGTCATACCTGGAGCAAAACTATATACACGTGAGATAAATGCAGCTATTTCCATAGGTTTGAGAAACAGTAGGAAAATTAAGATGAGTGGGGCGTTACTTGAGGAGGTGAAATATTGGCGTTTTGTCGATGGTTGGAAAGGTTGTGCTCCATGGAGGCCAGAGAGGCACTTGCAAGTGTCCATCTCAACAGATGCTTCTTTATATCGTTATGGGGTAGCAATCATGTCTGGGAAAGATAAAGGTGAGGCGTTCGGTGATTTTTGGGCAAAGGGAGATATTAGGCCAATTCATCAGAAGGAGGCAACGGCTGTTTTAAAAGCTTTACAATCTTTGAAGTTGGATGTTCAAGATCATAGAGTGGATTTATTTGTTGATAATATGGCGGTGGTATGTGCTTGGGAAAATCAAGGATCGAGGGATGTTCAGTTGTCAGCAATCATGAAGGAAATTTTTCAGATGGTTTGCGTTTTGAATGTGGATTTAAAAATGCATTACGTTGAGTCAAAATCTAATCTAGCGGATTATCCCTCAAGAAAAATTTCTTATGTCGATAGCATGTTAAGTGTTGCGACATGGGGTTTGGTTGATAGTGCATTTGGGCCACATACTGTGGATCTAATGGCGACTGATTCGAATGTAATGAGAGATTCGGAAGGAGTACCATTACGCCACTTTACGCAATACCCATCCCCTCAGTCCGCAGGTGTCAATGTATTTGCTCAGGAGTTATCCAAAGAAGTAAACCCATATGTGTTTCCCCCCTTTAGCCTCATATTACCAGTACTGTGTTTGTTAAGGGAACATAGACTCCCGCGATGCACATTGGTTGTGCCAAGCATGACACCGAAACCAATATGGTGGCCATTGTTAATGTCTTTTAGCATTGCATCAATAAAATTGGGTGGAAAAGGGGACAAAAACGTACTCATGTGTCCTTCTAAATTGGGTTTTTTACATGATATGGTTGGTCTAAAATGGGATTTGAAAGCATATAGAATGGACTTTAGTTGATGAAATAAATGTCTGTTTAGTGGTTTACATTCCTGTTTCAGAATTTCACTGGAGAGTCCATTGATCTGTTTGGTATAGACGAAAGGCTTAATGACTTAAAATCTCGGGAAGAGGAGTCGAAACAGACAAAGAGAAGGAAAAGTTTAGAAGTTCGTTTTAAAAAATTTCTGTTAGCTCTACCACATACACCAACAATTATGTCAGTTACACCGAAAGATATTTGTAGATTTTTAGTGTGGAATGATAAGTTTGGGAAGACCCAAATCCATGGAATGTCATGTCCACATATTGGAGAGTTTGGCATACATCGATGTGGTTGCACGATAAGATTAGCGGCTGGGACAGTGCATGGCATGGTACAGAGTCTATCTGAAATTTTGTGTAGACATGGTAGGGGTCGTTCATGGGATGTTGGTACATGCAGCGGCAACCCGTGCATGTCTCCGGAAGTTCAAAGCTATCAAAAATCTTGTAAAGATGAGCAAGCTAAATCTCGCATTTTACCAAAACAAGCCAAACCAATATTTTTGAGTAAATTGCAAAAAATAGCTACATACATTGACAGAGAGTTGTCTAGACATGATTTATCTTTAAGAGAAAAATTTGTGCTTGTGAGAGACCAAGCTGTGTTTAAATTACAATTTTTTGCTGGCGATAGAGCAAGTGATATTTCTAACATTTTGTCTCAAGAGGTTAAGAAACTTCCAAACTCGTCAGGGTTCGCGTTTAATCATACGTATGGGAAAACATTTCGAGGAGATGGAAAATGTAACACTTTTGTCATTAAAAGGTCTGAGGATAAAATAATATGTCCTGTTTTGGGTTTGGAACACTATTATAAATGGACAAGTGATAATGGAATTAACATAAGTTTGGGTTACTTGTTTAGACCTGTTACGGAAAAAGGGAGGGTTTTAGATAAAAAATTGGAATATTCAGCGATATATGAAAGGTTAAAATGCTACTTAATTACACTGGGAATAGATGAAGGAGAGACGCCGCACAGTTTACGGGGAGGTTTTGCTATCACAATGGCAGTGTCGGGTGCGGTCAAGGGCCCCGGCGAGCTTATGCAACATGTAGGATGGTCAACGGAGAGTTCGGCACATTATTACAGTAGGTCAAAATCTTTCACGGACGCGAGTAGAGTAGCAGGAAATATTGCCAAGATTACAAGTGACAGGGAGGATATAGAATCATTTTATAAAACACATGGGGATATTTCTTCATTGTCACCAGCCTTTGATTAGATGTGTTTGTTACTGAAATATGTCATGAATATGTGTATTGTTTAAAAAATTGTACATTGTTTTCTATTGTGATGATTATATGCAAAATACCTGCATAAATACAAAAGTCAATTGATTTGAAAGTTGTTTATTATATTTAAGATTGAGTGTTGGGAGAGGTTATAGTATATAATAAGAACAATATGGTTCTAAAACGGTGAAAGCAATTCGGTCAAGGAAGATTCTTTAATTCTGATTCCAACCCAGTACTTAATATAGAAGTGCGTATGAGGTTCAGACAGTTAACAGTGGGGATATATTAAGATCCCCACTGAGAACTGCTGATAACGAGTAGCATCATCACTTGCCGATTTGCGGAAGGAGTGGACGGTAGGGGGTTTTTATCAGATGTTCAATATAGAGTGAAAAAAAAAAAAAAAAAAAAAAAAAAAAAAAGGAACTGGATCTTGTACGTTCTTCTTTTCTGATTCCAACCCAGTACTTAATATAGAAGTGCGTATGAGGTTCAGACAGTTAACAGTGGGGATATATTAAGGACCACATGAACTTGACTATCACTTAAACTTAAGGGGGGGCACCCCCCTCCCCAATCACTTTTGTACCAAAGATTTTTAAAAAAATTTGAATTCAAGGAGTTGCCCCCCCCCCCCCAATTTTTCAGGACCATGTTAGAAATTGAACAGGAAAATTTAGGTTATACATGTAGGTATAGTATGACACCCCTCATGAATTTTCATGACTTTGGAGATTAAGCCCTCCCCCCTTTTTTTTCTTTATTTTTATTTGGCTTCTTTTTACTTGCACGTACTTATCAGATGTCATGTACCATTATGGACAAGTCACAGCATACTGTTAAGTTAACCAACTTTTATATGTGACAATTAACTCTTCTTTATGATTTAAGTGATTTGTTGCGACCACTGAATTTCAACATCAACTCACAAATAAAACAAGTCTGCAGTAAAAAAAACCCATCAAAATACTTAATTTTTCACCTGAATAAAGGTTGTTGTACAGGATATTAATGGACAATGATTGATTTTTGACGAAGTGATTTTACAGGTAGATAACAATCTAATTAAAATTAGAACTTCCATCCGCTCCCCGGTTTTCGATATGTCGCTTGGAAGCTTCCACGCGCGACATACCGAAAACCGGGGAGTGGATGGAAGTTCTAATTTTAATTAGATTGAGGTAGATAACTGACCTCATGGCCCAGTAGTACGTTCAGCCCATCAGTCCACATGTCAAACTCGACCTCGTCTTTGGCCACAAAACAGTACATGTCGTTCGTGTCTGAGTTCACATGTTGGATTGCAAAACTTGTGGTAGTCATCTGTAGAATAATAAACACTAAATATATTATACAGATACCTATTTCTAGTTTACATTAATACATATAAATTATGCTAATATACTACAAGTACCAAATAAACTACAGATAATGAAACCAAGAATCACTACCACTGAATTAAGAAGGCTCGATGGTCGTGGCCAATTTTTAGACTGTGTTGATCTCTTTTAAAAGAAGAGCTCTAAATAAAATATATAGTAAAATACACAAATTTAGCATGTAAAATTTATGGATTTTTTCTCTTCTCAATGATAGTTGGTAGGTAAACAAATCATATCTGAGAGTTTTTTGTAGATCTTCTGGTTAATTTGTGGACCATCTAGCCTCCTAAACAAACCACACAAATGCTGAATATACGAAACTTAAACAAAAGGAGACTTATTGAATTAAGTGTTACATGTCTCGCTGTAATACAGTCTCAAGCTACAAACTTAATAAGCTGCTGAAAATGAAACTTCAAAGTCAATTAATGTATTGCAAAGTCAACCTGCAGGAAGCTGCATCTATTTCTTTATTTTTTTATCAGGTTGAGTACATGCAGCTAATCGATTGACAAAATACTTTGATATGAATCTACATATTTTTATTTAAATTCATTTACAAATTAAGTTTTAGGAGTTTTGTGTTGATTAGGAAGCAAGAGGAGGGGAAATCTTTCCAGTAAATGTAACTTATTTACAAAGTTTGACAGAATTTTGGTGAAGATCAGGAGCGGAAATACATCGATCAATGATTAACATGTAATGATGCTTTCTGATTGGTGCACAGCCAAAGCAATTTCTTCTTCCTACTTAGTTTGAAAAAACAAGGGAAAGAAAAAAAGAATAAATCAAGGAAATGAAATGTAAAATGAACAATGCATTCTCTCAAACCCACCCAAATAATGCATACTCAAAAACCCATCAATAATTGGCCATCAATGAGTATCATTTATCAGTGTTTGCATCCCTTTCTCAATTTTCCTTAAATGTTTACCTTGTTTACCTTCATGTGTTAACCCCCCCCCCCCCCCCCTTAAAAAAAAGCTACATAATTTTCATAACTGTTGATGGTTGAACTGACTCTGAATGTTTATAATTGCAGGGATATACTTGTTAAATACAAACTACACATAAAATACATACATGTAATAGGCATTTTACAGGTATCCTACATGTAATGTGTGTATGTCAATTTTCTTCCATGCAACATTTACATGTACATTGTGAGTAGTGATATTGTTGGTTTAATTGTAGCATAAATCTGTTGATAACAATTCTGTTGGTTGGAATATTATTCAGTGTTAATTAGTTTAATAGAATTTATTGCAATACTGTTCATCTAATTGTATTGCTATAATGTTACAATTATAATGGTTTGTGTATTGTAATAGCATATATTGCAATTTTATCTGTTTTACCTTTTGATGAATTCCAAATCCTTTACATATTGAATATGACTGTTAACAGTAGATCTTTCACCAATTAGTTAAGCCTCAGATATGCTAACATTTACCAGTCATATGAAAATATTGTAAAGTATAGGTAAAAAGAAAAAGGCAGACGACATCTCCCTCTTCATTTAAATTTTCAAACAGAAAGAAATGAACATTTTCTTAGGTGAATTCAATGTTAAGCATATCTTTTGTTACATTTTTTGGTTTTTAGGAAATTGACTAAAAAAGGTATCTAGATAAGATGAAGAAAATCGTGCTACATTACACAAGATTTTATGAAAAATAAAATGGTAGAGTCTTAATTTTCAAAAAGAACACTTGTTTCAATTTTGTAAAGATCAAGGAATAAAATAAAAAAAATCCTACTTTTACATTTATCTCTGCAACATTTTGAATCAAATGCTACAATGAAACACAAGCAAGTATTATTCTCTTTCATCAATTTTTCCATTCAAAAAGAGAGGAAATTAACACTCAGGTATCTTAATGAAAACAATATTATTGTTACACATTGTTTTAATTTAATCTTAATTTGATGAATTTACAAAATGTTCCTTTAATTTTAGTTGAATAGAAAATATACTTTGAAATTCATCATAAAATCTAGAGCAATTAAAGAAAGTGTTAATCTTCATAAAATTATCTGGCAAATCCTCATGAAAATTGTCTCGCATGCTTCTATTATAGCTGTTTTGACATTAAGTAACTTATGCAAAATTTTTTTATTATAAAAATGAAATATTTGGGCAAAAATGAATGTAATTGAAAAGCAATTAGTACAATCTTTTAAGTTTGTGTCTCTCTTCATGCTTATAAAAGAACTGACAGGAAAAGGCAGACTTTATATGCAACTTGGATTTATTTTAGATGAAGAATATATTAATTAACTTTAAGTATTTGATGAAAAACTAAATGTTTCTTTAGAGAGGCACGTTTTCCTTAAACCTGTATGGATAATGAACAGAGTGTAATTTCCTTCTATGTTGTTTAATATAAGAATTAACAACGTGAAATGTTTCCATTGCATGTTTATCTTTAAATGACTAAAATCTTGTATGACTTTTGCAGTTATCCTAAGCTTGTTCTTGTTTTGAATTCTTAAGTAGAGAAGGTATACATTTAATACATACAGGCACAATCTGACTTAAATTGATGCAATGGGGGTGGGTGGGTGGGGGGTTAGGATCAGTTCTAATAAGAATTAACATTAAAAAACCTAATCAATCAATTATCCCTGCCAAGAAGTAATGTTGCAATGCTGTGCACCAAAAGATTATGAAAAATCTACAACACTAGGAATAAACATCTCTACTTTCGAGGGGAACCATTTTCCGACTTTGTTCTTAATTACTTTAAACTCAAGCTGAGGCTAATAGAAAAATTTCCAAGGCAAATTCCCCCTCCCAGGCCCCCCCCCCCCCCCATTTTATTCTAGCCAATCTAATGTTCAAGGTTATATGCTTGTACGGGTTATACCTGTGGGTGTTTCACTATACATGTAAAGCTAATTCCTTAGCTGGTAGCTAACACCACACTACAGATGTAAAGCTAATTCCCTAGCTGGTAGCTAAACACCACACTACAGATGTAAAGCTAATTCCCTAGCTGGTAGCTAAACACCACACTACAGATGTAAAGCTAATTCCCTAGCTGGTAGCTAAACACCACACTACAGATGTAAAGCTAATTCCCTAGCTGGTAGCTAAACACCACACTACAGATGTAAAGCTAATTCCCTAGCTGGTAGCTAAACACCACACTACAGATGTAAAGCTAATTCCCTAGTTGGTAGCTAAACACCACACTACAGACTTTCATAGACAAGATCACTTTTGATCCCTGGCGTCTCACTTTTACACAAGGAATATAAGGCAGAAAAGTTAAACTGAGATTAGAAGTGAGCCAGCTGGTCTCAGTTTTATAATGGCCCGAGGCTTGACACAGTAATGGTTGTCACAGCAACAATATAATGGCCAGTCCATCTTGCTGATTGTACTGTAATACTGTGCTGTATGGGTTCCTGATAAATATTCTCTACTCATCAATATTGTAATTGTTGGGCTATTGAGGTTACTCTGTTAAACATTTCAAATATCGATATTCAAAAAAGAACAGGGAAAAAATTCACAGAGACTGTATATTTCTTAAACTTATAAAGTTCAATTGATTTTTCATTCAAATTGACATTGGGGATTAATTTTATGTAAAGAGAGAAAAAGCCATTTTATACAAGCCAAAAGGCATTTTATACAAAAAATAGAATAAAACTGTTATGGCAAATTAAAAATAAATATCAATATATAAACAATTGCTAAATAAAAGCAGATAGTGGTCAAAATTAGTGTGTATTTGTGTAAGCTAATAGCCAGCTATAGCAGATCTTCCAATGAGATTCAGCGAGTCCTTAAGGTTACCGAAAAGGCATGGTCTGTTGGTCTCCTGAACATATGATGCGTATCTGTCTACAGACAAAGAAATCAAACGGAAAAGTTTACAAAATCTTCTGGTACTACAAAGTGGGCAAGGTTATCCAAAAGTTTGACTGATGTGTCAAAGTTATAGGGAAAAAATGTAATTGATTACAGAGGCTTCGTTACTGAATGTCAAACTACCAGTAACTATGGTAACCATATATTGGAATATTCAATTTGGCATCAAGAATTTTTGGTTAATATTAAATGATTTTATGATTACATAAAATATTAGTCCTGTGATTTTCACAGATATTTTTTCAAAATAATTTCAAGAAAATATCAACACTAAATTTTTCTTGTTTTTTAATTATATTAATATTTTGGGGGGAAGGGATTTTTTAATTTTGCAAGCACTGAAATTACCCGATAAA
Source organism: Magallana gigas (assembly GCF_963853765.1). Taxonomy (NCBI): domain Eukaryota; kingdom Metazoa; phylum Mollusca; class Bivalvia; order Ostreida; family Ostreidae; genus Magallana; species Magallana gigas. The sequence continues at coordinate 1,006,960 of NC_088855.1, read as the reverse complement.
AATGTATTGAATGTTAAAGCAATAGATCAGAGGGGCGAGTCAAAGTGCAATTTTACAAATCAAAATCACTTAAAAGCTTAGAGACTAAAAGAGAACAAAAATAATCATTCCCTGAAAGAGACAACCATTCCTATAGGGTTAGTAGGTTGTATTATTCACTGTAGCACACCAGTAGGTAATTCCAAGCTGAAAGAAATCTTCTTTTTCATTACCTTAAACTTAGTCTTTGGCAGAGTCCCTGTTGGAGCCTTTTAATGAATCAGTATCATGTGTATGCTTTTTAATGAATCAGTATCATTTGTATGCTTTTTAATGAATTAGTATCATGTGTTTGCTTTAATTAGCCTATCTTGTTTGATTGAAATATAATTCTAACTGTCTAAGATATGTTACAAAATATCACACATACACAACATTTAAAAGATCTTGACACTTTTTGGATTCAATTCAATATCAAAGTATTTTCAACTGAGTCAATTTAATACAAGTAATACAAACCTCATCTTTAAGATTCCTCAGAAAAAAGTTTTCCAAACAAAAATTGTTTTTCTTTATTTATATACCAGTACAAGACCTTTGACCTCTTTTTCAGCTCTTACTAGCTAACCTTTTAACATGAATAAGGATCATTTTTATGTAAGAAAAAAAATTAAAAGTTACATCTTTCTTTTTAATTGCATGGCTTTGTAATTTTTTTTTTTTACCTGATCCCCCAAGATGACATTCACATTTTTGATTTATATAATCCCACTTTATAAACATAGATACACCTGAGAGTCAGTATACAAATAACAATATATATGTTAAAGTTGATAAATCATCACACAAGGGAGGTAATAAACTGAAATACAAAACTAATTCTCCTGAACAGCTCAGATTAAAGTGCAAAGTTTAACAAAGGTATACTGGAAAAAGTCATAACTCTTAACTATAATTGACCACTAGGAATCAAAACTCAAATGTTGATGCACAAGTATACCGGTAATTATATACAATCAACAATTGACCAGTGTGTGGTATGATGAATTAGGAAATATAACAAAACAACCAAACAACTTAAAGGAATCAGACTGTGAAATATATAGGGATAGTTAGAAGACAGATTTACTGTGTAAACTTTACAGATTGTGAAATACAGGGATAGTTAGAAGAAAGATTTACTGTGTAAACTTTACAGATTGTGAAATACAGGGATAGTTAGAAGAAAGATTTATTTATGTTGTAAACTTTACAGATTGTGAAATATAGGGATAGTTAGAAGAAAGATTTATTGTGTAAACGTTACAGCTAGATTGTGAAATACAGGGATAGTTAGAAGGATTTATCAGTACTGTGCAAAACTTTACAGTACAGGTCTATGAATATAACTTAAGAAAATAAACCAAGCGGTGAATGTAAACTGAGAAGTTGTAACAAAGCTTGCATAAGTGAGTTCTGAACACTTCCATTTAAAATGAGAAGCTTAATTTGCTTCCAACAGCTGCAGAAAGATGGGTGAAATCACTGACGTCAGATATGGCAGTGGTGTTCAAGCAAACTCTAAGATACTCATATAAACCGTGTGAAACTTTACACAGGGGGAGGGGGGGGGGGTCAAAGCACAAAGTCTAAAGAATAAAATCAGTGCAAAGTTTTTTAACAGTAAAGCTTAGTTCTAAATATAATTATACACACCCATCACCCATCAAAAAGCATGTATAGAATTTGTACTGTAGTCATTATAAATAGAATAGAATCGGGCACTGCAAGTTGCTACTGAAATTTCTCTGTATTTTGACCAACTCAAGGTAATGTACACAGACCATGTTGATAAAGTATAGAAAATACCAGTGTATTGTTCAATTCTTCAATTATTCTCCGTAGTAAAATGCATATAAACAAGCATACAGAGAGAAACTAACAAATGCTGTAGGATACTCTTTCAAGCAACAAGGGCCACAGCAACACTGTACTTCACACAGACCCAGAAAGCCAAGCAAACTACAGCTTTATTGCTTCAATCATCATCATCATCATCATCATCATTATCATCATCATCATCATGCTATTTCAGAAAACAAAGGAAACAGAATAAACGTGCAGAAAGATAAAAGGCAAACCATTGCTAAACTGGCTTTATGCAAAATCCATTCATAATATAATGATTACAATTATCATAAATTACTGTTTTTACACTTCTAATCTAGAAAAAGATACTAAACATAATTACTGTCTGATGTAGCATAACATAGATGTATTCTTTAAATGGCTATTTGTTAGTTAACACATTAAGATGACCTTGGAAATTGTAATGGCTAAGTTTAAAGAAATTGAGAATACATGTACCATATTCAATTGTTTCACTGTTTTATATACCGACTGAAATCATTCCGAAAGTTAAAGTAATTTTTCTGGTTTATCAGACATTTCAGAGATAGGCTGAGATAGAACAATATGATTGCCCACTTAAAATAAAATGCCCCCCCCCCCAATAGTCAACATCTCCCCCAGACCACTTTCAAAATTCTGATGTACCTGGTAGGTGGGTCTGTCATAAACACTTTATCATCCATCCTCTTTGACCAACTGATAGTGGGAAAGCCTTAATAATTATCATTATTTAAATTTGTGATGGCCAATTTTTGTGGATTTCCAATGTTTGGGAGACTCTTTAGGATGTTATTCCTTGGATGTTCTTCTACATACAATGAATAAACACTGTGTTTCACAACTCTTTCAATGGGGATATTGAATAGTGGGTAAGAGGTTCCAATGAAATTGAGCCCCCACAAATATCAATGGTCCAACTGGCAAAGTACAAAACTCCTCCTCACAGACCATGTGCAGCTGGGTAACTCCTACTGAATTACTCACCATCACTAGACGATTGATGATACAGTATCACATACACTGTGTACTAGACACCTCGCCATCTCTGACCAGATGGTGGGTACTTTGTATGACCTTCTAAAGTACTATGTTCTACTTTAGTCTGTCCCAAGATATTTATGCAGGACATTTGGACGATTTTTAATAAAATTACACATACCTGTGTAAGAAGTGCAATTGAAATAGTTGAAAGGGATAATTTCCAAGATTATTTCATTGACACATTATCATCTTTCACTCGGAAAATTCACAGGAACGAAAAAAATTTCCTTATGGTGATTTATAATGGGGAATGTTTACATCCTTTCTCCATTCGGAATACACTCGGAATACATCACGCAATTTTACAACGTTATCATCCAGGCTTACTGCAATGCAAAATCTCTGTAGACATCACATTTCTTAGCATTGTATTGAAACCTGATAAGCTAACAAGGGCGTTTCAACTGTGAAATCTTGGAAATTTTTCACACTTTTGAATGAATATCGTTTGAACCCTGAGGTATTTATAAATATCATGCAATTAAGCAAAATGTAAATCCAGGATATCTTGGGACAGAGTATAATTCCCTATATATATGCCCTGTATACTAAATCACTCACCATTCTGGTCTTCTCCTTTTTATCCTTGATGTGTGGACAGTCTCTCCCGGTGACAAACGATTTAATGTCGCTCACAGGCACTAAAAATACAGAAACATCCAGAGAGGGACTTTCAACTACAACTCTCCCCAAAATTAACAGCAAGAAAGTAAAAAAATTAAAGATAATTGTAGGTAAATAAAATGTCATTTGTCTCATGTAGTTGTAATAAAACTCCTCATAATTTACTTTCAGCTTTGCTGTCCAAAAGAATCATGATGCACAAACTCTATAGAAATTTACATTACAGTATTTGGTAATGGTTGTAGTTCTCAGTCTGTATTGTGGGACCCTGTTTGTTGCATTTAGAACCTGTACTTGCCATACATTAATTATTTGTGTTTTAATTAGGTTATACTAACATCTATTGGTCAGCTTTTCTGTGGGTAGGTATATTTAAATTTATTGTTATTAATAAGTTTTTGGGGGGTAGGTTATACTTACATTTATTGTTCAGCTTTTCTAGGGGTAGGTTGTCATTTTCTGCACAGTCGCCGTAGTGGAAGGCTTTAAGGTTGGGGGTCAGTTTCCATTGCCAGTACTTCTCTGTGAAAACAATATTTTCAAAAAGTTTTATCTCAGTTTTGGAGTCCAAAAAGAAATTCTTCCAATAATGAATATCATTTCAAAAGCTGACAATTTAATAGGCAGAAAGCAAAAAAAGCATGCCATAATTATTATATTAAAGTTATTTTGCATGGGTTATTTTTCCCAGTTAGAAAAATCAAAAAAAATAATAAGCAAACATTTCAATAAAATTATCTTCGGTACTTAAATTTAAGAAAATCTCAAAAATTAAAATGCCCTGATGTTTCAACTCTGCTTTCTTCATAATGAAATTAACCAAACCTGTCCATAAAAGTGAATCTGTATGCTAGGTTAATCCTAATGTTAATTCTTCATAATTAATTCAACATAACCAGGTACGGAATATTGAACTCCCACTGACCAGGTACGGAATGACTTACCTTTGGTGCGCCCCCTTGTGGTGTACTTGGGGAACTTTGACCCCTCAATCAAGTAGTTCAACCTCTGTTGGCGAATCAGCTCCTTCATTTCGGGCGTGATCATCTTCCTCAGCTCTCTGTAACATTACATCCATTGTATTACTCTGGGTATCAGACATTGGGACAACTCCCTTCAGTATATAGCAGCACTGACTGTGTTTATAATTATAGTGACTCAGTGTTTCATGACAACTCCCTTCAGTATATAGCAGCACTGACAGTGTTTATGGTGACTCAGTGTTTCATGACACTTGGTCAATGTATCAACATGTATACTTTATAAAATTCAATAAAAGTAAAGAAGTACTTTATTTTATTGGCTGCATATAATGCAAACTGTAAAAATATATATTTTTCAAAACATTAGTCTGAAGCTTAGTAATTTTTTGATGTTTTGAAGTTGATAGTTACATTATTGACATCAATGACTGACATTGTTTTGATGTTGAGATTTTTGGTGGTATGGGACATTTCCATGTTGTGACGTGTTGTTTATCAAAATAAACAATAAAATGAAGTGTAATTATATAAAAAGTTTCTTTCAACTAACAATGTAGCACAGTGGGTTAGAGGTTTAACTACAAATCTGCAAGTCATGAGTTCGAATCTCACAGGGGGCTTACATCTTTTACCTCTCCAAATATTTTCAAAAGCTATTTTTGGTTTAATATTGTAAAATTTTACAATTTTAAACCGGTAAAAGTATTCTAATTTTGATGTACTTTAATCCACATCCCATACCACCTTAACGACATCAATCAGTGATATTTACATGATGGGCGCGGCCTGGGCTTGGTCCTCCTCCTTGCTCTTCCTCTCACGCTCCCACAGGCGGATTATCTCCGCGTACGTCAGCTGGTTCAGCCTCACCCTGAACGCATCAAAGGTCGGCGGCTGATTCTGCAGCGCCCGCGTGATTTGTTCTTTTGCAACTCCCAGCACCTACATCCACAGAATAAAAACACTATGCATCACACATCTCTAAAAAAAAAAATTGGAACAAGTAATTTGATGCTCCATAACTAAAATGATTTTACAAAATAAAAACAAAGAAACATTAATTCAAACAGTAAATGTTCTTTTCCAAGAATTCCTTGACCCCGCCCCCTTCCCACCCCCCTACCCTTTACACTGACCTTGGGAAAGTCCTCCATCGATGCCCTCATCTCTCTCCATGTTTTGTTGAGGAGCTGTATACAGATGCAGAAGAACTCCTCAAACGGCTTGTCATGGCTGAACAACATTGGGTAGTAAGCTGTCTCCTCTTCCTGGGCTATAACCAGATACAATATACATTGACCAGGTATAAAGGTAAAGAACATTGATATCTTTAATACAACCAGATACAATATACATTGACCAGGTATAAAGGTAAAGAAAGGAAATATCTTTATTACAACCATATACAATATACATTGACCAAGTATCAAGGTAAAGAATGGAAATATCTTTATTACAATTGGATTAGAACAGTCAGGCATCAATAAATAGTACATGTATTCACAAAGTTAGGAATAAGAATATCTGAACTATAATCTAATGTATTTTAGCCACTTCAGATTGGAATCAATGGAATGGAAGACAAAAAATTTATAAATAAAGTAAAGAATAAAGATGGGTTTCCTACAATTGATTGGAAGATAAACGGGATTTTTCATTCACATTTAAAAAATTGAACTTCTGAGATATCTTTACACCAGTGACAGCTAGGATGCAACAATTCTTATTTCTAAGCAGCTCAGTTCTGACAACTGTCAATAATACCATTCAAATGTCATACATCTAATTTTCATAAATTAAACCCCCTCTAAAAATTATTCTTAACAGAAATGTGTTTGCCTTTAATCTCATTGTTCTGTGAGCAAAGTTTTCAGTAGAACAAAGCGAGGTATTACTCACGAGGTTCTCCAATCCGCAGAATTTCGCACAACGTTTTGGTTAGCATAATGCTTGCCTTTATAAATGGACAGTCATGTTCATCCGCCCTCGTGCAGTTCTCCAAAACAACCTACAGGTGACAAAGCAAAAATGTATCTATACAGTTAGAAACAGTACAGATGTGTCCATCTGACAAACTAGGGCTGTGGTTAAAAAAACTTACAATAAAGTCAAAGACATTAACTGGCTTATAAACTGGTTTTCAATTCATTAAAGTTATATAAAACGATTTACACACAACTGTCGTAACTTTTATATTTATGTTTAGACTGGAATAGATTATAAAAATTAAATAGTCTATGAAAAAAGGCCATTTTTAAATTTCAGCATATGTTGTACATGTAAGTTCTTTCATAAATCAGGGTTTATTTCCATGACAACCAGAGTTTGTCTCCATGACAACAGGGTGACTGACCTTGACACAGCTCTCCTGGTACTTGTTGGAGAAGTAGCAGATGTTGTCCAGAGCCAGCAGACCCGGGGGTGTGTTCAGGGAGAAGTCATTGCCGGGGTTTGATTGGTCCTGAGAGGAAAGGAGATAAATGTAGTACATTAATAATATCTATATAACAGGGAGAAGTCATTGCCGGGGTTTGATTGGTCCTGAGAGGAAAGAAGATAAATGTAATACATTGTATAGAATCTATATAACAGGGAGAAGTCATTGCCGGGGTTTGATTGGTCCTGAGATGAGAGAAGATAAATGTAGTACATTAATAATAATATCTATATAACAGGGAGCAGTCATTGCTGGGGATTGATTGGTCCTGAGAGGAGAGAAGATAAATGTAATACATTGTATAGAATCTATATAACAGGGAGAAGTCATTGCCGGGGTTTGATTGGTCCTGAGAGGAGAGAGAACCTGTAGTATGTCAACTATATCTGTAATTACTATAACTGATCACTTGAATGAAAGAACTTTCCAATAAACAGGGAGATTTGTTTACCTTGTGGTTGTAAACCGTTAAGTTTAAACCATTGCATGGATTAAATAAACCTTTAGTTAACCCTTCATAAGATGGAAGATATATAGTATGTTTGATATACATGTACAAATTAAATTGTGCTCTCAAATGAAAGAAATTTCCAATAAACATTGTCAAGATAGGGTTATATATGTGGTAATAAACAGTTACAGTTGGAATGAATAGATTTCAAGATTATACAACTTAACACTTAGCAGCGAATTAAACCAATTAGCACCTCCTTGATAAACCAATATCACTGTTGTTAGATCATCAACATTGCAGGTTACAGAATTATCGAAACAAGAATGAAGATAAAACTACATCAAACCAAATCTCTATATCTATAAAATGACTAAATGTATCTGAACAATTGGGGTTAGAAGCTGCAAATATTGTGGTAGATGACAGACGTTAGAACCAGACTTTGTTGTACCTGGAAGCCGAGTTTCCTGTAGAGGGTAGACTTGCGATTCCCTGACTGTGCTGTCTCATTGTCCACATCAAAACAAATCTTTGTCAGCGAGTCAATCTGCTTCTGCACATTCTGAAACAACAGGAACACCTTTATTTTGAACCAAAATGAATAACCAAAATGGCCATAAATGTAGTAAGGAGAATTATTTTTTTTCATTGACCCAAATTCTTCCATAATTTTTAAAAATTATTTTTCTCTATTTTTCACACAATTTTATTTAAAATACTAACTGGATCATCTGGATCAGCCGGTGTATTCATCCGGGTCTCGTACATGTTTAACATCAGGGTCTGTAGACAGTACAGCTGGTGACCCATCTCCGAACCGATGGTGCGCGAAGTGTTCAGCACATTCTACAAACAGAAAACTCCCCAAATTACAAGATTATCAAGTATATGGTGATATCAAACTGATTAAAATCAGCCGTTCTGAGAACGTAACGTATCAGAATGGCTGATTTTAATCAGACTAATGGTGATGATAAATGTGGTGAATGTGGTAAAATAGATTCCTAATAAGTCGCATCTTTATAATCTATGTCTTCATTAAATTTGAAGAACACCTCGCTGATCACTGATCTTAAAATCTAACTTTTATTTTTCTGCCAGATGTAACTTTATGAAGCTACGATAAAAATCTAGCATTAGCGATTTTTCTCAAGATCTGAGGCAAATTTAAACGGCGTAATTATCATTATTATAAGTACTTGCATATGAGAAGGATTCTACAGTATTTAACCTCTTAGTCCACTAGCTGTCTACCAAAATACCAACATCCACAGACCTGTTTGCTGGTAACCTCCTCCATATTTTGTCTGTATTTTTCAATTTTATTGGTAAACAAGTATGCAATCTTATGGTAAGCTATATTAATATTTTTACGGAGTAAAATGAACAAAACCTCTTTGAAAATAGATTTATTTACTTCTATGAAATAAATTAATTAAAAATAGATTTCATTTCCTCATGAAGTTAAGCAATGAATTGTTCACAATTCATAGAAATGTGAGTCTAAAAAGTCACAATCTTAAAAAAATTGAATTGTAAAAAAAAAAATTTAACTTAAATTTTGTCTGATGCAGTATTCTATCAACACGTACTGTTAATTGTCTGGGTTTTTTTTTAATGAATACATACAATTTTTACTTTAAAACTGTAATAGACTCCTGTATGATAACTGCGTTACTGCTCTCTTACAGGGTAAATTGGTATACTTTGTTGAAATTTTAGTAGGTAGATAATTAAATGACGTAAATGAAACAATTGACGTTACATCTTATTTCGCCCAATTATGTCATTTTGCCCTGCAAAAGAGCACTACCACAGTTACCGTGAAGGGGTTAATAAAGCAATATCATTATTTATGCTTTTATATACTTCCTCTCCCTATAAGGTCTATTTAAAGAATTAATTTTTTAGATTTTTTAAATTTAATTTTTTTTAAACTAATTAACGTCATGCAATTATCTTTCTCTATTTACACATCTAAACATACATGTACATGTATATATACATATTCAATGCAAAACACAAGCTCTACCCAAAGCTAAAGATATAACAATACATATTGTACCAGTACCTTTATATTATAAACAGTAAATAACTGTATCACAGGAAACGAACACTAAAACATATAAAATCTGAAATGTCTTGGATATATAAAAAGCAAACAAAATCTACACTGTATATATACAAACATTACCCAGAGCTGATGACGGTCAAAGCGCAACGTATCCATGATTAAATGTAAACCAGGAGCTGTATGAGACAGCCTCTATAGCTTTGGCTACACTCGGTATGAGACAGTCTATAGCTTTGGATACACAATAATTACATGGGAATCAGCAGGATGTATAGAGGGTGACATTTGATGTCAATTATCACATTCACCAGTACAGCACCAATAAAATCCCCCCAACACTCATCCACATTTCCTTTGGCTAATGTCCGTGAGAGGGAACCTAACAAAAGGCTGATGATTATTCTCCTCCTCCGCTGTGAACTCAGGAGAGTGGTCAAAGAAGGGTCTCCCCCAGCCGTTAACCCTGGTGTATATCTGCTGTATACTTCATGTCAGGTTCACAGGTATTGCAGCAATTCCTTCCTCCCAGCAGATTGTATACACTGAAGCCCCACTTAGAGACCAGCAACTGCCTAGGTACTCTTATACGCAGTCATTAAAACAGTCTCCGAATATAAACACTTCCTGTGTAGATAAACCAACACCGTCCAGGGGCTTTTCTTCCTCAGTTAAAAATTGCTCTCCTTATTTTTTTTTTATAAATAGCTTCTTCAAATCTCATGTTTGTATAAAACAAAAAAGTCAGTTCAGTAGGTGTTAATTGCCGATGGGATACCTAGCGGCCTGAATCTCCCCAGAATCCAGAATCTGATAAAACATCAGGTCTAGATAGAATTTAATCTACCAGACATCAGAGTCTGCAGATAACGGGGTCTGATTGCCTGTCTGTTACAGACCACTTAGTACAGGACACACATACAGAACACACGGTGCGTCTGACCCTACAGTCAGTGGTGCGTCTGACCCTACAGTCAGTGCTATATATAATCATGTAAATGAAGCCCACAGTTAAAAATTCACAAACAGCACGGTGGTCATTATACAACTGTGGGATTTTTTCATTCAATGTGTGACTGTAATTTGGCATTGTTAAAATGCATGTATGTAAAATTTAGCACTATAGCTGGCATTTAATGCATATTTGCATTAAGATGGATGCATCTTCATCCTTAGATCACATTATAAAACTACAATGAAGCTACAGTCATCATCACCTTGATGCATTGATACAATTTATGTTAAATTACAGAAGGTCTATACTTTAAAAGCTTTGGAAAAAGGGGGATGACAAAAATTTTAATGGAAAAATATTTCAAGTTTTAAATCAAGGAAAGATTTCGTGACTAGGCGTCATAAAGACTACATCTTGATAATAGGGAAATAAGAAAAGACTTCTTCCTTATGATTTATTTTTATCTAGTAAGTTCATTGTAGCTGCGATGCACTTGTGTTCTTAGTCAAAACAACTTGGCTGATCATAACCATCTGTTGATCCATTGTTGACAGCTTTCTCATATAACAGGTGCTTCCTGCAGCTATTGTTGTATTCTACATCAAATCTGTTAAACAGTTCTTTTTCTTATGAAAATATTATTTTTTCTCCTTGAACTACAAGTAATATGCTACAGATTTTCATAAATTTTACATTAATTAAATATCATATTTTCCCCCATGTTAAATATCCTGACCCTTATACTTAATATTATGTATAATTAATATTACTTATATTTAATAACATGACCACAATCTTAAATGTTATATCATTTCTAATTAAATCAAAAGCCATAATACCCTACTTAGGTGTTTTAATACAACAACTATATTCAATTTTATAAAACAACCCATAATATTAAATATTATACTGGTTATATAATTTTTTTCACCTAAACTTAAATGTTTTAATGATCAAAACATTTCAAATTAACTATTCAAAATCAATGTTATTTCATAGACTCCTTAATTCAAATGTTATATATTATAACTAATTTACAATAGTGAAATATTAAAACCACTTCATAGAATGATCTAAATGATCTAATGCGGATTCTATGAGAGCTGTTTAACACTTGGCATTCAGTTCTTGGAATGTCTAAACACCAGCTAGAATTCCAGAAATCTCACAACCATTGTTCTATAGGCTGAGAAAATTTATCAATCATTTCTTCATCTCTTTATACCTGTCAGATTATATATATGTTAAAATTTAGGTTAGGCAACAACATCTGATAAATGGAGCCGTGAAAAACAATAAGCATAATTTTAGTTAATCTTTAACATATGGGAGACATCAACCACATACACAGATGTCGTGTTTACCCTGTACTTTATAATGGTGATTCGGCCTCCATTGTTAGAGTGGTGAGGACATAGATCTGCAACAACCTGACTATTATCAGGAGCTCACAGTCTGAAATCAGCTGCTTTTTGTCCAATAAGCATACAAGGTAAATTTTATCATTTTAGTGGAGGGAACTAAGCTTGGTATGTATTTACATGTCATTTGGATAAGCATAATATTCTTTATGTTATACAGAAAAATTATTCCTTGTGTCATTCAGGACCTAACTGATAATTATAATGAGTCAGCTTCCTTTGCTTTTCAAAGTCCCCAAAGTTTTGTATATTGTGTTTTGAGGTTCATCTCCTTTGTTTTAATTCAGAAATTGTATATGTATACAAGAAAGGACATCCCTCCCCCATTACCCCAATCATTAAGACTCACCCTCCTAAGTTTCATTTTCAATTAAGGATTTTTAATCACTGTTTCATCTAGTATATGTGAGGATGTAACACACCTTGTTTCATTTTGTTGTAAGGTCCACACTCCTTGTTTCAATTTACATGTAAAGACTCCTTTCTTTGTCTTACATGTAACCATCCATCCTTATACATGTACATCAATCTACAATTTCACACGCCTTATTACATCTTATATGCAAGAACCTTACTTCTCTCACCTTATTTCATTTTACATGTAAGGAACTCATTCCTCTATCCTTGCTTTATTTTACATGTAGGGACCTCATCTCTTTTTGCCTGTTTGATTTTACATATAGGGACTTCATCTCTCTATGATCCTTGTTTTATTTTGAATGTGGGGACCTTATTTCTCTATCCTTGCTTCATTTTACATGTAGGGAATCCATCTCTCTATCCTTGCTTCAGTTTACATGAAGGGACCTCATCTCTTTATTCTTGCTTCATTTTGAATGTGAAGACCTTTTCTTACTATCCTTGCTTCATTTCGCATGTAGGGACCTTATCTCTCTATCCTTCCTTCATTTTAAATGAACAGACCTCATCTATCAATCTATGTTTAATTTTACCTGTAAGGACCTCATCCCTCTATCCTTCTCTCATTTTACATGTAGGGACCTCATCTCTATATTCCTTGCTTCATTTTACATGTAGGGACTCATCTCTCTACCCTACTTTCATTTTGGATGTGGGGACCATATCTCTCTATCATTGCTTCATTTTATATTTGTGGGGACCTCATCCCTCTACCCTTCTATCATTATACATGTAGGGACCTCATCCCTCTATCGTTGCTTTATTTTACATGTATGGACCTCTTCTCTTTACCCTATAGTTTCATTTTGGATGTGGGGACCATATAATCTCTCTATTTTTGCTTCATTTTACATGTAGGGATCTCATTTCTCTATCCTTCCTTCATTTCACATACAGGGACCTCATCCCTTTACCCTTGTATCATTTTACATGATGGGGCCTCAACCCTCTATCCTTGTATTACATGTAACACAATCCAAATCAAAAAGGGAAAATCAAAATTCCTTTTTTTTGACCCCGTTTTTCATATCTGCATCCATATACACCTCTTTTTGCCAAAAATAAGCCTTTATAAGTCAAAGTTATGGAATTTTCCTGAATCATTGACATTTGAATGCATTACACAGGCATTTAAAATGAGTAACGTTCCTCTTATTCTTATAAAAACTTATGAAGCATCAGAGGAACGTTCCTCTTTACCTAAACTAAAATCTCTACACTTCATCTGAGGAACGTTCCCTCTTTTCACTTCAACAGAAATCTTCACAAAGAATATGAGGAACGTTCCTCTTTTCACTTCAACAGAAATCTTGACAAGTCATCTGAGGAACGTTCCTCTTTTCACTACAACTGAAATCTTGACAAGTCATCTGAGGAACGTTCCTCTTTTCACTTCAACAGAAATCTTGACAAGTCATCTGAGGAACGTTCCTCTTTTCACTACAACTGAAATCTTCACGAGGAATCTTGAGGAACGTTCCTCTTTTCTCTTCAACTGAAACCTTTACATGGTACTTGAAGAATATTCCAATTGAAAGTAAAAACAGCAATAAGCAAAATACCGGTAATCTTAAATTAAATAAGCATTTAAACATGTTATACTTTACGTAAATATTAAGGATGTTAACAAGTACTCGAGTACTTGACTATCGCTCAGTCCTGATGATGATCAGCTAAAATTTTCTAAGTTGATTACTCGATATAAAGTAAAAAAGAGTTTGAATTTTTAATATTTTATATCGCGGCATTTTTGGGTTACAATTCAAAATAACAGTTTAGACATACATAGGCATGTAATTAAGAATACCAATTTATTAATATTTCTTTTTATATTAAATATCAAGTTTAGTTTGTAATTGGATTAGATGTTTATATAATTAAAAATTTAACTATATTAATAATTGTCTCAGTGCATATGATTTTATAATTACTAAAAACATAAAACTCGCATCCATCAAATTCAGGATGGAGTTCCCAAGTAGAGCTGCATTTTCCAGAAAGCACTTTCACTTAATTCGGTCTTCGATGCATGGTTGACATGAATCAAGGTTTATCTTCTGTTCTGTTTATCTTCTGTTCATACTGTGTAACTGGCTGGATGGCTTTTGAACTTTTCTGTGGCCTGATTGATTTCCTCCCAGGGGGGATGTCCAGATCTTCTATAGAATCTATGTATAATAGATATTTGCATTAAAACTCATCATCGCTAAATAACTTCCTGTTATTTCATTTCATAATGAAGATCTGGTGGTAATGCTTATTTTTGTTGATAACACACAAATTCTCAAACATACATTTAGGTATTGACATTCTTTAAGAAGAAATACCCAGTATATTAAAGGTCACATAAGTTTTTCACTGCTTAACTTGAAAGAGAGAGAGAAATTAGAGAGATGTAGCACAAGAGAAAGAGAGAGAGAGATATTTGTACAACAAATATTTCTCTTCAGATATAAATACCTATATACCTAAATACGTTTAAACATTTACGGAATCCAAGCAGGATACTTAAGCATGAATTTGATTTGAATCTACCAAACATCAATATACTCTTGAATTTCTGCTCTAATCTTAAAACACATTGGTATTATTGCATTATTTTTTTTGGATGGCGACAGATCTTAACACTTCACATCAAATCCCAAAGCTATTGTTATCGGGGCCGGTCATTCTTGTGAGTATGAG